>NC_137879.1:31101550-31434050 GCF_963924005.1 Protomyctophum bolini
GTGTGTGTGTGCGTGTGTGTGCGTGCGTGCGTGTGCGTATGTGGAGTGTGTATGTATGTGTGTGTGTGTGGGTGTGTGTGTGTGTGTCTGTAGGCATGTTCCTAGTGGCTGGGCCAAATAAACACATTAAACTCAGAGCAATAAATGGCTACCTCGGGGGGGGGGGAAGCCGGGCTAATTAGCTGCGGTGCTATCGGCATCTTGACTGTGATGCGTTCGGACAGAGTCATTGTTTGACATGGTATGGTACACCCCCCCCCCCCCCCCCCCACCCCCCTCTCCCTCCCTGGTGGTCGCTTACAAATTAGATTTGCAAATAGTGCTGGCCCTGGATGAGCGACTCTCACTGCTTAGTATGAGACAGTCTCCGAAAAGATGCATCTCTCTCTCTCTCAGCACTCTCTCCCTTTCTCTGGTTCTGGTCTTTCCACACAACTCAAGTTGTGTGAACAATTACAATTTACAATTTAGGCATTTAGCAAGTGTGAACTCTAATGACGAAAAGTCCACCCTTTCGTGTAGTAGTATGCCGGGAGGTAGTATTGCTTAAATAAAAGCAATTACGTGCTTTATGAATGTTTTCAGACCACAGAAACGTTTATTTACAGTTGTAACACGCCTGGGACTCGGTACCTCCCGGCACCACAAATTGTCTGGGGCACTATAGCTCAAATGCATTATTAATTACGGTATCTTTAGAACCTAAATGATGAGACTCTCAGCGATGTCATCTGCTGCCTATGATGAATGTGAGTGTGTTGAATTTTGGATGGATATTGATTGTATGCAGTGTGTACACTACACACGCTGTTATGAGCCTGCCCTGCATACATGGACACATCTGAAAAATGCACTCATTAGCAGGAAAATACTGCACCAGGACTTTTTGTTGGTCAATGACACCATCACTTTCTCTTTCTGCTGCCTAAATATAGCAATGCACCAACAATGGGCCAGGCCACACCACACCAGACCAACACACAGATGGGAACACAGAAGGGCTCAAGTACATTTGCTATACTTACACGTTCTGTAAGTAGCAAAATTACAACTGCATTGGTCAGAAACTACCAATGATAATTGCGCTGCACGCACGCTTTGTGCCAGGGTTAACACAATAATTATTTCGACAAATGAGCCAATATGGCCACTTTTCCCGATTATCTTATTTTATTAGGACTATATTTTTCTCTATTTCATTAGACTTTTTCAGCAGCTTAATAAAAAGCAAAGCATTGCATAAGGGACATAGGTAGAAAATAAATAGAGTAAAGACAGAGGTGGCAAACATACTAAGAAAAACATACTAGACTTTAAAATTCTGTTCAGAGAGTGTTCAGAGAGTGTTGCAAAAGAGACAAAAAAACATAGTCAACCTAACATCAGCTCTAATATAATCTTCTGCATCTTATCTGTGCCTTACAAGTGACTGATAAATTAACCTTTAGCAGAGACTGTGGATAATTTAAATGGCCACTACACTGGTGGCCAGGTTGAATCTTTTACATTTCAATTACTGAGTTTATTTTGCGTGTCTTAAGTACCAGGTCTTATTCCCTAACTTGAGTAAACTAAAGACCTGGAGGCGTGATCAATGCCATTTGGCTATTCTGAGTGGCCAAAGAGCATTGATCCACGCCTCTAGGTCTTTAGTTTACTCAAGTTAGGGAATAAGACCTGGTACTTAAGACACGCAAAATACAGCCTGCCTCTAGCAGTGTAACTACTATGTTTCAGAAATATGATGAGGGCATTAGATGAAAAGATGGTGGTGTTTTTGTGGTGCTGGGGGGTGGAATGTGTAGGGTGGGCTGCTGCCAAGTCAGTGGCATTCTCAATCAAGACCTCGATTCCCACGACTGCACGAGACTGAGACGACGGCAGCAGATGTTTCAATTAAGCATGAAGAGGAGGCGGGAAGCTGTAATTTATGCAAAACTAGCATTATGCAAATCGACCAACAGGTGGTCCTTGAGAACTCTGCACCCCGTTGCGGGGTAGATTGAGATTGCTATCTGTCGCCACGGTGACAAATTAAATGGAGAAGGAGGGCTTGTGCGTGCGTGGCCTGTTCCACAGTGATGTCGGTGACTCACCTGCAATGGCGTGCGGGTCTGCCGAGTACTCTTGGACGTCCAACACGCCACAGTCTAAAGACGCCTTGAGCTTCTTCAACTTGGAGGCTGAGGGAGCGACTCTGAACAGGCCCTGAGAAGAGGTCATTAATGTGAGAGCGAGAGAGAGAGAGAGAGAAGGGATGATACTGTAAGTGACATACATGGTCATACAATAGATTCAAACGCAAGTTTAATATGTCTATCCAACACTACTGTAAATGGGTGAATCCATAAATTGTAAACGCATACTGAATAAACATGTAACATACTGTAAGTCTGCACATCAAATGACATTTATTTAAAGAACCTTCCATAACCTGAAACTAATCCGAAACCTTTTCTGTGGTGGTTTATTGCTCATTTCCCTTATAACGAGAACCACTCCCGAATGGGGAAAGAGCTATTAACCCATTTAGACCTGAGAAATTATTCTACAAATGTCTTCTAAATCCTGACAGTTTTCCGAAAAACCTATGTTTCTATGTCGGGACCCCCAGAATTATCTGTATTTGGCCTCTGAAAGAATATATATCCAAAGATTTGCCCCACATTTTCGCGATAAAAAAAAAATAGCAGACCTACAAGCTCGTAGCGCGGCACTCAGTGCCGCGCTACGAGCTTGTAGATCTTGATCTTGTAGATCTTGTTAATGAATAATGATTATAAGTGGAGATATTAAAATGTATGACCATATCACACTAATATGAATAACTTAAACACAATTATGCAAGTCAGTTGCAGCTGCCAAATGCAGGACTGCTGACAAAACGATCACTGTGTGAATGCATAAACAGGCTTATAATTACACTACCCCATCATTAATCCGACTATACTTACACTTGTGTTTATTCCATTAAATGACCTTAGATGTAACCTATGCTGTAGCAGAACTCAGTGACAGTTAGGCTATGTTTATAGGAGTAGTTCACCCTGATATTGATATTTTCTATCAATTACACACCACATGAAGCCTTGAATTCATGGGAGATTTGTTTCGTTTTTGTCGCATTCCTAAGCCAATAATTTGTTGAAGTCAATTGAGTCTCCTCCACCAGTAGACAATAAGTAATCTTTGAACTACTACTTTATGGCTTGTTTAAAGTCGCTAAATATAAGTTGCCCTATACCAAATTGAATCCCATTACTTAATTATATGAATGCTGAAGTGTTTCACACGCAATGACGAAGTCTATTGTTCTAGATGGAGAGAGAGAGAGAGAGAGAGAGAGAGAGAGAGAGAGTTTCGTTATTTAACTTATTTTGGGGCGGGTACCCCTTTTGGTATTAGCATTATGTTATGCTTTAGCAGCTATTGAAAAATAGCAGATCTACAAGCTCATAGCGCGCCACTCGGTAGTGAGATATGTGAGCTTTTTAGGTCTGCTATTTTTGAAAAATCGCGAAAAATGTGCCTCAAATCTTTGAATATATATATTACAGAGTGAACATTTTAACTCAAATCTTTGCTTCCGGGGAGGTCCCTGGAACATCATATTTTCAGATGGAGGTCGGTGGCCAATTATATTACATTTCTGACATGAAATATTGAGCACCTCTGACATAGAAACATTTCAAAACATTTCAGAAAACTGTCAGTATTTTGAAGACATTATTTTTTATTTCGACGTCAGGCCTAAATGGGTTAATATCTGTAGGCTACAAAAAGTGGTATTAGTGCTTTAATCAATCTAAGTTGTAGAACTATGTTGGCACTGGGGATACAAAAGCATAGATAATTCCCTCCCTTCAACAATAATCTATACATCTCATTAAAAAACGTGTTTTTGTTTGTTTCTTTTGGCCGTGATGCGTGCACTGACCTCCACAGTAATCGAAACATAATGATTGGTCAGTGTGGGGTTACACAAGCATTGATCTGTTGCGTGCAGCGTGAATGACTGTCGACTCAAACCCCGAGACACAGGGTAAGGAAGGGCTACACCTGCAGTTACAAAGCCAACCCCAAAATCCAGCTTCATAAGACCAGGAAATGTCGGTAAGTTTCCCTTGAAAATTCTGTCCGAAAAATGAGTGACCGTAAAAATCTGTTTACAATGTTTGGTGCACTTGATATCGGGCTAAGAAGTGAACACGAACCGAAACAAATGAAAAATACAACAATACTGCAACTTCATCACCGAATTGCACCAAGTCTACGAAACTATACTGTAGGTCTGAACTATCTGAGCTGAACTGCCCCCAGTAAACACCTTTGAGTTTTTCCAACTATATACAGTATATACAGTATTTGAGCCGGTAACAAGTTGTGAGTGAACATTTCGTGCACAGTTCAGTTCAGCAAGTCATAGACGGTGACTCACGCTGAGCATGCGGAAGCGCTGCATACGTTACCGACCCTACCCGTGCGTTTTCAACCTAGCTCGGTGGTTCCCCTTTCCGTGATGCGATGAGAAACAACAAGCACACAGCCGTCCCAGCGCGGAAAACACGCGGTCAGTGGGCACAGGCAAAGTGTGTGTGTGTGTCTCACTCGGTTCGCACTGCGACACAAATTCGTTTGGCGTTAAGACGTGCGGCGGGTCGAGCTTCTAGTTTGCGACCATAGGTCGCAGATTACTATGTAAACCTGCAAAACCTGTCAGTCCGCCACGCCACCATATATGGCCGTCAGTCCGTCACACCTCGTGACACGCCACGACACCATATATGGCCGTCAGGCCGTCATGCCTCGTGTACTCGCTCCACATATGGCCGTATGGCTCCATATATGGCCATATGGCCGTCAACCATTATGTTGATCTGACCTCATCAAACCCTGTACACTCAAGACTGGCCAGACCTCATCAAACCCTTTTCCTGCATGACACACTCCATCAGCACGTTGGCACCCCCCCCCCCCACACACACACACACACACACACACACACACACACACACACACACTGACCTCCTCCTGCATGCCACATTCCAGCAGCATGGTGACACAAGCCTCGATGGGGAAGGCAATGTCTCTCCCGCTGAGAGCTAAGTGCTCCTCTAGAGGTTTCCCGTAACAGGGCTTCTCCACCCAGGTCTCTGTCAAACACACACACACACAAACACACACAATGAATGCACAGTCATTGGCAACTCTGTGAAAGGTGTGTGTGTGTGTGTGCGTGCGTGCGTGTGCGTACATGTATGTGCGCCAAGCATGGACTCACCCTGGTGCGCTTTGATCTGGGGCAGAATAGCCTGTAGCAGCTCTAAAGATTTCCTATGGTACTCTGCCTGGACCTCTATCAACTGCACAGACAGAGAGGAAGAGGAGAGAGGAGACGAGACGAGTGTGAACAAAATAAAGATGAGAGAGTCAAATAATGAGACGAGAAAAGAGAAAATGAAATGAGAGGGAGAACAGAGAGAAAACATTTTACAATGGGTACAATGAGAAATATAGAAGTGATAGGAATGAAAAAGAGCGAGAAAGGGAGGCTGTTATAAAGCCTACGGATGAACCTGTATCTCTATTAGTAGCACAGTATTACAGCGTTGTGCTTACTGTCTGGAAGTAGCTTGAATAGTCAATTTCTTTGGCCACAAAACTGTACATATCTGCTGATAGTTGATCCTAAGGGAACACAGACAAGAACATATTTCAAACAATCAACAAAAACAACAACGTCCAATTATTTTTCCCCAAAGCTTTTGGAAAAGCATGACACAGAAATGCAACATCTCTCTCCAGCTTAAAACACAGCAATAAAAATGGATCATAATTCATAACGTAGCTTCCCCCCCTGTTCATATTATATCATGATGAGGACCAGGTGGGTCTAATATTTGATGAACAGAAACCGTTTATTCTCATGAGACATCAAATGAAATTACTTTAAATAATAATGCAGTACTTGGATGTCAGATCAATACACAACCTCAACGTGCTAGCACAGTGATTAACAGTGATAGTCCAGTATGCATTTCATCACAGTAATGATAATCCGACAGCTGGAAATAACACAGATATGGCAACAATTTGACTGGCGTGTTTACGTGAACTCCAATGCAATAATGCTTTACATTATTCAGTTAATAGTGGGGTTTCTCTGCAAGGACTCTTGGAACACTGAAGCGATTTTTACAAATTCTCAACATGGGATGTTCATATTCGTAATTTCATTCAACCCATTTTGGTGTTAGCATTAGGTTATGCTTTAGCTATTGAAAAATAGCAGATCTACAAGCTCATAGCGCGCCACCGAGTGGCGCGCTACGAGCTTGTAGGTCTGCTATTTTTGACATAGAAACATAGCTTTTTCAGAAAACTGTCAGGATGTAGAAGATATTTTTAGAATCTGATCTCAGGTCAGAATGGGTTAATGTAGCCAGGGTCATTGGACTCTATCTGGATATATTTTGCACACACATGTGAAGGAATCAGCCTTTAGGCGATTAAGGGTATTGCAGTGTTTACATGACCACTTGAATAACCGAGTAACTGTGAGACCGTGATCGGTTTATCAGCGTGCAAAAACTGAGCTCAAGTATAAGCAGAAGACTGACTCGACAGATCTCCATGCGGTTGGCGGCCTCCTCCATCTCTTCCCTGTGGTGGTCTGCCTTGGCCCCGATCGGCTGCATGTTACTGGACAGTCCCGAGGACTTGGACGACTGGTAATACCTGGAAACATGACATGACAGCATGGAACAGTGTCGGGACATTATTATTTGTTCAGCGTTTGTTGTGCGCTTCGGCAAAAAACGTACGACTTGAGGTTTTCTGTCACGATCCAAATGTTCGCCTATTATGAAGTGCCCCCAGAATAAGGCTGCCCATGGGTTCATATGGTTCAATTCATCATATCTATGTGTGTCTGCACATCCTCAGAGTCTCTGGGCAGAGAGATAATGTCTACCGCTGCCAGAGTATAGCTCACAATTTGGGTCAGCGAAAATAAATAAAGGAGAAACCCAACCCAATTGCAGCCTTTCAACCACACACAGCGAGGCAAATCATTTCCAATCACATTTCCCCATTTCACAGCTCATAGAAGCACTGAGATGAGTGTGAGTCAGCACAGGGGGACAGCATGGAGGGCCGTCTCCGATCGTCCAGGGCGCAATTTTGCAGCGGCATTATTTTCGATGAATTGTGTTTTGATATCAGAACATGGTATCTATACAATGCAACACAAGAGTATGGTTATTGTCGTGTATAGGACTGAGTTGGTCATTATTATTATCATGTTTTGATATATTATATGAGTTCTATGTTCAAAATAATGCTCATTTTGATTTTACACCTGCCTGACACAAAATAATAAACATACTGCAAGTGGTATAAAAGGAGTGGCTATAAAAGCGTCTGTGTGAAGGAATGCACATCAATAATACAGGCGGCAGTCCAATGAAAGAAAGAAATAAACAAACAAACAAACAAACTAACTAACTAACTAATAAATAGCAAGAAACTCTCTAAAATGATAAATAGCTTTAATGTAGGGGCTTGTTCATCATTGAGCAGTTAATAACATGCTGAATACAAAGGCAAAAACAGCTAATTAAGTAAAGGTATACTTTATTATACCCCTTGGGGGGAAATCGACCGATCCTCCTAACTACTTAGGGAGAAGTGAGGAGCCACAGTGCAGTGCTGTAACTCCAGTGCCTTGGTCAAGGGAAATAGAGCGTCGCAGTCCCACCCCCTTTCATGACGACGCCAGGCCCAGGAAATGATTCCCAATGCATTTTTCCCATAGACATTTCAATTCAAATGGCAATTATTTAAAGACGGTTACGCCGCGGACAAAGCCAACTCGAGTCGTGACAACTCATGACAACAAACACAATATTTTGGACCAAACAAATAATTACAAAGAGGAAAAACAACAAAAAAAGTGTAACCTGCCGTTTTCTTCTTCTTTCTAATTATTTGTTCGGCCCGAAAAATTGTGTTTGTTGTTGGCTTTGTCCGCGGCGTAAACGTCTTTAAATAAATACTTTTTGAAATGTCGATGAGGAAAATGAATGGAGAATCATTTCCTGGGCCCTGGTAGGGGGCGGGACTGCGACGCTCTATAGTAGGAGTACTGTATGAGCTACTGTACTGTATGTGCCTAACATGCATGTGTTTTTGGTGTGGGAAGAAAGAAACTCACGTGGACATAGGGAGAACAACGTGCAAACTCCAATCAGAATGGCCCTGAGCAGGTTGGGAAACCAGGACCTATTTAAAGCTTCGTATTTGAGTGCTAAACTAGCTGCGCCACATTTGACATTTAAGTGAATGACATTTGAGTCCAGCATGGCTAAAACCAAGACCACAGGACCAAAAGCTTGTACTTTATGTATCTGATTTTGGTCTATATGCATTGTGGTGGTCTCATCTAAAAGCATTCATCACATTCATAATGTGAATTAACCCATTCTTGACGGGAACCCCTTTTGGTGTTTTAAGCATACTTTAGCTATTGAAAAATAGCTTGTAGGTCTGCTATTTTTGAAAAAAATCGTGAAAATGTGGCGCAAATCTTTGAATATATATTCTTTCAAATTCAGAGTGAATGTTTTTAACTAGAATCTTTGCTTCTGGGGGGTCCCTGGAACCATTTATTTTCAGATGGGAGTCGGCGGCCAATTACATAAAATTATGGGAGTCCTTGACATGAAAATGTTTGAGAACGTCATGGGCTTTTCAGAAGCTGTTTTATTTTTATTTTTATCAGGCCTCAGGTCTAAACGGGTTATGGACAACTTTCACCCTCTGTGCAAAGGGTTAACAAGAGAAACAGAGTGAGGTAAAGGAGTCCCATTGGTAGGCTTTGTTCAGGGAAGGACTTGGTTGTTGTTTAAACTGTCAACACCATTTCAAACAGTATACACTCGTGTACTGTATACGTTTTTCAATTCACTGAAGCCTCTCGTATTATTATTATTCTTATGTTCAGAGTCAGACTCATGGCTATTTAGACACCGTCATAGGACTAAGCATAAAATAGGGCTTAAGTGGTTAAGTGTACATAATGTGCAATCATTCAAACCCCAGTGACATTCAGTCGGAGCCTGTGGGATGGAGTTTCTCTCTGTGCCAGGATGGACGCACGCACGCACGCACGCACGCACGCACGCACGCACGCACGCACACACACACACACACACACACACACACACACACACACACACACACACACACACACACACACACACACACAATACACACAATACACACACACACACACACACACACACACACACACACACACACACCGAGAGAGCTCTTACCGTGTGCGTGCTGAGTCCATGTCCAAGACCAGCTTAGCTAAATGTTTCCTTTGTTTCTGGATGTTTGGTATTTCCACCTGGGAAGATTGTAGCAGACGGAACAAGAGAGGTGTGTTCAGGCTCTTGTCTCTCTCGGTGGGAGAGAGACAGGAGAAGACAGAGACAGTTTACTGTCATAGGCTGCGCACCTGCTGCGGCCAAACAATCATCTCAGCATTGGACCAATTACATGGCAATTATCCAAGACAATGCTAAAGATTACTCTACTGGTCGGATTACATAGAATGCTCTGTTGTCTTCCTGCATGTCAATCCTAGATATTCCCTCGACAACATCTTTCCAATCCATGCAGGGTATCAAACAAGCAAAAACTGCAGTGACTGGTCAGCCTCCCAACTCTGTAGCAGTGAAGTGGATTATTTCAAGTGAGTTAACCCATTTTGGGCTATTGAAAACCGAGTGGCGCGCTACGAGCTTGTAGGTCTGCTATTTTTGAAAAATCGAAGAACGACTGACACATAGAAACATAGCTTTTTCAGAAAACTGTCATTTACAAACAGACATTTTTAGAATCTGATCTCAGGTCAACTCAAAATGGATTAAAGAAAGCTTGCTGAATGCTTAGAGTTTGCCCAGGCCTCTGCATGTCTACAGTTACTCTGGATCAATTCAATCTAATGTACGTACAGTATGAACACATCACTGAGGCAATAACATTTGGTTAACAGTGAAAATAGAGAGTATATGCGCGTGACTCATCATCAACACACCCGGAAGTTATGCGCGAACGCCTAGTAGTGAGTGGCAAAAAACTACTTTCTGGCCCATACATCTAAACAGAAAAAGTACTGCATTAAACGACGTTAAAGGATATTAAACTCACTTTGCCACTCATTGTATGCATGCTATTGGCTACATTATGTGAGGTTTCTCAGCCCAAGTGTGACATAAGAGCAATGACATCGCGTGTCAACAGCTCGTTTCACAGCGTGGCATTTACTGGCGAACCGGACGTACCTCTGCGAGTTCGTAGAGGGGCTCGATGACGTCTCTCTCGATGGTGAGCTCGAACAGGACGAGCTCCTGGGCCAGCCTGTCCTGCGTGTCGCCACACAGCTTCAGCATTTTCCTACGGCAGCAAATCGCCAAGGACAAAAAATCACTCCACAGCTCACGACAACATGAGCGATAAGAAAAACACATCTTTCCGTTTTTCCCCGACCCCGCATGAATTACATTTCCTCGGTTATTGCTTGCCTTAATATTTCGCAATTGAGGAAACATCAGAAATGACATTTGAATGACTCCACGGCATAACAGAACACTATTCACTGAAAATGTGTAGCATTGTGTAGCATGTTTAGCAACGTGTTTAGCAACATGGAGATGAAGATTTGTTCAAGGTGTACTTTAGGCTGATGAAATGTTAAATGTGTGTGTGTGTGTGTGTGTGTGTGTGTGTGTGTGTGTGTGTGTGTGTGTGCGCGCGGTAAACTCACCCTAGTAGAGATTCGTCTCCAAGCACTGCAGCACCCTCCACCATACATTGTGCTAGCGTTGTAAGGGGAAGTTTCTTCTACACAAAAACAAACAGAAACACACAGAGACCAAGGAAGAACATTAGCCACGAAAGTGATGTGTTCTATTAGAACCTGTGACATTGATGAAGTTATCTTTAGGGGCTTTTGTGTATAACTAATACTGTATGAACAGTTGACAGAGACAGGAACCAGCAACCCGGGGATTATATATTTATTTTATAATATTGACAGCTGAACTCAATAACAGACCGCTGTATAATCAAAGGCTCAGTGCACCTGCTCGTATCAATCTGCGTTGCTTGATTTTGTGCCGCATCCAACATGGCAGCTATATACAGTAAACAAACACACAACACAACTAAACATTGCTCCCAAGAATGTTTTTGAAAACATTTATAGCGGCGAAATAGACTAAACTAAGCAGTTCATCGAAATTATTCTATTTAGACAATTCCCGTTGTTTTCCGAAGCGATTTGTTGCACTGGTTTGCACACACCTGGCATACATTAATGGTCTGCTTTCATTACCGTGAGCAATGAAATCCTTCATTTTGGTGTTACTTTTGGGTAAATCTATTAATTTCTTTATTAAATAGTCATGTAATGAGCATGATAATCAATGGGGAGCAACAACCAATTGCTTATTCCTTTGCATATTGCATCGTTGTGTGCATGCTGGTATGCCCAACATCAAAAACTAACTTCAACTTAAATTTTAGAATCTGATCTCAGGTCAGAATGGGTTAATCAGACCAGTGTGTGTCCAGTGGAAACCTCGTATGAATCTGATCTCAGGTCAGAATGGGTTATGACCTAAAAAGTAAAATATGTAAAGACAAGGGAGACTCGACCGCAGGAGGACGAGAGGCATGCAGGCAGAACAGTTTTCAGAAACGGAACCGGATGAAACCGATTACAGCGATATGGTGCTGTAAAATAATGACATGTGGGTTACGTCATTTTCTCGTGCCGCTCTCACTTTGATCATAATGTTGTTTGAAAGTCCATTGCTGACCTATGAAAAAAACGATTTGCGCATTAGAGCAAAGTGAACTGCACAGCTGAACTTGAACACTTTTCGTTCACAGTCACACAGGAGGACAGACGGATTAAACTGGATGAATGTGGCTAGTCCCCGCGTAAACCACTTGACAACTGGATTAACAACTGATTAAACTGATTAAACAATGGATTACTGTGGTGTATTTTTTTCAAAATAGTAAAAAGAAGAAGAAAAAAAAAGGGGCAAAGTAGTTTAGGGATAATAAGGCGTTTAGCATGGACGAAAATGGAGGCCTTATAGTCTCTCACCGAGGGTGATCTGACAGACTTCTTCTCCACCTCCACGCCCTGCTGGCCCTGCAGACAAGCCGTCAGCTTCTTGTGTGTGCTGTGGGACACCTGCTTGACCAACTCAAGACGCTTCTCCACCTGAAACACACACACACACACACACACACACACACACACACACACACACACCATATACCGTATATAGACTGAGTATTGAAATGTACTCGAGTCATACGGCAATACACAGATAAGACAAGCTCACACACATAACATATGTGCACTATAACCAACACACTGCTGCTGTGCTGACAACTGCCCCGTGGGCTTTTTGCATTCATATTCGGTCTACGAGCCTCACTGACAGTTACAGACATGCATACGGAGACATATGGCACCCAAAGACCCACAGGCTAGAATGTGTAATGCAGTCAGCTGAGCTCTGATCAAAACACACAAGGCTGAGGCTCTGCAACGAACCGAATAACTATACCCAGAGCCGTCTGCCTCCAAGTAATATGCCCTCTCTGTGAAACGAGGCTCTGCAAGCCAGGGCATAGCAACCAAAAGTGTATTATTTCTCTCCCTGATCAAACGGCCATCATATCATTATCAACCAACGCCGGGAGGAACTGATGGGGAACTGAGGGCTTCATTAACTGTATCAGTGGTGCTCAATATTTCATGTCAAAGACCCCAGAAATTCTACGTAATTGGCCACCGACCCCCATCTGAAAATAATGTTGTCCCAAGGACCTCTCCAGAAGCAAAGACTTGAGTTAAAATGTTCACTCTGTGATAATATATATATTCAAAGATTTGAGGCACATTTTCACGGGTTTTTCAAAAATAGCAGACCTACAAGTTCATAGCTATGAGCTATGAGCTTGTAGATCTGCTATATAACATAATGCTTTAAAACACCAAAAGGGGCTCCCGCCCCAAAGTGGCTTAATCTGATTAATTACCACACCGCGCCCTCAGTCAATCTGCGGGGACCTCCAGCCATTGTGTCGCGCAATAAGAGGCACCGTCTCAGTGCTTATTAACTTCGCCGGGAGGTAATTCAGGGAGTCATTTTCAAAAAGTCATTTTTATTGCACTCGCTGACTTCACAGGAATAATGATTTGTCCTTTGAGGGGAAGAGTATAATAATCATCATTCACAGATATATTATCTACCGAGGCATCGGACTGTATTTCCATGCATGAAGAATACACACTGTAGTGTATATACTGTACACTCACATCCTGCTATTTTCTTACAGTCATGTCACTTTTTGTAGTTTTGCTGCAGTGTTGTGTTTTATGTGGCCTACACTGTATATGAGTGACCCCTTATAAGTCAAGTTCATACATAAGCCTTTGTGCAAAATGGACAATAAAACAATGTATTACTGCTATCTAATTCTACATTCTAAAGCAAGCACACACAGTTGAGAACAAATACACAACATACATGCATGCACGTTCACATTCCCAGGAACACAAGCTTGCGCACGCACGCACGCACGCCGCACACACACACACACGTGCACACAAAATATATAGTAACTTATGTGTACCTGAAGTAGGTCTTCACTTAATACTTCAGTTTTTTCAGCCCTGTGGAGAAAGAAATGAAAAAGGAGAGATCATCAGTACAGAACAGCAATGCCTACATTACGTAACCTGGTGCCATGAGAATAGGCCAATGTACAGTACAGTACAGTACAGTAGAGTACAACACATAGTGCTGATTCAACACAATTACATCGTTTGGTGCAATAGTATTGCTATAACTGATAATGGCGCGGAGGCCTGGAACTATCCAGTAAGGTCTAGTGTTCATTTAACTCCTAAGAGTGTGCAAATAATGTTCAAACTGTTTTAAATTGTTGAAACTTGCTACCAATAAACATATATATATATAATTTAAAAAAAAGAGTGTGCAAATATATTTGTACACTCTTTGGGGTTAACCCATTTTGACCTGAGATCAGATTCTAAAAATGTCTTCTGCATCCTGACAGTTTTCCGAAAAAGCTATGTTTCTATGTCAGTCGAAAAATAGCAGACCTACATGCTCGTAGAGCGCCACTCGGTGGCGCGCCACGAGCTTGTAGATCTGCTATTTTTCAATAGCTGAAGCATAACATGATGCACCAAAAGGGGTTCCCGCCCCAAAATGGGTTAAAGTAACACTGACGATTTCAGCGGGGTAATCAACATCAAAGGACTGTTAGTTTTGCCGCACCTCTGGGCAAGAGTTGAGATAAACGGAAATGGTTGGCAACAGTGTATTGTACTTTCATGACCCAACTCACATTGCTGACGTGAGAGAAAATGAGCAGTAGAATATCATCTGGATAGCCTGTTGGCTATTGCATGTCTGCTATCTCACTCAATCTCTTTTCTTTCTCATCAAGAAAGACTAGACCAAGGATAATTTGCACGCTGACCACAGCCAGTCTGCTGTGGTCAGGAAAAAAGGCCCATCGCTGTGGAAGCAGAATTCCTATAGCACATGGATATCATCGATCTCACTTCCAGGACTTAAGGCCTGGAAATACTATTTTGATTGACCCATTCTGAACGGGCACCCATTTTGGTGTTAGCATCATGTTATGCTTTACCTATTGAAAAATAGCAGATCTACAAGCTCATATCGCGCCACCGAGTGGCGCGATACGAGCTTGTAGGTCTGCTATTTTTGAAAAATCGAAGAACGACTGACATTTTTTTAGAATCTGATCTCAGGTCAGAATGGGTTCATCAGACCAGTGTGTGTCCAGTGGAAACCTCGTATGAATCTGATCTCAGGTCAGAATGGGTTAAGGCCTGGAAATACTATTTTGATTAAATGTCTTCGAGCATCATTGCCTTGAACAGTATACCATCATAGCTACAGCTGCGACGAAACCCACTAAGGAACACAATGTTTTATATAGGATACAATCTGGTTAATGTTAATAACTGTGTCAACGAACCATATTGTATATCGGTCATTAAAGTGACAACATGTATGCAACACAATGCTTTCTTGTGACATATTTAGGCATTTAGCAGGACCAGAGTCTCTGACATCACGTCGAGCAGCATGCGATTTCAATCATTATATCCATCCACAAATGTGGCTTCATTCATAGGCTGTGCTATATTAAAAAAAAAAAAAAAGATCTGCCCCTATTATGTGGCCTAGTTTCACCTGGCACAGCCTTTCCTAGGCAGAGTGTGTGTGACTGTGTGTGTGTGTGTGTGTGTGTGTGTGTGTGTGTGTGTGTGTGTGTGTGTGTGTGTGTGTGTGTGTGTGTGTGTGTGTGCGTGTGTGTGTGTGTGTGTGTGTGTGTGACAGCTTTCAGTGTTCTCCGTAGACATTGATTGCTCAGTCCTGCTGTTGGCTTTGCAGAATGTCAACATGTTATCTTATCTTGCCATCACGACTAGCCTAAGCCAACTTCACACAGAGGGAGACAGTCGAGAGAGAGAGATAGAGAGAGAGAGAGAGAGAGAGAGAGAGAGAGAGAGAGAGAGAGAGATAGAGAGAGAGAAGCAAAGATGGTGTTTATGGGAGAGACTAAAAGAAAGAGTCATAACTCTTGGAGAAATTGCTGACTCATTGTTTGCTTTAGTCTCCCTCTCTGATCTCCTCCAAGCCAGGCTTGACCCAGCATTCTCGCAGTAAAACCCAAAGCTTCCTCGCCCACAATGGCTAATTGGTTCAAATCTGAGAGGGTAGGAATGTAAATCGTTTGTTTCTGCCGAACGTTTCTCATAACAAGGGAATAATGGCCGACCCAATAGCTTAACGTTCAGGAGGACACGTACTCTCTGAAGCCTATTTCTCTCTGAAGCCAGGCAACTATATTCCACAATCTCTGAATGCTATATATTGAGTCTGAATTTTCATGTCCGATAGGAAGCCAGCTATATACAGTACCTGTATATGCTTTGACTAATTGGATGTACATTAGGACAAATTTGCACGATTGCAGAGATGAAACGTGTGTGTGTGTGTGTGTGTGTGTGTGTGTGTGTGTGTGTGTGTGTGTGTGTGTGTGTGTGTGTGTGTGCGTGCACGTGTGAGTGCTCTGTCTGTCTGTCTGTCTGTCCACTCACCCAGGCATCCATCCATTCATCCATCCCTATATCTACCGTAGATATCTAGATACCGGTATCTATCCGGGAAAAGATCTATAGCTCTGGACTTGTTTTCCTAAAAACACCTTATAGCACATAAGGCTCTCTACTGGGTCCCCTCCTATTTTCACTCTACACTAAATATCTTAGCACAAAATAGCCGATATAGATGTTGTGACATCTTGTGAGCTTCTCGATTTGCTATTTTCACCGAATGTTCGCCCCTTCAAGAACATGGACGCTACGATTCAAGTGGTTATGTACGGGAGTTTGCCATTATGCAAAGCCATATGAAAAGTTCTGCTGTAAGAAAAGTTTAAAAGATTGTGGCTGACACCTACGCATTTTGTCAGGGAGTGTACTGGAGATTCCCTTTCAAGACCATGTACCGTTTGATTATTGATGTACAAAATGCCAACATCTGTACTGTATTTGCTATCCTGTCGTGGGACTAGCCACACCTACTTCCACAAAAGGGTCGCCCTCGCAAAAATGTGTTTCTAACTTTCTGCACCTTTCAATTGAGTAATAATGCACACAGGCACAAGGAGAGACACAGAGATGTTCCAGTGCAAAATAAAAAGAGTAAAGTAATTCATTCATTCAATTCAATTTGATTCATCAACACACACACACACATAGAGTGTCTTTCTACTGTATGCTTGTGACAAACTGTGGAATGCACTTCCCATTGCAGTCAGAACTGCAGCATCACTCCCAATCTTCCGCCGGAGTCTGAAAACCCACCTTTTCAGACTCCATCATGGCCCATAGCACTTACCCTACCCCCTTAGATAGCATTTATGTAGACATAGATAGCATTTGATACAGACTTATAGCATGTTATGTAGACAGCACTATAATTGCATTGTATGTATAGTCATAGCTTGTCATAGTACATTATGTATAGCATAGTATAGTATATATGTATAGTTTGTATGTATAGTTTCTATGTTTCTATGTATAGTTTGTATAGTTTTCTATATATGTATAATAGTTTATATGTATAGTTTCATTATATAGATATTCCACTGTTACGTTCTTAGCTTACGCATGTTTCATGATAAATGCTTTTTTATGTGATGTATTCCCATGCTTTTTTGTTCTTGCTTAATGTAAGTCGCTCTGGATTAAGAGCGTCTGCTAAATGCCTAAATTGTAAATTGTGACAGATGCAATGTAGCACTCCCATGACCTTAGGGTACCTCTAGTGTCATATAGGTGAACACACCTAGCTCCAAACAGGTAGAGGAAGTTTTACTATGAGTCACTCTGACCGAAAGCAGAGTCTCGAGTTTTTGTTACACTTTCACCATTCGGGAAGGTGTTGTGGAATTTACAGACAAAAGCATAATGAGCACAGTGCAATTATTCAACTAAACGAAATGTTTGTTGGCTAAACAGTAAATAACACACTCACAATACCGAAAGAAAAACAGCCTTTTCCTCAGTGATTCAAAAGAATACAACCAACCGTAACTGAACATCCTTTTACACAAAGAACATAATTCCGCCTTACCTCACACACCTGTGACCACATGGACAACAACACATTCCTTGTTTAAAGTGGTTCCTAACACATGCAGGGTTTCATGTCAAAGCCCAAACAAGAAGAAGGCCGCTGATAGAAAGCCCTGCACAGCACAATCCAGAGTATTAATTGTACAGTGAGAGTGCTGCTGTGTATGTAAAAACCCTTGCAGAGAGAGAGAGAGAGGTGTACAGGGGACTTACAGAGCCCTGCTGTTCCTGCGTGCGGCTCTAGTCCTGTTGATCCTGAGCTTTCTCTTCCACATCCCCCCTGCTAGCAGGAGGAAAACCCAACTAGTTTCAGTCTGACCAAGCTGAGCTGACCAAAGGAGGAACGGAGGAAAAAAAAGAGCATGGAATAGAAAGAAATCTAGAGAGTGAAGGAGCAAGGAGGAGGAAGACAAGAGAGGGAGTGAGTGAGTTTGTGAGTGAGTGAGGGGGAGGGCATTGAAAAGAATGAGACCTGACAGTCTGGTCCTTTTACTATTTCTTTCATCACCCACCACCACCACTACTATACTCACTCACTCTCTCCTTCCCTCCTCCCTTCTCCGCAACCTAAGATACGTCTGGTATTTTCTGCTTTCCAGTTCTTCTGGTATGCGGTTATTGGCTGTAACATTACTTAGTTTACCGTCATGTTTGGCTAGTTGCAAGCCTGTGAAGACAGCGCCTTATCGGCCATGAACCACTATGAAAACCCCACCAATGTACAGCTTGATTGCAGCTTGATTTGATTTGGTTTCCTTTTAATGTTGAACCTGCTTCAAAATTTAAGTTAATTCATTTTCTGCATTTTATTCCCTGCGTGTCCACTTTGTCTGTCTTATTGTTATCTGACTTAACAGTCTTTTATCATTGCTTTTCATCTGTGCACTTTCACTAAATGTAGAGCACACTGTGTTGTATTTTAATTTATGAAATGTGTTACAGAAATGACGTTGGAACGATCTATTGATTGATATGGTATTACACGCACGCACACACGTGCACACACTAATCACATCAGCCTGACCAGCTGGTGTGTTATTGATCTGGGAGATAAAGAACGGCGGGGGGCCAGAGGCAGCAGGAGGAAAGACCTTTTCCTTTTATTCCATCATCTAAAAAGTGCCGCGGGGCACTGTGTCTTCTAGCTCTGGTCCATAGCCTTCTACTGCTTCAGTATAAGACTATGGGACTTTCGGTTTTGAATCTCAAATCGAAATCAGACCAGCCTCTCCTCTTTAGCTTAAACAAAAAGAACGTTTTTGCTACTCACCAAAACAAAGGCGGGTTGTGTCATTAGAAAGCCTACTTTCCTTAGTGGACGCTAAAAAGGGCCAAAAGGGCCAAAAGGGGATTTTGTTTCCACCGGGAGAAAAATACTGTTGTATTGAAGGGCTGTTTGTATGCAGGTGAACACTGTATAATAGTCGCATACCTGTAGGCCTACAGTGTACGTACCAGAAACCTCATATTCAACGTTTTGTCTTTTACTCCTTCACACTACAGTGAGACACAAAAGTAGCAAAAATAGCTATAGTGAGTTGTATAAAAAATTAACCAATTAAAAGCATTAACAAGAGCGTGTGGCTAAATAACTACAGTACATTTGATCCATTGGAACAGAGGTTATTTTTTCCCCATTTCCTGTAAGAAAATAAATGTCGGTGGTTTCCATCCTACAGTGATTTCCCCATGTACAGCCATAGCGTATGACATCATATAATATGATGTATTTATTTATAGATCTATATGAAGCGTGTGTGTTTAGCAACATTGAGCGTCATTAGCATTGAGGTCTAGAAGGCACCGTGAGTCTGAATGGGCTGGATCTGAATTAAACAAACAACACACTCTAATGAGCAGATTAGTAATCAGTTGATGCTTCTGGCAGAGCCGGCTTTGGAAGTCTCCGCCTCTTTCACACAAACACGAGTGGACGCAAGTGTGCACACACAAACACGCACACACACGGCACACACGGCACGCACACACCCACCCACACACACAGTCACAAACACACACACACACACACACACACACACACACACACACACACACACACTACAGAATGCATGCTGATGTACCCACTCGCCCACACCCACCCACATTGATTAAACATAAGAAGACTCACTATCTATCTGTCTCTCTTTCACTTCTATCTCTCTCTCTTGCATTTTCCCTGCAAGTCCATTATGGCCTGACTGACAGTGACTGTGCACACACCAGCACACGCACACACACCCACCCACGCACACACACACCCACCCACACACCCACCCACCCACGCACACACGCACCCACACACCCACGCACCCACCCACGCACACACCCACAGCCTCCGTTTTGTTTTGGTAGGGCACGGTAAATGAGGATACTCAGCACTGGCAGACACTATAGTGCTGTCGGCACTGCTCCCACGCAATGGAACTCCAACAATGCAGCAGCATTTCTACACCTCAACCCTTCCACTGCCTTGAGCTCAAAGCCGCAAGCACACAATATTCCTTCTTAATGCATGATGTCGTGTTTTGTGTTTTGAATTCCTACATGGACAATAGTCTAAAAGTTGTCAGTGTGTCATGCCCTCAATTACCAGTAGGAGGAGAGATTCCATTTTGTGTTGACCTGCAATTTTCAATTTAGGCATTCAGCAGACGCTCATAATCCAGAGCGACTTACATTAAGCAATGCTATGACTGCATAAAATGCAATTCTAGTGCTGTCTACGTAACATGCTATGAATCTGTATAAAATGTCTACATAAAGTACTATCTAAGGGGCTAGGGCAGGTGCTACAGGCCATGATAGTCCGTTTGGAGACAGTCAGTGAACACTATAGTAACTAGCTGGTACCTATACTTGAGCACTGTAGAAACGGTGCTTTTGACTCCACTACACGCGGGAGCGACCCAAACTTACAGATATTTTATGAATTAACCACTTGTTAAGGAGGACCATTTCAAATGTAGTGAAAAATCGTCGATCTACAAACCAAATCTAAATTTTAACACAGCAAATGCATTTATTTGAAAAATAAAATGTACTTCATAATCTGTTCTTTTGGGTACTTGAGTATGCATGTACTGCATGTACTGTGTCCAGAACTGTCCGCCACTGTCAACAGCACATTAAAACCCATTCTGGACGGGGAACCCCTTTTGGTGTTTTAACTAAGCATTATGTTATACTTTAGCTATTGAAAAATAGCAGATCTACAGTACAAGCTCGTAGCGCGCCACCGAGTGGCGCGCTACGAGCTTGTAGCTCTGCTATTTTTGAAAAATCGTAAAAATGCGGCACAAATCATTGAATAATATATTATTTCAGAGCGAACGTTTTTCTTATGGGTTAAACCTATAGACTAGAGCAGGGCACAGTGAGGCTGAGTACACACAACCACTGTGTCTTCACAGGGCCCTTTGAGGAGACCGTTCACCCTGCAGGACTACACAGAATAGACGTCGACGCTGCTTGTATGAACGTTGGCATGTCTTTGTAAAAGCAGCTGTGGACTGCAGGGCAACATGTATTCAATCTTTAACACTGAGAGACATCAAAGGCCTTGAAAAATGAGTAAATGCACTGTCACACACGCGCACACGCACATACGCACGCACGCACGTTACTGTAATTGATTTGGATTGACTTGACACTATAATTGGCCCACCCTAAGCCTTACCCCAACTATGAAGCCTGATTTATGCGCTATTGCATGCCAGCGCCGCAAATAGCCAATCTACAGTATAAGCTCATTGCAGCGTGATGCGCTGTGAGCTTTTACAGTAGATCTGCTATTTTTAGCATGTGAATTAAGCATATAAGCCCTGCCCCTGACATACAGTAGCCAAATATACTGTAAAAAGCAAGATCAGCTATACCGTATATATGTCCCAACTTTTTTAGATATTCTTTATTGCTCTATTGTCGAGCGGACAAGGACCACATATGTACAGTACACACACGCATGATGTTGTGTATATTTATGAATTTCTCTGCAGATGTTTTACTGGAGAACTGAAACCATGGGAGGAAGATACAGAAGCTACAACTAGAACCGCCCTGTTTCCCTTTAAGCCTGTTGAGAGTAGACATTAGAGTAATGCACTGCCACCATTTTAAAGTCTGCTGACAAAATAACCGAAAGATAAATGTTACGTTCAGTGCAGAAAATGCAGGGGGATTTTGCAAGCGTAGAGATTGCCAAAATATCTAAACTCTGACACAGAATAAAACAGAATAGAGTTGATTGTGTATAAATAATGTTGTTTGAACTGGAATCAGTTGTGTGTACCCCGCACGTTTGTTTAGCTAGGTCCAGCATCAATCTTCCACACACAGGGATACTTTAGTATGAGCAGGGGAATAAGGACGGAATTATTCCTGTTGATTATGCACAATGTACGCACACGCACGCATGCAAGCACACGCACAGCAGGCCTGGGAGGAAGACGCGGGCCTTACTCGTGTGTCCGCCCTACACTTAAAAGTAGACCACCCACATCTCTTTGTCCAAAACAAGAGAAAGGATGGAGTTCAGATGGCTGAGGGTCATCTGTGGATGTGGCGCTGATGTCTCTGCTCCAGGCCAGGGGATTCGCTCGCTTGCCACGAGAATCACAGCTGAGGAAGGGAGAGGCTCTAGTAATGCAAACACACATGGGTCCTTGTGGTCCGCAAACCCACATGTGGACACAGCGGCCCCCGAAGCCTACTTGTCTCCACCTGGCCGAACGAACGCCTGGGGAGAGAGCATGTTTTGCACTCCGTCCATCCGCGTGTCCATCCATCCCCGGGCCTGTTGAGAACTCTATTTTTTGCCAGCACTGGTGCGTGACCATATATGGAGACATGATCAGACGATGCGTGACCATATATTGTGGCGTGGGTGACTAGACGTGATGTCACGATGCGTGACCATATATGGTGGCGTGGGTGACTAGACGTGATGTCACGATGTGTGACCATATATGGAGGCGTCATGGTTTTTGGCTGGGGACCCCCGGAAATGCTTTGGCCATTTCTCGTGACCCCCGCCCCGCCCCCCTTCCCCACCACCAATACAAACTGACCAGATTTAATCATTAAGGAACGTTTATGCATGCACCACCTACTATGTAAAACTCTTAATTTCCATTTTCCAGCCATTGAGCCATTGAGAAAATGGTTTTTTTTGGGTTTTTTGGGGACCCCCAAATAATTTGGCGACCCAAATCTGCCTTCTTCAGGAGTCTATGGAGTCTATGGAGTTTTGGGAGTCTATGGAGTTTTGGGAGTCTATGGAATCTATGGAGTCTTGGGAGTCTATGGAGTCTATGGAGTCTTGGGAGTCTATGGAGTTTTGGGAGTCTATGGAATCTATGGAGTCTATGGAGTCTTGGGAGTCTATGGAGTCTATGGAGTCTTGGGAGTCTGTGGAGTTTTGGGAGCAACATCTTTTAATGACGATGCATGCCCCAACAGGGGCACCGAGGGCGGCGATGCCAAGAGCGAGGACGGCTCCGGCGGCCACAATGATGACCCCGACCACGATTACGGGAGAAAACGCCAACGCGTACAAAATCTTCTGTTTTGTGCTCCACGAAAAGAGGCGACAGCCTGACGAAGAAAGGAAGTGGTCGTCGTAGTTGACAGACGATAACTTCTCCATGCACAGCCAGCAGAAGTGACAGCTGCAGACGGTGCAGGTCATGTGATTGCATCCCCAGTCGCCCCATTTGCTGATGTGGATGGCGCAGCCGGGACACGGCCTGACCTCGCCAGACGCCACCGCGGCCTTACACGTCCGCTCGGGATGCCAGCGTTGCCTGCAGCGGTAGCAGAACTCCGTGCCGCAGCCCTCGCGCCCGCACGTGATCTTGGGAGAGCCGCAGCGGCCGCCATGGCCGAGGGCGATGACGGCGTAGCCACAGTCGGGCGCCGGGCACCAGCGGCAGTCGGGATCGGCCGCCAGGCACCTCCTCAACGCAAACTCCTCGTGCTTGTCCGCGAGGGCCCGGTCGACGCTGTCGCCGGCCAGGATCCTCCGGATGTCGCGCGGGTCGAATCGCTCCGGGCACTCGGGGCAGCCGACGTCGACCCGGGACTCGGAGATCTCGGTGCGCAGGTACCGCCGCAGGCAGTCGGCGCACGATCGGTGGCTGCAGGTCGCGATGTCCGGGAAGCGGTCGGGCGCGCACTGCAGCCAGCACACCGGGCACCGCAGCCAATCGGATGGCGACGGGGAGGCTCCCTCGCTACCCGGTGGTGACAGAAACATATCGTTGGTGTCGAAGGTGACCTCCATTTGAGGCGTATCAATACAGCAACTATGACCACACTCCCTGTGGCGCTGTTGGTTCAGATCTACCTTTGTGCCGAAAATGTCACGGGTCTGAGGCATGTAAATATAGCCAGTGCTCTGACATCACAGTGATTTCGATTGGCCAATCGAGGGCATTCTGATGACGGTGCACACGTCACGTCACACGCCGTTCTGTGATTGGCCAGTAGTCCGCTTCCATTGGCCAGTAGTGCGCTCTGATTGGCAGTTCTTTGTTCTTGAATGGGCGTGGGGCACATTGTCGCGCCAAGAGGTGGCATGAGAACACCTATAGTCCACGCGTCTCTTCCGGGGGTTTTAAACGCATGGTGGATGGAAATGACGCTCGTGTGCGACTGCAATTTGACGCGCCGGCAAAAGCGTTTACGTTTTTGTTGTTGTTTAAAAACCCGGGAAGAGACGCGTGTTCTAGGTGTTTTTTTTTTACATATATCTGTTCATTATTGTTCTCTTCACATTTTGTAACTTCATCATTGACATTAATCACAACTAGAGCGGTGCCCATGTTGTGATGTCAGAACAGGCCAGATCCATAATATGGAGATATATAGGGGTGATCCGGTCCAGAGCCCGGGTAGAGGCTTTTGTACTGGTTCTGGACAACCGGAAATGCATGCCCCACCCAGTTATGTTGAGTAGCCCTGCCCTATAGAGGCCAAGGGAAAACCTTTTCCCTGCATTTTCCACATCTATCCTGGTGGAGACCTGTGCCCCGAGGGGCACTTTTACTAGTTTATATTTGGTCATGCGGGCACGTTGCTCGATGAAAAATGGCACGGTCACGTGATGAAGGCTCATTTTGCCTCAACACCCATGTCAACATTGCTATACAACCAATCAAAAGGCAGGAGGGAACAAGAGAAGGAACAGAGAACAGAACATAGAGAGGAAGACATACTGAGAGAGAGAGAGAGAGAGAGAGAGTCCATCATTGGGTTCAGTCTCTATCTCCCTCTCTCTACCTTTAAATTCTCCCTCACTCGTCTGCTCTCTCTCTCTCTCTCTCTCTCTCTCGCTCTCTGCAGCCTCTTTTGCAAAAGGGTGCTGCCTGCCACCGCAAGGACATGAGGCGACAAGCAGCCACGGTGCTGTGCTGTGAATCAGTGCCTCCACAACACAGCCATCGCTCGACTGCCGCATCTGTCGTCACACGAGGAATTCCCACTGGCAGAGAGAGAGGGAGAGAGAGAGAGAGAGAGAGAGAGAGGGAGAGAGAGAGAGAGAGAGAGAGAGAGAGAGAGAGAGAGAGAGAGAGAGAAAGAGGAAAAGAGGAAGAGGGAAAGAGATAGAGAGAATGAGAATGAGGGCGGAATAGAAAGCAGGACGGAAAGAGAGAGAAGAGGGGAGGGAAGGGAAATAGAGAGAAATGGATAGAATGAGAGAGAGAGAGAGAGAGAGAGAGAGAGAGAGAGAGAGAGAGAGAGAGAGAGAAAGAGAGAAAGAGAGAGAGCAAACCAGGGGGAAATGGAGACACTGAGGAGTGAAGGAGAAGGGTGGGGATAAAAAGAGGATAAAAAGGGGGACTTGTACTAAACGCTCTGTGCCAAAATGCAGTTTATGAATCTTTAAAAATGAAAAAGTGTTTTTTCTCACCCTTTTAGAGCATACCAGCGGTTATAATAATGGGGACATAGTTTACAAAAACAATATTCTCCTCCCATACTCACGCATCAATGCAAAATGGTCCAAGTTTATTCTGTGTTTGGGATTTCAATAACTGGTTATTATTATCAGTGCTTTCATGGCACATTACATGAACAAAATGAGACCCCTGCAAGAGAGCAAAAGCACCAAAATCCGTAGCTCCGGGTGATTGTCATGAAGGTGCCTATAGCAAATCAAATCTAGACAATCTAGTAGCCAGTTGTTTTCGAGATACAGCATGCTGTAGCATGCTCTACGGAACTTGGGGCCAAATGTAGTGTACAATGGGGCGGACTCTCAACTCACCGTCCGTGGAGTGGAGAAAGGATCATTGTTTTCATTTCCTCTATTTTTGGAGACATCATGCTCAATTCTCTGTGTAACCTAATAAACGTCTGTGAGCTGAAGGACTGAGAAACAGAGCAAGGAAAAAGCAGTGTGTAGTATACTGTACACTAGTAGAACAAGATAAGGCAAAGAAAGGCAAATGATTCCACACATTCAAACATAAAACAGATGCATGCAAGCATGACACACATACTATGGCATTTTAGTCCAAAATGTCAACTTTGCACACAAGATAGATAGCTCATAATTTAATGGGCAGATTGCAGGGCGTATTAATTGGAGCCTTTTCTGTAGCGCCAGGCTTATGCCACAATTTCCACTTGGTGGTTGCCGTTTTAAAGACACTATTGTAGTTTTTTTTCTCATTATGATACAGTACCTAATTTAATTTCACTTAAAGTAGCGGTTGTTTGCAATATTATGGCCGTCCTTATATAGAATATACAAATAAAACCTCTTGGCAATCTTGAAGATATTACTAACTTCTGAAAATTAGGATCAGCATAAAAAGTAATCACACACAAGTTTTTGGCACGCTCGCAAGGTTTCACTGACAGGAGAGATAACAAGGAGTGAATCTGTTGTCTTATAAAGCCTTGGAACTCACTAAAATAATCTCTTATTTCTTTTCATTTAGATGTAAAACATTAGTGGTCATCCGATCTTTGATATCAGCAGAATGCATTGATTGGACCTGAATGGGAAGCAAGACCGCAAGGACCTTTTTTCTGTGATATACTTTTAGACTAAGTGTTTGACTGTACTCTGTACTGTTTACATTTCCGCCTAATAAAGTATTCAATCAATCTATCAAAGGATGAGGTCATTCACTGGGCTGAGCTATAGTCCAGCAATATACAACAATTGTGTATCGTAAGCTAAGGACTGACGTGAAATGCTATATTGCTGACCGATGGACCGAAATGGAAGCATAATACGAATGAAAATGAAATAGCAGTGGACCAAGAATCGACCTTTGAGGGACTCTAGTAGCTGCTAAAGTGGCTTTTAGACTCTTGTTACCACACTGTCATGCTGGAAGTGACATTTACAGTACAACTCCGGGACCATGCGTCACGCACGCACACAGTCACACATGGTCACACACGCACACGGACGCACGCACACACGCACACACACACACACACACACACACACACACACACACACACACACACACACACACACACACACACACACACTGCTGCTATTTAAATGGATAGAACAACAGGGCAGGCTAATGCCAGTAAACAGAGCACTGCCTCCTCCGTAGGCTTGTTGAGAAAAACAGCTTTACATGAATATCGTTTGATCCATATAGCTCACATTTCTGCTCACATGTCAGCTGACAATTCTAGCAAAAAAAAAGAAAAGAAAAACTCTGCCAATTTCCCAAGCGATGACATGTGTATGGAAAGAAAACCCTGGGCTGAAGAGGGCAGACGTGGAAAACTAAGAATCGCCATGTACTGTTTCTGTCAGCATCCAGGGAAATGAGTATTGATTGTCCTCCATTACTCAAACGGTATGGCGATCAATTACAGATCCCGACCAATTAACAGAGGTTACTGGTGTGTCCCATCTAGATACAAACATACAGCGACCTATACAGTGTGCATGTTAGTGAGAGCATACAGTACAAGCATGTTGTTGTCCAGGCATGGTGCCTTGGGCAAAGGCATCTGGGCAGTGTTGATGGATGCAAGGTAGGTACTGACTAAATATCTTTGTCAACATCTCACCATTGCTGGAGTGCAACATTTAATAGAACTAATCCATTTCATCAAATGTAATGAAATAATCCCTTTTTGGAGGATAACGTAAAAAGATATCTATATTAATAAATAAATAAAAGTCCCAAAATAGCAGATCTGCTAGCTAACAACGTGACACAACAATATGCAGTATCACTACTGTATGTGATACGTCACAATGTGACGCGCTGTGAGCTTTTAAAAAAAAAGCAACTAGACAAGCAGAAACTGCGTGGGCTCGCTGAAACCCCGCAATGTACAGAATATGATGTACAGTAGATCCAGTCCAGTTCAGCTTCGATTGCGTTGTTAAAGCAATGCTATGTGCGCTGTTATACAGTAGCAACCACAGATAGCACCTCTGTGTGAACCTAGAAAGATCTGACCCTTCCTCATGCAAAAACCTTTACAAAAGAAGAAAATTGCGAAAATAAAAATAGCCTAAATACCTGCATAAAGATTGATTGAAGTCTGAACTAGATTTCTATCACAAAGTATGTGGAAGCACGGTAGTTAGATGCCAAAAAATAGACCTAAGTAGAGAACTATTGTGTGCTCGCTGGAGAGAGCCCACAATAGAAACTGAAATGGGACCATTAGCTCAGTACATCCAGTGGACTGTGTACCATGTTACAGTATAACATGGAGAGGGTTCATGATATCAAAATCACGGCGCACGTATAGTAATCAAATAATTACATGCACGTATCCGATTGCTGCCGCGACTCGTGGCCTAATTCCCACAGATTCATAGTACCCGCCCTGGCCTGTACCTTGTGCTGCCAATTGCAAACCAGTTTGAGCCCACGAGGCGTGGCGGCGTTTAAAATCACACGGTTCAGACTTTGAACATTTCTCAGCTGCTCATCGGCCCACCTGTCTAGCCCTTATAGAACGCCTGGGAACTCTAATCAATACAACTCTCATCAATACACAAACAGCAGCCAGCCATGTCTGGTTGCCTTTCCCCCTGGCTAGGCAGCCGGAGACGGCATGCAGTCGTACGATGAAGTATGAATCAGGCTTTAACCACAAAGCATCCCTATCCTGTCCTGGGCATGCTCATAATAGACCTGTGAACATTGTGCGAAAGTAGCGGTCTACAAGATCACAGCGTATGTCGTGTGTTGATCACACCAGCGGAGGCCCCTGCAGGTCAAGAAGTACATATCGTGTTATAGGGTTTAAGTGCGGTTAAAAAGGGAAAAAGCCCTGCATTTGTCATGTCTGCTGTATATCTAGTATGAATCCATAATGTGCTGGCATACATCTCAGCTCAGGAGGAAAAGGGGGAGGGATGAGGAGATGACTCAGAATATCCTTCAGCGAGCCAGCAGGATAATAAAGCAGCGGCTCTGCATGTTTAATGTGCATGCCTTACATCTCAGCGTGCCATTATACACCTGCAATAGCTACTTTATGAGGCAGGAAAGTGGTTCAAAGACCAAAAAGTCCCCTTCGTCCCCAAGGAACTTGGACCATGTGCAGGTGCAGTTAAGATTACCGGGAATTGCTCTCCGCTCGGGCCACTCACCGAGGGGTTGCCATGGCAGCCAATGTGTCACGGACACATAGGCCGGGGACGGATTAGATGGATAAAACGCTGGCGTGAAGATGGCATCGAGGCATGTGGAGATGAATGGAGTGCAGTCACTCTTTTAATGTGCGGAGAAGCCCCCACATGCTGATGTGAGAGAACCACGCTGGTGGCCCAGCTTTCATATGTCGGCACAGATGAGATTTGTATCTCTCTCTCTCTCTCTCTCTCTCTCTCTGTTTCTCTTGCTATCTTCACGCATGCTCACACACACACACACACACACACACACACACAAACACACACACACACACACACACACACACACACACACACAAACACACACACACACACACACGCACACACGCACGCGCACACTTTCACGCCCACCTTCTCCTTGGCTTCAAGCCAAGGTCATTCGCTGTTCTCCAGTGACCATGGGAGCTGGAGCAAAAAGAAGAATCACCACTAAGACATCAAGCAAGATCAGTGCAGCCTTGTGGACTGGAGTGTGAAATCTAAAACCATGTATGTATAAGGATGCAAGGGCGTACATGCATGTGTGCATGGGTTCTTGTGTGTGTGTATGTACGTGTGTGTCTGTGTGTGTGTGTGTGTGTGTGTGTGTGCGTATGTTTGTGTGTCTGAATTCATTTAGGAGGCAGGGGACAACTGGACCACTTAAAAACAGATAGAGAACATTTTGCTCAACTAAATTACCAGATTTCACGATTTTGCAACGCGATTTTGCAACCAAAGACTTTTCTGTTTCAAACAAAGTCGGTTCTCAAACCTTTTCATGTCAAGGACCCCCAAATTGACACTAATTCGCCCACAGACCCCCCTCCCCCCATTTGAAAACGTATGCCAGGGACCCCCGTAAGAGAAGACTTTCATGGCTCTAGCAGTGATTCTCAACCAGTTCAATTTCAAGGACCCCCAGTTTGATATGCAACAGGCTATGGCGGACCCCCATTTAATGGCATTTCTATCTATGGGACCCCAATTAGTACTGTAAAATCTAAGTTAATTTAACTCTGAGAGTGTACAAATGGAACCAAATGGACCATTTGGGTCCATTTGTACACTCTCAGAGTTACAGATCCATAAGTGTCCATTTGGGTCCAAACTATCAATTAGCTGGGTGGGGACCCCCTGGAACTCCCTCAAGGACCCCTGGGGGTCCCCGGACCCCACTTTGAGAACCACTGGCATAAAAGACAGTGCACAGCACAGATGACTTGTCTCTAAGGCCTCAATGTGCAGCCATAGGCTCCAGTGCACTCCTGTCTCCAAGGCCTCAGTGTGCAGGCTCCAGTGCAGTGCAGTCGCTGCACAATCACATACGGCATGGGGGCCTGTCACTCACTCAGTAACGGTATGCCCCTGCGGGCCTCGAACGCTTTTCATCCATCAATAAACTTAAGAGTTGGCTCTGTCCCCTCTCGTCTTTCAAAAAGTAAACAGAAACAGAAACTGCATGCTGTCACTGGCAGAGGATTAATTGGTTGCACATTATGGCCCGCTGCACTGAAAATGGCTGATCTACAACAAGCTCATTTTCAATGCGAGACACACAAGCAAGCAACTAAATACAAATCAGGTCTCGTAAAGCTGCAGCTGCTATCCCCCCCCCCAAAACGCCCCATCGCACACAGCCTTGTGGCATTCCAATACATCCAACACATTATTTAGCACATTAACATGGAAACATAGAGCCTTATAGGATGCCACAGGGTATGTTGGCTTCACTTAGGACATCAGGATCAGTGGACATTTTAACATAACGCGACACTGGCCAAAGACCGTTATGAATGCCCAGCCTTATCAAAATGCAGCTCACAGCCCCATAGACACCCAAAAGACTGCCATCCAACTCTCCAGAGAGCTGCCATTTCACAAGGAGCACTAAATCCCGCCAGCTTTTCTCCAGTGAATACAAAGAGAGTGGCCTGACTCATTCCAGACTCATCTCAAGTGCCCTGGTCCTGCTGGCTCGCGCTACTGATGAGGCGAGGCACCAAAATAAAGAAAAAGCTTTCGCATCTCTAAAGGTTTGAGCATTGTGACGTCTGGGACAATTTTAGGTCTCCGAAGGGCCCGCTTTCACTTTGTGGAATTGGATTCTGTTGCTTTGGCGAGATTAGATGAACCACTTACTAGATGGTATTGATTTTTATTCCTTTTTGCCTGGTAGTGTTTGTAGGGATGCTATAACAGTGCACATCTAATCGACTGTAGCACCTGGAGTGTGGAAAGAAATGTCATTACCTAAAATGTCAAATTGAAAATGATGCATTTCAAAGCTATCTATCGGCTATGTTTGGCCCCCGGAGGATCATATGTTCTGCATCACCTCCACCAGGGGATAAATATTTTCACATACAATATATTAAATGGTAAACTTTTAGTTTATAATATAAATGTCTCTTAAACGCAAATGGGAAGCTGATTTAGAATGTACAGTACCTATGATGACGTAGGTTGGTGAAACGTCTTAGAAAGAGATCTACAAAGCAAAGACAAATGCAATTCAATTTTTTTCACAGGTCTTACTTTACCCCACTTAGGCTATACATAAAATAGATGGAAATACTTCTGCCATGTGTCAGACGTGCAAGATAAATGAATATGCTCTGGAGTTGTCCACATTAGTTAGTCTCGCATATAGCCAGACAACTATTCCACAATCTCCGAATGCTATATAGAGAGTCTGGAGTCGGAACTATCTACACCTGTAACGGTAAACAGGAACTATCTACACCTGGGGACACCTACACCTAGAACCCTGGGGAATCCCAGGCAACGAAGTGTATAGGGGTTTACATGGTTAATAGCTCTATCTAGACACTGGCACAGAGGGAATTCCTGGCCACAGCACAGGCAGACACGCTTTGAATATTCCTGAAACGCTATACATGCCTGATGGTATCAATATTTCAGTGCAGCTAAAAATATAAAAGCCCAGGCATAATAGGAGAGTAAATTCAGTTTGAGGGGTGAGGAGATTTTTTCGTAATGTCACTGCCATTCTTCACAGAAATAACTCGTATTACTAGTTCTTCAGTGGATTATAGTGAGTTTGTTACGCCACCATCCTCCCAACATACACTAGGCACGTCGCACACCCTCACAGAACCCTTGTCCTCATAGCGGTATAGTGGACGCACGCACGCAAACACCTTCAGTGGACACACAGACACTTGACATGACCCCATGCCTTTATTCTGCTGTCTTTACACAGCTGGCCTGGTGACTGGTCAGGAATGACGACTTAACTTGACACCAGAGACACTGACAGAGCGTGACACTGACCCTGCCACATTCACAGCAAAACCTGCACAGAGCTGCTCTGAGATGCAGAAATCAAGTTCTGACATTGTTCCTGACATACAGTAGGTAACCTAGACATATAGGTAGAGAAACCATGTTAATTTCTAATGGCCGACTGCTCTCCCCTTATGTTTAACCACTTTTCAACCTGGTGTCCCAAAATCTTTAAACATTCTCATGTCTTTGAAAATGTTTTCTTTATTTTTATGTCTCGATCTTTCAAAACATAGCTCATCTACAAGCTCAGAAAGTGTCAAGATGTGTTGCGTTGTGAGCTTGCTCGTCAGCTATTCATACAAGTATAATATAGGACTTAAGTGGTTAATTAGTACTTTTAACTACAAACAATTCAACGTGTATGCAACTGTAAATGTATGTAAATAAAACATAACAGTAATTATGTTAGTATATGACCAGTACGTACGCAGTACGTGTACTATAGTCCCGGGGAGACATCACATTTCTCTTTTGGTTTTGGTGTTTGAGAACCACTGGTCTACACAATAACAAACTGAGTAAAAATGAACCCTCACACGATCAGACACTCAGGATTTTACTGTACAGTCAGTAAGTGCACAGGTGAGCCCCCGTTGAGCAATTAGCTTGTCTGCAGCAATCTGTCAATCTGTTGCAGGAGGTGTTAAAAAAACACGGCCGATTTCCCAGAGAGCCACACACACACATACACGCACACGCACGCACACGCACGCGCGCGCACACACACACACACACACACACACACACACACACACACACACACACAACATCTGGTCAAGGAGCTGTTCTCCAACCGAAAAACAGAAACGCACTGTTTACCCAGCATGTGAAGACACCTCCCCCCCCCCCCCCCCCCCCCCCCCCCCACACACACAGAAACACAAACTCCTCTAGCCTCCCAGCGCAATAGGAGCTGAATCATAGCCAATGATGGGGGGGGACTGACATAATTATTTTGGCAAGCTGGCCAGTGCTTTGATGCAGTGTGTGTGTGTGTGTGTGTGTGTGTGTGTGTGTGTGTCTGTGCATCTGTGTGACTTGATCGAGTGGCTGTTCATTTGCTGATGGATAGCATTTTGTGCACCTGGCTTGTGCCTGCGTGCGTGCGTGTGAATATATTATACAAGTATGTCTATTATTTTCATGAGCGATTTCACAATTTTCAGCTCTCCCTGTCTCTGTGTCTCACACATGCGTGCGTGCACACACGTGCACACACACACACACACACACACACCCGCACGCATGCATGCACACACACACACACACACACACACACACACACCCGCACGCATGCACACACACACACACACACACACACACACACACACACACACACACACACACACACACACACACTCTCGCTCCACCAATTCCATATTGCTTCTTCACATCGCTACAGAACTCTGGTGTTGTGCGAGAGCCTCTCCTTCCTCTCCCAGGCCCCTCCAACCCTGGCTGTGCTCATCGGGAGGGAGGGGAACGCACAGCGCTCAGTCAGGCTTTAAGGAGGACAGCTCTTTGGACTCTTCCCCGCAGAAGGACGGGGACTGCAGGGAGTAGGGCGGTCACCATTATGACATTTAACTGGACTCTTCCCTATACAGGCGGGCGGGGACTGAGGAGTATAGGGCCGTCACCGTCACCATTATGACATTTAACTGGACTCTTCCCTGTACAGGCGGACGGGGACTGAGGAGTATAGGGCCGTCACCGTCACCATTATGGCATTTAACTGGACTCTTCCCTGTACAGGCGGACGGGGACTGAGGAGTATAGGGCCGTCACCGTCACCATTATGACATTTAACTGGACTCTTCCCTATACAGGCGGGCGGGGACTGAGGAGTATAGGGCCGTCACCGTCACCATTATGACATTTAACTGGACTCTTCCCTGTACAGGCGGACGGGGACTGAGGAGTATAGGGCCGTCACCGTCACCATTATGACATTTTACTCACAACAGATAATTGCGATTAACAGTTGAATTGTGTTTATTACGCCGGAAACATACAGTATGAATGGGAATTGCATTTCTGCCTGGCATCATTGCACAGGGCAGGTAACGTAAATTTCGTAACTTGCTTTCCCCCAAAACTACAGTGGAAATAGCTGATCTACAAGCTCACGAGTATAGCGATGCGTTGTGAGCTTGGAGAGTATTTCCGGTAATAAAAAATTAATGTTTGAAAACATTTTTTCAATATTGAAACGCTGATCACAAGACACAAATATACCGGTATGCAAAGTAATTACATTTATCTCAAGTAATTACGATCCGGAGATTGTGTAATCGTGACAGGCGTGCTGGAGAGGAGGCTCGTCTCCCTGCCGGCTCCTCCGCACACACTCAGCAGTTAAAATGCACTGAAACCTATATTTCCATGCACAACCGTGATGCTCGGAAATAAGTGCGTGCGTGTTGGGGTTGACAAGCGTCATAGCCCCCTCGCCCCCCCTCCCGCCGGTATACCGAAGTCAGGAAATAAAAGTGCCCCGGCCCCCGCGGGGGACACACAAAACAAAAGCGCCCTGCATTTTCCGCGCTGGCGTTCCCTCGAGCCGTGAAATTAGCGGAGCAGGTGACGGCCGTGCGGGGTTCAGACAATATGGTGCCGGGGCTCCTGGAGGCGTGACAGTAATGGCGTGCAGGTCGCGGCGGTGTGTGGACGGACGGCGGGCGGGGCATGTGCTGTGTTGAGTGCCGAGGGCTACTTATGATGAGCCCCGTAGAGTCATCCCTTTCTCTCACACGTCTCTCTGTTGCTTTATATCTCTATTCTTGCGTTTGTGTTTCGCAGGCCAACTAATGCACATAGATAGACACACACACACACACACACACACAAACAGAAAGAAACTATAATACACTATAAAATACACTAGTAGAGACTAGACTAGAAGAAGGCGACGGGGCCAATGTCAATATCCTAATCTGTGTCGATATTGTTGCATTCTCGGTAGATGGTTATTATAAAACATTGACCATGTACTAACTTGTTTTATATGAGGTACAATACCAACGATACCTTAAAACACGTCGTGCCGGATTGTCTGACTGTCTGTCAGACACACACACACACACACACACATGCTCGCACACATACTCGTACACAGACACACTTGGATTCCCACGACAGGGATGCCAGGGCCAGGATCCAGGGAATACAGCATCAAACTGTCAGTCAAATTAATTAGCCAAATAGTTTCAAGAGATTATAAATCACATACAGTAGCTGTGTGGTATGTCCGCACAAGAAAAGGCTGTTTTTACACATTTCCATGGACATAAGCCATCCCTATCAAAACATAAAGTAAGTCAGTAAATCAATAAATGTATTATCTCATGTTGTCCCATGCATTAAACAAGACATACTTCAGTGTTATCAGTACAGTAGTATGACCGTATTCACTATTGAACCCTTGTAACTTCACACTATGGCAGGTGTCACAATAGCAAATATGCAAAGTCTGACAACACTACTTGTAGTTGTGTAGGTTTACTTGAATGCAGAGGAACAGGTACAATACCTGAATTCTCCACCAACGACAATCAGAGATGTGCTGTATTTGGAAAGAAACAAGCTACACAAAACCGTCTCCTCCCAATTTTTTGTTTGGTTAACTCGACTGAAACATCTGTTCTGCATTCTTGTCACTATGACGACGACACTGATATATTTGGCCGCCTCCACTGTGTAGCCATAAAGCAGTGTGCTTGTTAGCGAGTTAACTGTACCCCACAAGTGTCTTCATAGTTCTGTCCCTGGTGAACGCATGCTGGGTACAGAATTCAGTTGTCGTGTTTTGTGCATTTTAAATGTTTTTACTTTGTTGCACGCACTAAATTGATCCATGTGGGGTAGATAGACTACTAGGCCTTGGTGTGTGTGTGTGTGTGTGTGTGTGTGTGTGTGTGTGTGTGTGTGTGTGTGTGTGTGTGTGTGTGTGCACGTGAGAGAGAGAGAGAGGGAATGTATAAAGTTCTGTGGAAACAGTGAATACACTTTTTTCCATATACCACAAACAAAAATATAGACACATGTACACACACACACACACACACACCGGGCTGTCTATAAAATCTCTATAGAATGACAGTCAGATGTAAACTAATGATTAATGGCTGGCCTGGGATTTCAACTGTCCTCACGCAGCACTGATGCAATGCCAGCCCCTCTGTTAAATCTATCACATTAATACGCACACACACACACACACACGCACAATTTAGGCATTTAGCAGACGCTCTTAATCCAGAGCGATTTACAGTAAGCAGGAACAAAAGACATGGTAATACACAAATATATAAAAAAGTCGACCCTCTGGTGTGGTTTGGACTTCATGTACATACATACTACATACAGTATATACAAACATACAAGACTGAACTTGTGGTCACACAGACACATACATATTTGTCCGTTACCAGCTAATCTCCGCGACCGTTGGCCTGATCCATGCCAAACTTTGCACACACACTCCCTGGATGCCAACGACAAATCTCTGCCCCAAATATTCCACAACGGCCTGTTATAGCGCCACCATGAGGCTGACTTTGGCAAAACACATTTCTGTAGCTTACTCGTACACATTTTATCCATAGATCACACAATTCGGTATACACTATCTCCATAGTCATGTGATCAACATGAATCTGCACCATTTCCCATCTTCCTTCCTGATTGTCTAAGATTGGCTTCCAAAGCTCACATGATTGGTCCGTTACGAACAAAATGCCACAAATCACAAACACAGTGTGCAATTTCCGTGAAATTATACACGCACATTTCCACCAGGCCGAGGACGACATGCCACTCATTGTTTTCCAAATCAGCCTCACGGTGGCGCTATAACAGGCCAATTCCTGTTTTTAGCTATACTGTAACTGCATCGATCTGTATACAACTTATGTATGCACACACCCCATGGAAAAACATTTCCCCTGCATCCCATTCAAATCTCACACAAATCGGTCCACATGATCTCTGTAGTCATGTGATCAAGGCGAGTCTGTTGGATTTCTCAGATTCTACACTGATTGGCTAAGATTGCCTTCCAAAGTTTTCAGGAGTGGCCCGTTTTGTACAAAATGCTGCAAATGTCCTGCTCATCCAGAATTCTATCCTCAGAGATGCTATGAGTGATCTGGCTCTGCATTTCCTCACCAAAATGAAGAAAATTGTTGCAGAAAACAAACAAACAAAAAAACATTTTATATAACACGTTTATATTACTCCTAAACATTTTGCCAAATATAACACACACTCCTATCCTCCTGGTGCCCAGAAGGGCACTTTTTCTTGGTTAGACCAGTCATTAGTCCTACAACCTATCTCAGACCCTCACCCTAACCTTAACCTCCCACGAGGCAGCACACCTAAACCTAACCTTGACCCTCTCCCAACCCTTAATCCGGTCGTCTTAACGCACCCCTCACCAACCTTATGTCTAACCAATGACTAGTCTAAACTAAGTGTGCCTCCCATTATGAATATGAACACACACGCAGTTCATAAGCATGCTGCTGTCACACACACACACACACACACACACACACACACACACACACACACACTACTACTACTACTACTACAGACACGCTGCAGCTTGGATCCTCATTGAGGTTAGAGGGAAGTATCAGAGCTGAGGAATGGACTCCTCCGGGCCTGTTAAATACAGCCAGACAGGAAACTACTGGGGAACAAAAGGCTCTGTTTGTTAAAACAGGACTTAGTTAATATGGAGCTCCGTGGGTCCATGAAGCCTAGTAAAGATGTTTATAAAGGCTATAGTCAATGGGCTCTGGGGGCATACTTCCCTGACCTGTTGATGCTGATGTAGAGCAGTGGTTCTACAAGGACCCCCAGACCACCATCTGAATATATCTAGAGCCTAGGTACAGTAACACATACTGTACAAGATTTGTCTTCAAGATCGTTTTTTATTTTATTATTGTTATTTTGTTCAATATCAGATAAAAGATCACAACGCTCCATATCGTGACGCGGTGTGGGCTTGTGTAGGCCTAGATCAGCTATTTTCAAATAGCCAATATAAAGCGTTTTTTTTTCTTTTTTGCTTTAGCTTACTTGCTTTATTAACTAATTTAGCTGGGAAACCCCCGGAACCTCCTCAAGGACCCCTGAGGGACCCCACTTTGAGAACCACTGATGTATATAATATGTATTTTATGTAGATTGTCTGTACGGATTGTCAAAAACCTAATTCAAGGACACTTCAAGCACCCCGATGCCTGGTGCACTCTTTCCAGAAAACATCTTTATTTATTATTTTCCAGTATCTCAAGGCATCACCAAAAGCACAATCCCATGTACCTTTGCTTATAGATATTATTATGCTTTAGCTGACTGTGTTTTGATAGACATGAGTGTCCTGGAGGGAAATCACCATTACACAGTTGAATCGAGGCAAGCATTTACCAGCACTCTGTCTAATAATTCCTGACCGTAACCTGCACTTAAGACCTATATACTAGTGTAAACTTCAAAAAATAATAATAATTTGAAAATGTTGCTTTTAACTCAAGTATAACATGTATGAAATTACTTACAATATTCCTATATTACTTACTTGATAATACTAGTTTGCCTTGCAGGGATTGAGCCATTATCTTGACTGACATGTTTATCCATGAAATGTACAATACTGTTACTCTGGAAGGCCTTTGTTTAATCCATGTCTCTATCGCCCATCCTCTCAGTCTCCAACGGATTTATTTTGTATAAATAGATTCATAATGGTGAATAATGGTGAAATATATCCCTTAAGTATTGGTACTATGTTTGAACAATTAACCTGTAAATTAGCATTTCCCTTAAAATGCTCATGGTGCTTTGTTATTTACATATTACTTTTAATAAACAAAGACATTTGTGTCTCACACATATGCCACTCGTTAACAAATCATAGAGCGTTCCTTGCACATGATTTGTTGGCTAATCACAAGGTATATTTCCTTTGCGATTAACTAGAGTAATGGTACCTACACGTTTACTCGGCCTCTGCAAGCAGAGCAGTCGTGAAGGATCCTAAGTGTCATTGAGTTAAACTTATGACCAAGTGAGTCACGGCTGCATCATTCTTTCACCCGAGCACAAGTGTATTGTGCTGCTATACGTCATGCTAGTGCTACAGGAGACACTTTTGTCCAGGATACAGTGTGCCTAGCCTATACGGTCCAAGGCGTGTCTGTGTACCTACTGGTACCTTTTAACATCACATATATCAGGAAAGTGACAACGGGGTGACAGCTGACAGGGCAGAGAGCAATGTCCTTGTGCTGCTGATTAGATGACTAAAAGCCTAGCCACATTCTTAGCATGGAATGTGGTGTTACATCCTGCGGTAAAAACATGAACAAGAAGGCATGCACAGAGGTTTGTGCGCTATCAATGTAGGTAGGTGATTGTATGTGTCTGTATGTGTGGAATTGTATTCAAATGTCAAGTCTGATTCTGGGTAGGTTTGTCAATCTCATCTGTGCATATAGGGTCAGTGTGTTAGTGTGTGTGTGTGCGCATGCATGCATAGTCGGCGTCGCTGTGTGTGTGTTTTGTGCGTGGCTGTGAGCAAATAGAGTTGCTAGTCTTATCTTGCTCCTCCCCAGTATTAGTTGAAGTCACAAAACAGCAGGTGGAACTCAGCTCTGTATCGCCGTCCCCAGGGGGCCACCAGTGCTGCAACTTCACTGACACAGCTGTGGGCGTCACTCCCACTGTGTGTGTGTGTGTGTGTGTGTGTGTGTGTGTGTGTGTGTGTGTGTGTGTGTGTGTGTGTGTGTGTTGACATACGCACAAACCAGCAAGCACACCCAGCTGTATAATAATGAACTGTCAGATGCTATCTGGATTCAAATACACCACCTACGTACATGCTCTGATCCTGATTCCTATTCCTATCAATGTGTTGTTTTCCGAATGGAAACACAGTGACGTAGGCCTTGCGTCACTACATTGTCTGTAACGTTTGATACAGTATACATTATAGCATCATGGGATGGGATGCTATACTGCAGCTGCTTGTCTAACACATCCTACAGTATGCTCGCTTTGAGGCTTTCAAATCCCCTCCCTGCACCGGGCACGCCCTCACACCAGGTGAGCTACTCCCCATGTGGGACTGCTGAGGATGTGAGAGAGGGTCCCTGCGGGCGGAGTCAAGCCCCACAAGGCTGCCGAGCCGGAGAACATTCAAGGTTCAAGGTTGTGCTTTATTGTTATTACATCTTGTGTACAGGTACTTAAGAGTACAACTTTTGTGGCTTCCTTACAGACAATGCAGCAGCATAGAGAGCATAACATTCAAAACCACAGCAAGCACAGAAAACAAGAATAAAGAGTGCAAGAAAGAGCAATCAAAGTGTAACAAATATGTACATGTGCATGTTTTCCCTGTGGTAGCGAAGTTAGGTCAACCTTTTTGTGAACAGCTTCACAGTAGGTTACGTTGCATATATACAACACAATTTAGTTTAAGAAGGTGCAACATTCCAGGCAGGGTTCTTAGAGACTGTGCTTATCAGCTGTCTGAAGTGCTGACGGACATTTTTAACACCTTGGTTCCGTGGCTGCAGTGCCTACATGCCTCAAGACTGCCACCATCACCCCTGAGTGTCCCTAAGTCTGCAACGGTGTCAAGCCTGAACGACAACAGTCCAATAGCACTGCCTCACGGCTCTCATAAAGGCCCTGGTTGGTTATAGCCTGGTTCCAGACAAATCTGTTTGGCTCGTCACCACTTCGGCCGTGAAGTCCTCCAACAATTGAGAGGGGCCAGACTTAATCTGCCTGGGGCAATATGCATCGCAAAGGCAGATGAAGGCTGGCTACGCAGTAAAGGCCAGCCTTGATGATATGAACGTGGATCCTCACCGGTTTGCTAGAACCGCTCCATGGATGACGCAATATCACCCGTGGTCCATCTGGCTTCAATAAATCTCAAGACAGAGAATGCCTATGTCAGACTCCTCCTAATATACTCTGTGTTTTGCTCCATGGTGGTGTCACAATTCGCACACAAAGTTCAAAATTGAATGGGCGGATTGCCATGAAACTTGCCGAGTGCACTTGCTGATCGTGGTGAATGAACCCCTAACCATTTGAGGGACCCCCATGCGCCACACTCTAGCGCCACACTGAGCTGAACTGAACTGTCATCAATGCACACACAATATCTCAATCTAATTGGCAGATTGCAGTATGAACCGTACTGGTTTTGTTCACCCTGTGGCCTTTCCTTCAGCGCCTCCTTGAACATTCAATATGCTCCCTCAATTATTCCAAAGTGTCCTTTGTTTTAGCCCCACTAACGGCAATGTCTGTCGGCTGAAACCACTTTAGGCAGGGATGTGAGGATCTGCACAGACTCTAGGGCCTGCTAGTGGAGCTTTTAGACTATTAGTCATGTTACCCTCCTAATCAGCTATTGTTAGCGAGCAACACTGTCATGTGACGAGGTATTTAAATTAGGCCCTTTAGAGCGGTTGTCTCAAATTAGAGGATTTTCATTTGTACTTTGCTCCCTATTTAACACTGTATGTTTCTGCTGCTATCTGTGTTTAGACTCAAACCAACACTGGATATTTTCCCCATGCAGGCTGCAACGTACGCACGCACGCACACACACACACACACACACACACACACACACACACACACACACACACACACACACACACACACACACACACACACACACACACACACACACACACACACACACACACACACACACACACACACACACACACACACACACACACACACACACACACACACACACACACACACACACACACACACACACACACACACACACACGTCTTTGCCTTTGGAACCCTCCAGAGCGAAAATAAAAATGACGGAGAAATTCCTCTCGTTCCAGAGACTACGTACGGAGCTACAGGAGGAGGCAGGACCCCTCGGGCTCCATAGAGCTCCATTCCCTGGGACCCGTTACTATGACGCCTGCAGCCGCACACAGCCCTAATAAAGCAGAACCATTAACAAACCAGGGGGGGATATTTATGGCGCTCCCCTCAAGGTCCACACACTCCGCCTCACTGTGACCCACATTCCTTCCTGCAACTGTGAAATATTCGCTGAGGAAAGATTCGACGATAGCATACAAATCAGCCACAGCCAACCCCCCCCCCCCCCCACCACCACCACCATCACACTCGCTTTCACCGTAAAGTGTAATCCGTCTTCCACGCGACAGCTCCGGACGGGCGTGTTTTCTCGTTGATACGCATCAACCGGAGCCAATTACAATCTGCGGAAAGGTCACGCAACTCATCAAAGGAATGACAATGGCTTCCGACAGAGGCTGATTCCAATTACGTCGCCCCGTGTCATTCTGCTGGGATCGTTTGACGATCGCTGAAGGTGGGAAGCGGAATATACAGTACTGTATGGCTGCACGTTTTTTTATCGATTATTCTATATCGATTACTGTATCCGCTTGATCGAGATTCGAGAATCGAATTTTAAACAAATTACTTTGTCGTACCACAGTGTAGCACAATAGTGTCGCCAAATAGTGCGTGGTACACAAAACAAAATCCATTATTAGATTATTGATTATTATTACTAGTCCATACCCGTTCGAGGATATGACATATATGACACAATAGGACCTTGAGGTCTATTCGCGGGCCGAATTCGCTTTTGCAAGTCTATCTTAAAAGAGGGTCCAGGCTCGCCTTTCCTGCCAGTAAAACCTATGGTTGCCCTTACTCTGTTAAACATATTAAACTCATAGATAGCAGACACATGCGATTGCATGATTATATGGGTACATTTGACATTTCCTAGTAGACTCAACCAGTCAGTCCGGTTAACTTTCCCTTGAAATTCAAACTTCCTTTCTGTGGAAGTTCTTGACATCCGACTTCCCAGTAACTGACATTGATGATACATCACCAGGTCCCTTAATGAACTAGTTTGTTTCCCAACTAGTGGTCGATAAAAAACATACTAAATGCATGGCCAGGGACCACATGCAATACCTTGCAATACACCCGTTATGCAATATCACAGCGCAGAATGGCACACATTCCAGCCAATTACAGGGCAGAATGGCACACCTTCCAGCCATTCACAGGGCCAATTCCGCTGCCATCCGTAGTCATTTTTCAAACTAAAATTATGAACTCGATAATTCGATTCTGTTTTATAAATCTAGTGTATTGAATTGAATCGTTTTGCTGTTGCTTCCCCCCTAGCAGGGGGAAGCAGACAAGGAGGTGCTGAAAGCAGTGTCTGCCATCGGTATATGCCTCCTCCACCGCTGTGGGCACAATGTGTTTTCAAAATGTCAGCTGTGATTTCATCCGGCGTTGCGCCGTGCTCTCCAGCTGGGCACCAGATGCCTTCAGAGAGAGGAGCGCATGCAGGCCACTGGCCCTCAGGCCATGCATGCACACAGCCAATCCCATGATCTCTCCTCCGTCTTCACACACACTCACACGCACGCACGCACACACACACACACACACACACACACGCACAACACTGCACTGTTTTCCAAACAGTGGGTCAGGACACTTTATTTTTTATGGGTCCCTTAATTGAGTGGTGCAACCATATAGACAGGAATATGACTTATAATCATTTTGCAATTCAGCACAAACAGAGTCAGAGACAGCAGTGAGCGTCACACGAGACTGCAAATATGGTCTTAAGGGGATGTCTTTGAAGCCTAACGCACCATGGCAGGGTCTGCTTCGCCGCATGTACTGGAGAGCGCACCTGCTATGTTATTAATGAACATATGCTGCTCTGACTGCCGAAACACATAACAAGGGGAGATGAGCTACAGGAGGAAACAACAATAACTGAACAATTGTGAAACTAAATTAAATATCTTCCAACACGAGTAAAGCACAATATTGGTAGTGGTACTTGGCAATTGCATCATGGCAAGCAAATGTAATCCTCTATATTTTGGAGAGCTAAGAAAACATCTTCATATTGCAAAATAACCATTATCACAGCATCCACAACGTCAGTCCTTGCACGGCTAAAGGAATGCGTTACTCGATCACATCACCGATTACTATCAGTTGATTTGTATTCACAGCTTTAGTGCAAGAAAAGGTAAACAGCTTTGGGTGTGCTGCCTGCGCAGGTCTCCGTCCTTCTTGTCTGAAACGCCAACAACTAATTGCTGTTTACAGCACTAGGCAAACAACATCTTCTGTCATCCGTGTTTATCAGTGTCTCTGCCGGCTGTGTGGGCCTGTGCTGCAGCTCACAGCTACGCCACAGAAATCCATACTGAGTGAGTGACTGCTCCAAGCTGAGATGGGAGCGAGCGGGGGAGGGAGGGAGGGAGGGGTGTATGCGGGAAGGAAGGGAGCTCTAATGGTGACTCATCAACAATACTCCCTCACATTTGAGCTGCCTGCAAACCCTCCCTGTTTACAATGATGCCGTGTTGTTTTTGTCGACTAATACTAGAAAAATGTTCGTCGACTACCTTTTTTCACTGACAAAAACTACATAAAAACGAAATGAAAACTAAGCTATGATGACTACAACTAGGACTAAATAGGGGCATGGTGGCACAGTCGGTAGTGCTGTCGCCTCACAGCTAGAAGGTCCTGGGTTCGATTCCCACTGGGGATGCTGTGGTTGCTGGGGGCGTGTTCCCTCCTCATCAGTGCCCATACCCGAGGCGGGGTTGGCGAAAGGGCCCTTCTGTGTGGAGTTTGCATGTTCTCTCCGTGTCCCCTCACAAAAACATGCAGTAATCCTGGTCTCTAAAACCTACCAACCCCCTGGTCAGCCTGATGGAGGGGAAAGGAACTGGTCGGAATAACGTGTTCCTTCCACGCGCTACGTCCGGCCAGGGAAATTCCCCCCTGTCAGGTGAAAAGAAGCAGCTTGGACTCCTCATGCATAGAAGAAGGCATGAGGTCAGTCCGCTGCCCCCCCCAGGTTGGTAGAGGAAGTGTAGCACCCAGGATTACATTAGATAATTGGCACTGGGTGAAAAAATTGCGTTGCAAAATCGTGGGATAAAAAACTAAAAAATAACTATGACTAAATATACTGTCGATTTTGTCAACAAATAAAAACTAGACTGTCAGGAAGGGACTAGTAATTTTACACTTGGTTGCATGCTGAAAATAGCAGATCTACAAGCTCACAATGCAGCTTGTAGATCGGCTATTTTCAGCAGGTATAAAATCATTACGACGGCAGCCATCAAGGCCCGCCAAAATACATTTCAGTGGACTAATTCAACTGTAGATGTAGTCGACTAAAATCTTATATTTAGTCGACTAAAACTAGACACTAAAGCTTTCCAGGTGACTAAAATGTGACTGAAACTAAATGTAAACTATTCATGTTTGACTAAAATAGAAATGTGCTGCCAAAAACAACACTGCACTGATGGGAGTCTCTAGTCTCTATACCTGCCCAAAAGGTAGATCGTGATCTACCAGTAGATCACAAAGGCTGTGCAGGTAGACCACATGACAGGTCCCTAAAGAATAGTTAATTTAAATATAAACTATTTTTGGCATTTGAATTAAGTTGACTTGATTCATTGACATAAAAAAGCCTGTCAGCTCAAACCCACATAACAATACTTTGTTTTCAAGAGTGTTGCTGCGCCCAAATGTCGGTAGAATTACAAAGTAAATGCAAAATCTCAACCTATTCCATTTCTCCCTTTCCCATTCCAATTGTATTTGTTTTACATGTAATGCCAGCGCCGCTATTCCAAAGCCATTTTCAGCCATGGTAGGCTATTATATTTTTTTCAGTGGGTAGATCTTGTTGAGTTGATTATTTTGAAAGTAGCTCTCAAGTCAAAAAAGTGTGGGCACCCCTGCTCTATACTGTCTCGACGATGAGGCAGACCCACACCCACAGACTTACATAATATGACAATCCACAATGTATTTTACCATCTTTCTCTTTGGGTCTATTTCTGTATATTATATTCTTATATGCCTACTCATTCCTATATCCTATCCTATCCTATCCTAACTCTCTATGCAATCCCACTGCAGTACCTTGTGTGATCTGAGTCTCCCCTTCCCGTCTCACCCTATATGTTATCCAGAAGTACCTTCTATCTTATCCGTCTTACTCCATCCTTTTCTATTCTTTCCAATCCAGAGACAACATATTTATTTATTATATAAGACGTGAGAAAGCAAGCAGGGCACCAAGACAGAGAAAGCCACTTATAGCCAGCCAGTAAACTGGGTTAAAGCTGTGTTAAGTATGCCACAATAACTGCCAGCAACCCCTCACACACACGTGTGCTTGACAAACAGCACACATCTTAAAATATTGTCCATATAGCCCAACCATACTTTAAGTTAGTTGTGGCTTTTCATACATTATGCATCTCAAATCAAGCACGGCACACTCTATATTCCCTGTTGTGCTGAATTAGTCTACGTTTTTTTCTTCCAATGGAAATATCCTAGAAAACAGGCTTGTGTTATAATCAGGGACTAGACTATTTGACTTTCAATGGCACAATACGGTATTTTGTCAACAACGCATTCTAACACCTGCATTGTGGAAACGTACCTATTGTATATACCTTTTGATATATTTTCTTTTAGTCCGATTTTATTTCATTTAGAGTCTTTTTATAGTAGAGAGATGGGAAACCCATAGGGCAGAAAGATGTGGAAGGAGGTGCAACACAGTGGCAGTGGCTCAGGGGGTAGAGTGGCTGGACAGCAACCGCGAGGTTGCCAGTTTGAACCCGGGCTCCCCCAGAGTTAGTGTTCTTGAGCAAGACACTGAACCCCTAATTGCTCCTGATGTGCTGGTTGATGACTTGCATGGTTTCCGCCGCCATCGGTGTATGAATGTGTGAATGGGTGAATGAATGTGATGCACAATCTATGTATAAGCGCCTTGGATAAAGGCTCTATATAAATGCACCATTTACCAACACATGCCCACCGGCGGAATCTAACTGCTGGAGACGCAGCGAATAGCATAATGTGGTCGATGCACTATCCGTCCCTACAGGCAAACCCCAACCTGCTGTAGAAAACCTGATCCAGAATGCTGCGTCACACGCTTGGTCTTCATTCGTATTACCTCGTGTTGTCCTTTGCTTACTGAAAATCGCTCTGTAATCTGGATTAAGAGCGTCTGCTAAATGCCTAAATTGTGAATTGCAATTTGTCATCTAGGTGATGTGAATAGCCTGATGGTACAGTGGTACACCCATCACACACACACACACACACACACACACACACACACATGCTCAATGTTAAGATCCAACTCAATCATCATCACAACCACTAACCTCCACGGCTCCCTCTGTAACTCTTGTGATTGAACAAAATGGGCATTGCATCACAGAGCCAGCAGCCATGTACATTAGGAAGACCTTGAGGCTAATGTGAATTGTGATGACATAAACAACGCTAAATCAGCACGGCTATCAATAAAGCTGTAGATCTGGCTATGAGCAATACGCTCATAGACGCGCGCCTGTCATTAAACCTCTATGGATACAGGATAAGCTTCCCACATCAACACTCCCGGCAGTTACACACAGATCAATGAACCGCTGATTTATCTAGCTGGGATTAGACTTGACTGACTTAGTCTACAACGCCATGACAAACACTCAGCAACGCCAGTACACATGTGAGATGGCTCATTCTCTGGTGTCACATATTTGTCATTCCAGAACAGGGAATCTGTGCGTGCATACGCACGTGCATGTGCACGTGGTGTTCATGTGTGCACTGTGAAGATGTGTGCATGTGTGTGTGTGTGTGTGTGTGTGTGTGGACCTTTTGTATGGACTCTTTTTATACGGGTGCCTTCACTGGCAAGAACCTAAGTGGCTGGGGAAATGTGAGCTTGTAGTTCGGCTATTTTCACTATTCGTTGTACAATGAGGTACACAGGGCCTATGTGGTTAACCCCCTCGGCGTTCACTACATTTTCAAGCCCAAGATTAGAATTGAAAGAAAGAATTGTATGCCACACAAAGTCACTTAATGTATGGGACCTGCTACAGAAGGTTAACGATCATTATAGGCTCCATGTTTGACCTGAGTATCCTCTCTTTACAAGTAGCAATTGGGGACAGATGCAAGTGCAACACGCTCTCCTCTGGTACATCTATGTCCTTGTGATCCAAGGCTTCTGTCAGCACAAGTTATTTTGTGAAAATCGTTATTCGAGGCTCAGAAGAACTCCACATCAGGTCTAACTGCACCCCTGATGTGCAATGTCTCATTACAGAGGCACCATTTCCTCAGCAATAACGGCTGTGTTTATCATGATACAATCTCAACAACTGTCACTGTGCTGATTTGGAGCTGTTGTTCCAGGTTATTCACAGGAAAACTCTGGAACTTCTTGTTATTTTAGAAATGGAGTCCATGAGCGAAAATAACTCAGGGGACCCAGACATTTCACAAACAGAGGGGGGGTATCTGCGATGTGGATTTCAAACAATTCACAGAGTCTCTTGAATTACCTGCCTTTAAAAGCACATAGCACACCTGTTCCCTCCTGGGAGTGTGGCAGAGGGTGTGTCGTCAGGTGCGTCATCAGGTGCATGCTGTAATGCCTGGTTCACACTAGAAGCGTTAGCAGTCTGACCCTTGTGTTAAGCCTGACTTAATGGTGTCGCTTGCCAAAAATAGCTTATCTACAAGCTCACAAAGCATCACGGTCACGACGCGCCACATTTTGAGCTTGTAGAGCTGGGTATAAATTAAGAATTAGACGGTTATCATGCTCAAGTTGGATGTCTGTCTACACAGTGCAATGTTCTTGAGGGAGCTGGCGGTATAAAGATCCATCACACATCACACTCCATCACACTCCTTCACATTCTCTGTACAAGTTGCCTTCAAGGACTGTGCTGTTTTTCAAGCACATTCTTTTCACTTTTGTAAGCTATACTTTGTACAGATGATAAAAGAAAAATAGGTTTTATTCTGCATTCGTATAAAAAAAAGTTTGATGGGGAATCCCAGTCTGAGTTCTTCCTGCTTTCTCTTACCTGCCGGTTATCTTTAACAGCTACAAGCCTCTACAAAGGAGAACAGTCAATTTGCATTTGTCCCTTTTACAGAAATACTTAGCGCTAGCAATTGATGAACTTCAGGCTGGCGAGCAGTAGCACATTGGCAACAGTCTTTCAAGGTGTGGGATAAAGAGCCCCTGCCGAGAAGAGAACTTGAATATTATAATGGCACTTTCAGCGTCTGCAAAGAGAGATACAATCCAGTAAAGCCGGCTATCACGCACACTAAGGGACATACGACTCTATGAAGCTTGACAATTGAAATCCCAGCATGGCGCGGATGAAAGAATGCAGCCATCCGCTTCAGTTCTTTCAAATAAATTCCCATCTAATGGGAACACAATTACAAAGTATACTTGCCAAAGGCATTGGGACATATAATAACAGCACCTTCTGTTTCTTTGTGAGGTGTAAGAAAGGAAAGAAAAGGAAAAAAACAAAACAAGAAAGATTTTATGCCGATGGCACGTCACCAAAGAAATATTCAGGCACAATCAGATCCCAATACACCCGGTTACGGTAAGTAAGTCATCCGGATGACCAGTCCATTTACATCAGCAGCACAGCAGCCCCCACCACCACCCCAACCGATGACTCAACCGTTGCCATGGAATTCATGCGCTGGAAAAACTGAGGCCACGTGGACCGGGGGCCTGTTAAAGTGATGTATGTCTGTTGTCTGAGGGCCGCTATGGGGCCCGCTGAAGGGGTTAATGCCACAGGGATCACAGATATGCCACAAAGCAATAAGAAGAAATGAATGGCCTAGTTCTGCCGGGCTCTCAACCCTCCCCAAGGCTGCCTCAAACAACACTGTAAAAATCCTCAGTGTTCGTCTATCCATTTGTAACTCAAGAGAGTATACAAATGTAACCAAACTGGACTTAAGGTTCCATTTGGTCGGCTAAATTTGTACACTCTGAATTATGAAATGAACACGCAGGATTTTACAGTTGCGAGATACAATTCCCTTGAGTCCGAGCCTCATCATCACGTCGCTCTCAATCCCTGTACTGTCTCTCTCTCTCTCTCTGCCTGTTGTCTGTCTCCGTTATCACACTGGTCCTCCAACATCAAGGGATCAGTATGAGAAGGAACAGTATGATGGGGGGTGGGACCGTGGGAGGGGGTTCTGCCTTTGAAGGACTCTCCGGTGGATCACATTCAACTGGGATATGTGTTGTGCATAGAAAGCCTTGAGTGAAAGCTGGACAAAGAGCATCTTCTGTAATGTAATGGCTGTGTGTGGGAGCCATGTCAAAGTCCGACAGCTGGACCTACACTACAGTATATCAGGAGGACATGTCTGACTGGTCTATGTGTTATTTCTTTTGTAGAGAAAAACGCTATTGTTTGGGTCCCCCTCCCAAGGGCCAATAACTACTCTAACAAAACAGCAATGGTAATTCAGAGTGGCATTAATAGCGCTATGTGCCCCTCCCCACCTGCCCCACCCACCAACCCCAATGACAGTAAAGGAAACTCTGTAGCCTAACACTCCCATGTTTGACAAAAGCAGGCCACTTCAGTCAGCAAACAGTCATTTCAATAATATGTGTGCGCGCACACATGCTATACTGTATGAGTGGTCAAAACTCATGGTGCTAAAAGCATTCTCAGACTTCTGTTCTCACTGTGGATGGAAAGTACTGTACTGCTTAGGATCAGGATCATTTGGGTACAGTTTTACTCCCTAAATTAACAGGCTTTTAATGTGCACCCCCCCACACAACACCCACGCAGGCACACACGCACGCACGCACACACTCGCGCACATGCAGTCGTGCACGCACGCACGCACGCACACACACACACACACACACACACACACACACACACACACACACACACACACACACACACACACACACACAAAGTCAGCGATGATGAGCTTCAACATGGTTTAAGTACATCTTTTACACAGCTTTTAGATTGCCTATTTCTCCATTTAAAAAGGAACCGTTGTGGACAAACAATGTTTCCACCTGACAGCGACGATATATTGCTCCATCATAAACTTACACTCAACACGCAGTGGCACACACACACACACACACACACACAAACGCGTGCTTCACGCAATACACCCCCACCCCCCCGCCCACTGTATCGGAGCCTGCCCTCTTCACCCCTGCCCCCCCCCCCCCCATCTCACACCACAGCTGGCGTGGTGACGGCAGGGACACCGGAGCTCAGAGGGTTTGACTTGCCATTAAAGTTTAAACAGGCAGACACGGTGGCAGCGGTGACTAGGCTACAGTACCTATAGGTTATAGTAGGTAACAGGGGTGATCTGTGGCCACGCCCCCTCTGACAGCAGGCACAGGCCCAGTGGTGGAGGTGGGGGCGTGTTGTGGGGGTGTTGTGGTCACAGTGCTGAGTTCACAGGGATCAGATGACAGGGAGCACGTTAAGAACGCAGGCTAGGTCACTCCTCATCATGATAATGCTATAAGGAAACTTTGGGGAACTAGTTGAAAAACCCAAATACCCCTCACCACCGCCAACCCACCTCAAGGTATCAAGTGAGAATTTAATGGCCACCATGTTCCTTGTGAAACATAATCATTCACATATGTATTGCTCATTGCTGTTCAGGGAATAGTGAAATTCATCTACAGTACCTAAAAATGTGCAGTTTCACAAAACAACCATTATACGACCCGATTATCAAAACGGCTGATTCCCACCACCCCAATGCAGCTGCACTATCTATCTCTCTGTCCCTCTGAGAAGCAAGTCTGAGCCAGTGTCCCTCCACAGTGGAGCGTCAACGCTGTCATTGCGTGGGGTAAAAGAATGAGTCTGTATACACTTACACACTATGTGGACAGAAGAAACAAGAACGCAAGTAGAAGTGAAAAAGGGTTCCTATGAGAATTAGAGACCCGGCTCACCCTGCTAATGTGAAAATAATGAGCGAGGCCTCACTACAGCCTTGTAGAAGCCATCCTCACTCTTTTTGTATGTATATTGGTATTATCATGATTGTTGTAGTTATTATTTAGCATTATTTTAGTATTAGTTTGATAGATTCTTAGTTGATTTCAGTATTGTTTGGGCACAAAGGGCACGCCTCCCCAGGCCTAATTGATTGATAGAGAGCTTGGGTGAGTGGGAAAGGGCATGCACCTTTCCAGTGGACAAACGTTTTTTTTTACCAGCATTATGAGAGCAGAGCCACATTCAGAGAACAAAGCCATGCTGTAAAAAAAAAAGCTGTTTGTAAAGGCACTTTTAGGGATCAAGATAAGTAAATAATAAAATATGCAAACCAAAAATGACATTCAACTTGTGGACATTCTGGACAAATCCGTTTCTTTTGCCTGCGTAGCCTATACAACTAAAAGTCAAGGACAGGTGCATCAGTGGGTTTGTTGATGTGTTTGGAAGCGACAAAGAGCCACTTCAAACCTCATTCATATCTACGGTTTTAACAGCCTATAGATTCCAGTAGCCGTTGCCTCCTTTACAACACAGGGATCCGATTGAAACGGTTAAATCAGCACCACCATATAGCAGCGCTCCATCGTGGCTTTGAAATGTTTACTCATAGATGCCTCCAATCGCCTTTCATTAGCGCTGAGCGTTCCCATTTGTATTAAGTCATGGCCAGAAACGTTGACAAGATGTCCGTGGTGGACCTCCTCAGTTGGCCGAGTGTCGGGAGCAGTCAGGGCTCAGCTGCACCAGAGGAGACAGCTCTGAAACAGACGTCAGCATGGCCATGGCGAGATTCAGTCAACTGAGCGTGATTCACAATTACATGTCCATTACAGTGGCGCAAGCACCGCGGGAGCCTCTGGGAGAGTTTTTTCCGCCCACTGATGTCATTTCCTGTCCTGTGTTCGGTCCCTGCGGCGGAATGCGCGCTGACAAAATACTCGGGTTTCAATTGGGCGGGCGGGGGGGGGGGGGGGGGGGGGGGGGGGCATGAGGGCATTATGAGTGCGTTTTAGCGGTGTTCAGGGAGTTTGTTCAATGTTTTCACATGAGGTGTGATCGTGTTACTGTCGATCTAATGTTCCCAGTCCTCCTCACTGATGTGTGCATGGTGGAGAATACAGAATAGGTGGTGTGTGCACATGAGATACCACTGGCAGTCTGGCAGGCCTGGTAATAATGCATCACCTAAACCCAGTGAACCTGCAGGTTGCCCTGGGGGGGCAAACTTGTTCATGTCACATTTTGTTTGCTAACAATTTCAAGTGAATTAAAATTATAGCTAAATTAAACTACTACGTCTTTGTTCGGGGGAACCAATGGAATGCCTTCAAGGATCGCTGGGGGTCCCCGGACACAGACGACACTGTGGTCCAAGACTAGACCTAGGATATTCTTACGATAGGCCTATAGCCAAATTCACATGAGATCAATCTTTCTCACCATCAGTCAACATCAGTCACAACAATTAAACTGAGCATGTTTGTTGTGTTGTTATATTGCAAGCAGCATTATATCCAGACTGTCATAAGATGTTATGTGCATATTCCCAAGATGAAGAAACCTATTCATTTAGATGACCCCATCCCCCTTCATCTTGCCACCATCAGACCACAATTTCCAATGTGCACACTGAGGTGCTTTTAGACCTTATTGCTTGGTCTGCACTCCATTGACTGCATTATTCTGCTTTTGCTTTTATTTCTCACATGGCCCCGCCTTCCCTTGTACATCCATGCAGGATAGGTGCCAGGCAGCACAGGGTTGGTAATGTCTGTACAACCCAGTGACTGGTTAGCTCAGTGATGGAATGGGTGTGTGCACTATTAAGACCATCTGCATTTGCTAAGAGGAATTATACAAAATAAACTATGTACAGCTGCAGCATCCTGGCAAGCGTGCTCTTGTCTTGTGTCTGTAACGGTTTATGATAAGCCGAAACCTATGGAGGAAAAGGCTTGAATTGTGCTTTCACGTAAACTCTGTTAACAGCCTAATAACACTGTACATTTCACGGTAGACCACATTCACAGTTAAATTAACACCGATTATTTTACAGTGTATATTTGGGTCCCAGAGATAAATGTTTTATTCATGGCCTAAATACCTATCAAACTGTACGGCCCTTGAAATGAAACAGTTTGAGAATCACTGGCCTACACGTTGCGCTCCCTCTGTTGCTATAGCATCCTGTTGCCGGGTTTCAAAGCGCGACACCGTAACAAGCACTGAAGACAATGCTATCATCTGGTGTTGGGGAGTGTCTGTCATTACATTACAGTCCCATTTGTCACTCTGCAAAAAACATCCACAGCAGCATGTCCCAGCGTCATATACTCCAGTGAGCCCAGTAACGCTCCGCTGCCCCAGACATCTCCCTCAACAGCCCCCCCTCTCAAACAAAAATACAGTGACAATCCCAAAAGAACACTCCACAGGGGCACAAAAGCCGTCTGGGGATTTGTGATTTGCTCCCAATTTTACTGCGACCACAGCGGGGTCACGAAAGATGACCCCGTTGAAGCGATTCAATTGGAAGTCAGTGTGTGCTCTAGTTGTGTGAGCATCCCCACCCCGTAGCACTCGGAGAAGACAAACACACCCCAGTCACTGTGCAAAAAAAAGGACGTTTTTTTTTTCTTTCCAGGAGAGGCAGGTAGCAGCAGCCATACTCTCTCGTCCTGTACTTAATTGCCTCATGCTTGTTTTATACTCGTCGTGTGATAGTGTCGCCTGCTGAAAATAGCAGGTCTACAAGCTCACAGCGTGTTGCATCACAGCAACGTGTTGTGAGCTTGTAGACCTGCTATTTACGCTGTTCGACAGACACGTCATACGACGAAGCAAAAAAATCTGGCTTCAATCCCTTGCACAGCTTGGCTGTCACAGTGCTATTTGAGCAGTAGCATCATGCTGCTGGGGGGCTGATTGATTGACAGGTCCAAGACAGACAGACAGACAGACAGACAGACAGACAGACAGACAGACAGACAGACAGACAGACAGACAGACAGACAGACAGACAGACAGACAGACAGACAGACAGACAGACACAGAATTATAGACGCAAAGATTTGAGGTTATGTTGGATATTAGTGCGCAGCAAAAAAAGAATACACTCAGCATGTTACTAGCACCTTTCACGTCATAATTGCAGCGAAGCAGGCAGACTGGCCGAGGCTCTAATTGCTCTGCAGGAGTCTACCATTGACACACAATCACCTTGATTAACGACGAAGGCTCCCTGTTGTGGAATGAATGAACACGAGCCCAGGTGCACCCGTGCGCGCCCATGCATGACCGCTCAACATCCACACAGCACGACAATAATGGAAATAATGGTGACAGTAATGATTGCCCCTTCCTTTTCACACACACGCACACCTTGCTCTCACCACCGACCAACGGCGTCCAGAGAGACAGCATTTCACACTATGAATGGAACGTCACCCCTGGCGGGTCTTGTTAGCGGTGTCACTTTGTCCATGCAGCCATTCAGTGCTGAACACCGTGGGGTGAACTGAGCAGTGCCCTCACTGCCCTGAAAGGCTGAGCTAATAACACTAATAAATGATTTAATTTCACTCCTGAGACAACATATTCATTCAAACTGTAACGCCCAAAGCTTTCTCTATTGGAATCCCAGTTTGATATGAATTAGGCCATGGACCCCAATATAGACACTGTAAATTGATTTGAATTATGAGTGTACAGTACAAATGTAACCAATTGAAACCATTTGGTTCCATTTGCACAAAAACTCTCAGAGATACAGACCCATCATTGTCCATTTGGTTCCTAGCTATCAAGCATTTAGCTGGGATCCATCCCCAAGGACGCCACGGGGGTCCCCGGACCACACGTAGAGAACCAGTGCGTCAAGTAAGGGGTAATCAATTCTCAAATGCCGGGGATGTTAGTAGAATTAAAACACATACACTACAGTACATGGGCGGGCATATAAATATCTGCAACATGTTTGACAAATGAGCTTCATTATCTTTCCACTGAATGGCCCAGCAGTCAAGGAGGATGAAAAACAGATTACCATAAATTATGTTCAGCCCTCCGGGTCCATTTGTTTTCATCTAAAACACATACAAGCAAGAAGCTCTTTATTATTAGTACCCAAACAGTTGAGCAGAAGGCTTCATATTAGGCTTCATATCAGAACAAAGTGCTCATATTCCACAGCCTTGGTTGTCAAGAGTCAAGACGAGTGTGTGTCAGTCAGAATATTGACCATGAGGTGTCCACTGTCCAGGCAGTAGTGAGATGATGGCAGATCAGGGATTCATGATGGGAATACCAGACTGGTTCTTCTGAGCTCTACATGCTTCCTGACACAGACACGTATGCTGCGTCAATACAATCAAATAATAATAGCGCGCCACTCGGTGGCTTGTAGATCTGCTATTTTTCAATAGCTAAAGCGTAACATAATGCTAATACCAAAAGGGGTTCCCGCCCAAAATGGGTTAATTACACATTCTGACTTAAATTCGCAGAATTCATTGTGTGAGTCCTGTTTGACAGCATAGAATCACCACAGAGGAAATGCTGAATCTCCAGTTGCAATGGCTACCTGAATGAAAGAAACCCTAGGAGCTGTGCAGTGCGCACAGCATGTTTCCATATTTTCCGCTGTTTCTCAGGAAACCATATAGGGTGGCAACACATGACTGTCATCAGCAGCGACCATGTGTGCAAAGACATATAACTGATTTTAACAGCTGTGCCAGACAGTAATTGTGCACGGTATACGCCATGTCAGACAGATGTACAAGTACTGTAAAGTCTTTCATTCACTCAGTCGGGGGAACCCTATATACAGAATCATGTGTAACTCGGGTGGAGGCTGACGTCACCTGTCCTGTCATCGTTATTGAAACGAAACCAGAGGAACGCCTCAGGTGTCGCTCAGGCTTCATGCTGCTGCCTGACTTAACAACTAAACGAAACAATTCACACACAGCGTGAGCCTCAGGTTGCTGTTGTCAAGGGCCAGAGAGAAGAAGCAACAGTCTCCAGTGGTGGAAAGTAAACTAAGTACATTTAACTCAAGTACCGTACTACTTAAGTACAATTTTGAGGTATTTGCACTTTACTTGATTATTTCCAATTTCCAGTACTTTTACTTCTACTCTAACTAAGAGGTAAATATTGTACTTTTACAAAACATACATTAACCACTTCAGCCCTATATACATTTCGACCATTTGAAAATAGCCGATCTACAAGCTCACGATGCGTTGCGGAGAATGTGTCGCATCGCGACGCATTGTGTGAGCTTGTGCATTTGAGTATTTCTACATTGCAGTATTGATACTTTTACTTAAGTAAAACATTTGAGTACTTGTTCCACCACTGACTGAAAAAAATAATAATAATACTGAACCACCATCTGTCACAGATCCGTCCATCAATCAAATGGTGATTCCCTTGTCCATGTGTGGCTGTGCATCAAGCCGCCAGAAGCTGGCAGTGGAAACAATGCTGCGTGAAATAGCTAACAAAAGAATGATGAAGCTATTAATGGCAACGCCTGCATTTCTTTCGCTGTGAATAGCCCACGACACGTCATTTACAACCCAGTCTTCGATCACAGAGGCTGAGGGGCTGTCAGTCGATAATGGTTTCAGGACTGAAATGGAATGAGTATGAGCAGGGAGTGGGACAAACAATGCCTCTAGGAGCATTGTGGCCTGAAACCTCCAGACCACTGAATGACAATAGGAGGTAATTTCCCAGTCTACTGTCAGGGATTACAAAACCATTTCCCCAAGCGTCCCTGGGAAACATTTTTTCTTTCTCTCTCTCTCTCTCTCCTTTCAGCATGTATCTCCTGCTCTACATTCCTCCACTTCCTCTGCTGACCAAGCAGCAGCTCTATGCAGACTCACATCGCTTCATTCCGTTTTCCATGAGGACACGTCCTTTCTTCAAAGGAAATGACCGCCAAACAGCCCACCACTAAAATAAAAAAGCTCCTCACCCTCTGGGCCAATGCCCGTACATGTCACGGTCATCGTGAGAGTAAGTGCAAAAGACTGTCAGTGAGAAGATGAGCTAAAAATATGTGCGACAAGGTACCGACTGAGCGAGAGAAAAGGATTTGTCGCTGCATCCCCTTTCCTGACATAACCTCCTGATGTCCACAGACAGTCAGACACATTTTCATTCAGTCGCAGTTCATGCAGCATTATGTGCTGACACACAGGATTAAGGTTGTCCAGGGTTTTAGAGGCTAGGTTTGACTGTACGTAACCTTCCTTAGCCTACAGTATATCCATATTATGACCAGCAATGTTTAACCATTCTAAAAGGAAATGTTTTGACAAAAAATAAACAAAAATGCATAAGAGCATTATAGACACGACCTTATTATAAAGTCTTACCGATATTACATATCGTACGTGTACGTAGCCTACATATCTTTATGAGTTTCACAGTTACCTCCTCAGTCCTCAAGGTACAAGACAAACATACCTATGTGCATTGTGCAGTGTATAAAACCATGACAACATGTTTCTTAATTCCTTCTGTACGATACAATTCTTGCCATAGTACAGGTTAAAGAATTGACAATGGAATCTCATGTAAATTAATGGGAAATTTCTACAGGTGAAATGTACAATTGAAGTCGGGATGGGCTGGTGTGTGTATACATGTGTGCGTGCTATGTGTGTGTGTGACGTGCGTGCATGCATACTGTACATGCGTGCAAGAGCGTGCATGCGTACGTGTGTGTGAGCCTTAAGGCAATGCAGGTGGAGTATAGGCTGCCACGGTTGTGGAAAGACCCCCAATTACATCAATGGCCAGCAGTCAGGAGTAGCGCTGGAGCCTCTGGCCTTCTGGCCTCTAAATATGACTAATTGGCCCTGCTGTTCCACATGACAACATGCAGGTTGAAACTCATTAGCACAACATTATGCAGCACCGGGTTATAGTGCTAATGGACAACAAACACACTAACACCTGCACTTGTATATACGTGTACACTCCAGGCTTTATATTTACTGTGTTATGCACATTGCACAGACAACTATCATACATGTTTGTGTGTACACACACATACACACACACACACACACACACGATCGCAAATCATATGCACTCACTTACGTATGCTATCTGCATCTTTCGGATACACCAACGCCCGCACCCACACACACCTACACGCACATGCACATGCATCAGCCATCGAACAGACTTCCAAGACGTGCCCAGATTCAGAAAGCTCCTAAACCTTTAACGCTGGGTTATCAGCATCGAGGTTTCATATTACCCCTGCCAAGTCCACTCTGTTGAGAGTTGGCAACAGTAATACATTTTGTATTGATCACTGGCTGGATCGGCTTCTCTCTCCCAGTGGCCAGAGTGTGAGCAGGCAAGCAATATGGGATCATGGCATGACACTAAATCTTCTCATTGTGCCAGCCTCATCAGTTACCATTGTCGGCCAAGGAAAACAAACACGCCTGCATAATCCGCAACATACAATAAACACATCTAGGCTTCATAACCTGAGAACTGAAACAAGTTCTTCTGGTCGACATGACGACAACCCACTGATCAACCTTCTTGCCGTCTAACTTGGCAGCTCCTGTTTGCATGCTTACTGAGGTGGAACAAACCTGACATAGATTATGTTCTGTGCCAAGATTCTGCAATATGCACGAAGGGAAAAAGGAACTTAACCCTGCAGGTCACTAATGTTGACAATATGACATTCACTTCTAGTTCTGAGGTGAAGGGTGTGGTGGACAAACAGAGGGAGAGACAATAACATACCACCTGACTCCAGTTGGGAATAGTGCTGGACACACACACACACACACACACGCTACCTTGCTGGAGTCTTGTAAGTTGTCACAACACTTAGTTTTGACTGAAGGCCTCAAGGAACACACCAATACCTGACAAGACTGACATCAACACCTCTCATCTGACGTAAAACCCACCACCACTGACTCAGCTCTAAAATACCACTGTTAAGAGACAGGCTTACCCGCTAAAATGAGGCATGAGGCTTGGTTTTTTACGCTGTGGGTGCTGAGTGGGGTTCTAACTGATTATTGTACTAACGCTGGTGCATGTCTGCCCCATGTAAGATTTCATTTCCAAGCCTGTGAAAGCAAAACAAACAAATTGCGGCGTCACAGAACAATGCTTTACCACGATACAGTGCAAGATGAACCTTCGTTAATCGTGGCATACTGGCGTCAAACAACAGTCATATCGACTCTTAGACTCAGCTTAGACTCTTTAAATATGGAATCAATGGGAGGTTAAAGGCATTAACGCAGCCTATAGCTCAAGTTAGTTGGTGGTTTGTGTGCACTCAGCAATGTAGGCCTACTGACTGCACACAGCAGCCTTTTCTCAATGATCAGGTTATCACTTGACAGCTGCCCAGTGAATCATTGGGTAACCGTGTCAATGCTCGTCGTGACCAACCAACCAACCAACCAACCAATGTTGATGACCCTGTTGGACCCTGTTGTAAACAATAATGCTTCATCAGTGTGTCGTCCAGTCCACGCCACGGTAACAGTCTTTGTATTGAGTTGTGCTTTCATGTGAAATGTACCCATTCTGCAAACTGTTATAAATACTTCAATCAATCAAACAAAACCAATAAAATGTCCAAATCATGGGAAACAACCACAACCCAGTACACAGTAAACAGTACACGCAGTCTGACATGTGAATGAATGAAAAGAATATAGCCTAAGTAGAGCCAATGTTAAATATAACCATTTGTAACTGAGTGTATACAAATGTAGCTAACCAGAATGGGCGGGTCCATTTTGGTTACATTTGTATACAGTCTTTAGAGTTAAATCAACACTGGAGATTTTTTACTGTGTACTGATGCCCTGCTGTGCTGACTAACTACGTATTTGGCCATTTGGGTCAATGATGTGCCACAGTGCCCCAACATGTCTACAGATCAAGCTCTGGTGTGATTACATTTGATAATATGTAATGTTATTTTGCTCTTACCTGCCCACTGTCTGGTTGGCGAGCTGTCGCATTCGATTGAATTGCTTCTTCATCTCGTATTTTTGTTCTGCGTTAACGCCGATGTGTAGAGCGACTCCACATTATCTCATTGACAGAGAGTCACGTCTCCACAAGAGGTGACCGACAAGAAGGGCCGCGCTTTTAAACGTCTATAGGAAAGACATGGTCAATAATGTGACGTGTGCGTGAGCTGATTTCTATGCATTTTGCCGCCTCGCTCTCTCCTCCACTCCGCTGTTCAGAGATGCTGCCTGCTGGTCGTGCTGGACCGATTTCTCCCTGGGCAGTGAGAGTGACAGCTCACGATGATGATGACACTGTTCGCCGGTGCATTATGGGAAATGAAGTTCATTCGACATACCGAGGGCAAAAAAACGCCATAGATTACTCTACATCTGTGATGTGTGATTCCTTCATTCCTGCCTACCTGAAATTCTTCATCATCCGTCTACATTTACCCATATCTATAGGCCTATAAGGAGTTACCAGTGGGCAACTATTTTAACAACGCCTTGGTAGCAGCTAGGCTAGTCACTTGTGCAAGGTTTAATGTTGATAAGCAGTATAGTCTGCTCTGTACCGTCCCGAACATTAGGCTATTCAAAGCTGGTAAAATAAAACTTACCCTAAAGTTATAAAGGTAAACAGCGCTATCTTGTGGCTAATGATGTGTAATGAATATGAATGGAAGAACTGAAGAACACAATGGGAATTCTGTTGTCTGTCTGTGTAGCATAGACCACCGTCCACAGGTGAACTTGATCATTTCAATCAGAGTAATCATCAGTCAGATACGAGACATTTGGGCAAGAAGAAAGCCTTTCAAAATAAAAGTCTTAGGGACAACCAGAGTATGGAAACTGTCCTGTAGCTGGCCAAGAGGCTCAAACCTTGGGCCATGCTCCAGGGGTGGGCCTTGTTCTGGAGTGCTCAGAAAATCACAACACACTCCTGATAATGAACTCAGGTTTTCTGAGCATCCCATCATGGTTGGAGCCTCGACATTGGATATACCTTACCTGTTCTGTAAGACTGTTTGCAGGTATTTCACAGCACACATATGCTGTAACATTTTACCATGATGTAATTTGTAATATGCATTGATTGATTGAAATATTTATTAACAGTTTGCATAATTACAGTACATTTCAAGCACAAACTCAATACAAAGACTGTTAACTGTGAGTGGACGACCCAATTAAGCATTGCACTTGTTTACAAGAGGGTCCACCTTGTTCAATTCATCAAAACATTTAGAGACGTACAAATAGACACTTCTATATAGCCCAAGAACAGAACAGTAATTCATCATAAGGGAGGTAAAAAGGGAAAAGAAACATAATAGTGAGGGAGAAAAGGGGTGGGTGGTGGGGGGGATTCAGATTTTACGGGGGCCAGTTTCGAATTGCAGCCATCCGTAGGTGCCCTTTGAGAGCGGTTTTGAAGGAGTCAAGGGATTCGAATGTCTTAATGACTGTTGGTAGGGCGTTCCACATTTTGGTGGCATATAGAGCGAAAATAATTTAGTCCCTTGTTTGTGCCGAATCTGGGTTGTACATGGTTCGTTGCACTTCCTCTGGTGTTGTGGGTGTGGACTTCGTTAACATTAATGGTACCATCACCTATTTTAGCATTTTTCAATAATGTCCACCACTGGCATTTCTGCATGGATTGGGACTTTTGATATGGTATTACTAACATATTTATGAAACAAAAAAGCTGTTTCAATTTGTTTGAGGTTAACAACCTAATACATGAACCAAAGTTGTCCTTTAACCCCAAACTAATGTAAAAATGTGTTGGATGAGGGGAAAAATAAATCTGAATGTAGTTATTCCAATAATACGCATATAAGACTTCAAAGTATTCCCGCTTTGGTGCCTGGATTTCCCCTAGTGGGCTGCCCACTCTTCTGAGGTCTGGTGCCCACTCTGATTCGGTGGAATCAACTTGAATCTATTACTCTCCATGTGAAGTCCAAGTTTGATGTTTTCTCAGCAGGTTGGTTTAGGTGGGGCATATTTCTCCTATTTGCCTGATGTAAAGGGGAACCAAGTAGCTTTAAGGCATCACTTCTCTCCAGTCCAGAGGACTTCTACTTGTTCATAGCTTTCATCTGAGTACAGCCTGTGTTTTATTATTTTCATCATGTACTGGTTTCAGGTTGGATGCTGTGGATACATACTCGCCATGTCCAGCTTCTCAGGTACGTTTTATTTCACTATCTCTCAATTCCTTTTTGAACGGAGCACATGAAGTCACTTCATGTGTGTACATTATATTGGTAGGTATATAAATTAATACAAATATATTTAATTCATATTTTCAATAATACGCAATTATCATAGTGCTCCTGCATGCTTAGCCTACTTTGTTTAGTTTTTAGAAATGTCTTTTGACCACATAGTTAACTAAATGCAACCGTTTTGCATGTTAGTTCAGTCACAACACCAGCACTTCCCGGCCATCTGTTACTAAATGAGGAAGTCTCTTTTTGCACAAAAATGAGTGCAAAATAAGATATACTATGAATGCCTATAGCGTAATTATAATTCAGTAAATGATTTCTATTAGAAATTATATACATAATCTGTATATATTTGTATGTCTGCATGTATGTTTGTATTACATTGTGTTTTATGATGTTTGAAACTCTGTTTATTGATATATTACTTGATTAAAACCATTGCAGCAGAGCAGCCAGAAACTTCCACATTATAATTTCTTATGAAATGACACATTATGAATGATACTGTAGCCGCCCTACACTCATTCTCTGGGATTATCCATTAATCATTCTTTCTGTCAATATCAAAGTCAAATTGGACTGTGACTATAAATATGTTTTTTTTTTTACTTTTAGTGAAAGTGTTATTTCAGGCAACTCATTTTCATTACTACTTAAATATTAGTATTCTAATTTATGGAATTTCTTAGATTAAAAATGTATTTCTTCATGATATTACTGAAAAAACTAATTGAATTTGTTTTTAATTCATGATAATGTTGCTTTTTGGGGAATGATTTTTGAAAAGGTAATAACAATTTAAAAACTAAATGTAGGAAACCAAATACCGGTATATAAATGGACCCGTAAAATGTGTCTGAGTGAGTGTTTGGGAAACATAACATCAGTGACCTCAGACTCCTGTCCCAGCAGTGGCCCTGAACCCAGATCTGCAGGTCAGCCAGAGGCCGCGCTTCTATGGGGTCAAAACCAGCCGGACCGTGGTCATCCATTGCTTGTGCACGGAGCACAGCCTGCCAGTCCAGTGGTACAAAGCCTCTCGTTACAACATGGCACACGCAGAGAGAAGGCAAGTGTTGACCGGACAGAGGGTCAGTATAATAGCAGGAAAGACACCCAACAGGGCCGCCTCCATCATCCTGCAAAATGTGAACATAGAGGACAGCAGCGTGTATTTCTGTAAAATGAACAACACATGGGGACCAGGAACTGAGCTACAAGTTTTCAGTGAGTAAATTGATTGAATACTTTATTAGACAGAACTATGTATTAATTAATAAACATGACATGAAAAATAACAAAATTCAACGTCACAAAATAGTGAATGTGGAAGAAAAAAGAAGGGGTGTAAAGAGGCAATGGGGGGCAGTGATCAAAGGGATATTTGATTTCCTCTCCCTTTGGCCTGCTGAAAGGTGGATTTTTTAAAGGATGCCAGCGATCTGCACTTGGGTGGCAGACTGGCAGTGCTGTAGAAGGAGAATTTACCCATATTGAATTATAAATGTGTCACATATACAACACTCTCTCTCTCTCTCTCTCTCTCTGGCATACTCATAGGACCCATTAACGTTGACAATGCAGTCTACAGGAGTAAGATGAAAGATGGTCTTATCTTCATTCAAGGTCTGATGTTGGCTATGTGTATTGCTGCTGCACTGATCCACAACCATCTGTTGGTGAGTAGAGTGCAGGACAAATTCAAAAAGAGTTTCCATTTATCAAAATGACTTCTATGTACGTCTATATACATCTACTGGCTCTGGCCTGGGTGGTTAAATTGAAACGTGTAACTACAGTACTGTACATCATTTATTTATGTTGTCCAATGTATTTTTTCCGTACAGCTGAAAAACCAGGAAGCCATTTATGAGGAGCCTGAAATCGATCACATCTATGAGGTTTGTAAGAATTGGCAGATTTTGCCATTATAAAAATGTAATTCTATAGATCATGAAATGTAATTTGACACTTACGCTAAGTTGTCTTACAAACAGGAAACATGGTTTATTCTCACAGCTGTGTATACACACACACACACACACACACACACACACACACACACACACACACACGCACACACACACACACACACACACACACACACACACACACACACACACACACACACACACACACACACACACACCCCTCACTCCAGTGATCATATCATAGCATAGTTTGTTTGTCTATAGTGTTGCTGTTGCTTAATCTTATCCAGCATTTGAATGATGTGTAGGTGATTATTTCACTAAACAATACAATTGTCTATGGAGAAACAGAAAATGTAACCAGAATTTGATTTAATGTTGTACATGTTGAAGTCATTATTGGGTAGCGGCTGCTTAAGACAACGGGAAGGGCCTCCTTGTGACCACAGACCGAGACTGGGTTCAAATGTGTCCTCTCCTTCCTGTCTCTTTCTGGGAGCAGGGCCTGGCGATGGGGACATGTGGAGGAGATATTTACCAGGACATCTCTGTGTACACTGAGCCTGAGGGAGCTGGGGCCTCATGGGAAAGGGACTGAGATCACTTCTCTAGAGCAGGTGTTCCCAAACTTTTTAGCCCGTGCCTTGACCCAAAAGAGAGATTAGACGTTTGCCCGGGACCCAAACTAGTGAAAATAGCAGATCAGCTATTTTGACTATTTAAACATTTGTTTTCTAATATGGAATTTATTTGATTTTTCTTTGATTTCTTTAAGAGATTACTGGAAAAAGAATTGCAATTTGTTTTTAATTCATGACTTTTTCTCTTTTTCTTTTTTGGGAATGTTTCTTGAAAATGTTTTGAAATAATTAAAAACAATATTTAGGAAACAAAAAATAATGAACCCATAAAAATGTGTCTGCGACCCACAGATGGGTCCCTACCCACTGAACTGGTGTTCTAGAATCTAGACGGCCATACACAGGCCACCTGGCTGCACCTGCACTTCACTTGATAGTGGAGCAAGGGACAAGTTCACAGGCGGACAGAATTTGTCAGTTGAAGCCTGAAAACGATGCTATGAAGTGGAGTTGACACAGTTGCAGTTTGATTAACATAGTAGTGTGAAAAATACATATCTTTGCATTAACTTATTCTGGCATGTCAGAACTATATGCAATTCATATATGAATGAAATACACTGACATTATTTTCCTGACTTGATAACATTGGTGTCTAAATGTCTGTCTAGACAGCAGTATGTCCTTGATTATGAATCTGACTCATGAAGAACACAGACATGACATGGCTAAGTCACGTTGCTTTGTGTGTACAGTTGCTTTGCTCCGTGGACCTGCAATTGTTTTAACCTCTTTTGCTTTAACTGCAATGAAACCTAATTTGACCTCTGACCTCTTGATCATACTATGAATAACATTGTGTAATATTGTTATTCAATAATATAACTATGCCATCCAATTCTGCTATGACTGACACATAGTTGCCCTTAATTCAGCCACTCTGTAACTCTGTTACTAAACAGGGATTGAGAGGCATTTCATTTTCAATGGAAGCCCAGCGACATGAAGCTACAAAGCAAATCCGAAGTTTGTAGCTGCTACAAAAGCTATACAAAGCTACAAATAAGTTGAACCGCCTTCAACTTAAGATACAAAGCGATAAATATGCTGTGAATCTTTGTATCTTTGCATCTACCTGTGTGAACGCAAGATTGCATTATGGAAAAACAATACATTTTATATAGAAGGAATAATATCAATCAATGCCTTTCATCTTGTTTTAATTGCTGTAACAGGTTAAAATGAATAGCATAAATACATGTATTTCGTGGCATCAACATATGCATAAGATAACAAATACAAAAAATAATTATTTTACAAATATCTAGCATTATTCAACAAATACATTATAAATGGACCAATAAATAAATAAATAAATATAAAAATAATTAAATTAGATAATACATCAAATGGAGAGAAAGAGAAAGGTTTTCAGTTTGCGATGAATGCGGCAGAAGCCAGAAGGTCAAGTCTCAGAAGGTGACTTCTGATCTCCTTCCTGATCAACTCCCAGGCCTCAGCGCTGTGACCCTGCAGACAGGAAATAGTGTTGAGCAGCCATTCACAAACCTTTTCATGTAAATGACACCAAAATGGATATGTATTTGGCTTTGGACTCCAAACATTTTGAGTAAAAGTATAATATTTGCCTCTGAAATGTAGGCCTAGTAGAGTTGAAGTAAAAGTACTGAATTTTGTACTTAGTTACTACACCACTGGGATTTAGAAGGCGCTTTTAGAATTGGCCTCTAATTTTGATACTACAGTATATGAACTCATTTAGCTGGGGAGTCCCTTGCAACCATCTCAAAGACCACGGGGGTTATTGAACTACAGCAAAAATAACTGAACTACAAGCTCACAGCGCATTGCATTGCAAAGTATGGTCAGCTTGCAGATCTGCTACTCCCAGCATTTGCCAGGTTGAACGTGGTTTAATAAACAAAATGTTATGGCCTATGTGAAAGTGGTCAGGAGACGCACGCACATCCCAGGCTAATTCAACGGGTGCTCGAACAAAAACAACAAACTGCACTCGTCAGGTATACTGAGTATACCTGACGAAGGCCACAGAGGCCGAAACGTTTCCCGCCTTGGTAAATAAAGTTTTTGGGGAGCTTTCAAAACGGTGTGCAGACTTATTCTTTCTGTTGCAAGGCCTAATTGTGAACCCTCAATAAAGAGCCCAAATGGAGGTTATTCTTAGATTATTCTCACCATCTGCTCCAGGACATGGTGTGACAGCCTCTTGAAGTACAAGTGCACCTTCCTGCTCTTTTTCATCCGATTCACCATCTACAACAGAATACCATAATTGGTTATCGCATTAATCCAACCAACGTGTAATTAGTTATTCAGTTAATTCAAATATCAAAAAAGAGAAAAACCTTCCAAGGAAGGGACTGCACACTCCAGGGAATAGAGACGGACAACTTACTGCATCAAAATTATTTATTAGCACTAAAAGTGCTAATAAATTCTCGATTCAAGATACTATTTAAGCATATCCTTTTGGCTAAATACAGTGTATCATAGAATGATTTGTATATATGATATATATAGTATATAATATAATATATGTAATATATAGTATATATATAATAATATAATATGATATAACATATTTGACCTATGAGAATGATGATTGGTATTTAATTTATAGGAATCCTGGTCGATCTCTATGGTGACACAGGGGTGGGTGGAGTATCGGGTTGGTTCTCGCCAATTGGTTGTGAATCTTCTTGATTGTGGTATTAAATTGTTTGGATTATTTATTGTAAAAATAATATTTAGATGTTTGTAGGATATAGGCATTCATAAGCTTTCAGCTTCAGCCTATTCCTTTTGATCACCTCCAGTTCCTTTTTTGTTATGTAACCGTGTGTTAACAAATAAGCTGTTTTGTAACTGTGAAGATGATCAAATAAACTAAACTAAACTAAAGTATAAAACAGGTCAAACAATGCTTACACAGGAGCGTAGGCCCTCGCCCTGCTGGACTAAGACATTAACAAAGTCCTCCACTCTGCTGTCGTCCCAAGACACCGAGTCCAGGTCCTCCTCAAATAGCTCAGCCATCTCCTCTATAGTCTGCACAATAAAGGCAAGCTTGTCCTCAGGCTGTGAACAGAAAGAAACCGCTGATAAACCACTACAGTAGAAGTAGGCCTATGTTATTACATTATGCATACTGAGAACATAACAATATTTTGTCTTCATGTTCTATAGCAGGTGACAATGCAGTTGCAGTGGCAACATAACACTATTACTTTGTAGATTTGATTTATTAAATGATAAACATAGCCTAACGCCTACTATACTGGTTTCATTTATCAATTTATTTAGTAGTGGTTAGTTATTCATAGGTGATAGCACTATTAACTAATAAATATATAATGAATACAGACAGAATTAATAACTATGTACTTTATAACATTTACTACTGAACTATAGCCTACATCAGCATACTGTATACGGTAGGTCTTAGGCATTTAGGAAGCCCCAGAAGAATAATTGTTCATCCAATCAATAATTAAATGGATCTATATGACAACATACCTCCTCAGCAGGTATGTTGTCATTTAGATCAGTAAACCTTGAATGTGAGGTTGATGCTTTATAATGGTATAGCAGTTATGCCGGCCAAATTGATAAGTTACTGCAGTAGTAGCCTACTAATTAATTAAAGTACTAATTAAAACTGCTTACCAGTCCATTATAAAAGTGTTATCAACCTTACATAGCCAGTCTCAGAATGAAAAGGATGGAGATTATATAGGTTACCCCACGTTTCCCATGTTTAAGAATTTAAGACATTTTATGACTCAGAACTTACTGATGCTTTAAATGCATGAGTGTACAGGCCATGTGGGAAGGGAACTGCAGCAGAATCCTCCTCTGTAAAAGCTCCACCCTACGTTTGACACAAACATTTAGCATATTAGACAACTAGTGCAAGATGTCAAAAGATAGTTTTCAGTCATCCTTTGAGTAACCAAAGGCCACTTACCAGTTTAGCCAGCAAAAGCAACGAGTTTTCACTGTACTGCCTGAATTTATGATCCATCCATCTGCAACTTAGCGACATCCCATGGCTGCATAAATTTAAACACAAGCAAAAAAAGAATATCTTGGTGAACATTTTGAATGTTACGTTTATCCTTTTCAATAAACAAATAAATGTGGTTTTCGAAGACCAGTTTACCATTAGCCATGTCTCTCAGTTCCATTTATACTTGAACAAATCGAATAAGGCTCACCTGTTTCACTTTCCGGACTCGACAGTGGTTGTAAACTGTTCAGAAAGCAGTCCACTGGTCTTGGAAAGTACAGTTGATCACTCTTATTTATCCCAATGACCCTTACTAAATTAGTTATCTAAATGGAGAATTAACTTAGCTGTCAAACTCTGTTCTCCATGTGCCGCAGCCCGCAACACATTTTCAAGTGAGCTTCATATTGAGACATTTCCCAAGTTTGTAGCCTACCAGTTGTTTGCTTTAGTAAAGATTAGCCTACTTAAATGATTGAACTTCAGATATGCCCATGTTGTAAAACAGGTGTTGTCAACATTTCAGGCCCTTTAGCTGAGACAAGGGACATGAAATTGTGTTACAGATTAAACCTTTTCATAATAGACTTGACACAAGTTGAAAGCACGATCAGTGTTGTGTAAATCAAGGGTTCCAAAACTTTTCAGGACAAGATCCCTTAAACTTTGAACCTCACCCTGACAAGCACTTGTAGGCATTATTTAGTTTTGACTGTTCCTTACTGCTCACACCGCCTCGTAGTGAGGCGACCACCCCAAACTACACCAAACCTGGCCGATCTACAAGCTCACAGCACTGCAGCAAGCCTGTAGATCTATTTTGTGTTCCTGCCTGAATTTGGCAGAACACCTGTTGAAGACCGTTGTAAACCACAGAACACGGGCTAGACTGCTTGAGTGTCGCTAGTGTTTATATAAATACAGTACTTTTTGATCTGTGAAATTATATAGCAGTTACACCATACATAAACTCACATTGAACAGTAATGCTATTGATACTGTAGCAATTGCCAATAATCTGGCAACATACCATTCACTATCAGTAAACTCAGATGATGAAACCTGTGTGTGAATGTAGACTTCAGACCCTTCAGGTGCAATGACATAATTTCAAATCAAGTGAAAACGAAAAGTAGCTACGCAGTATGAGCAGCAGATATAGGCTGCAGTACGTGGGAAATAAATGACAACCAAACACCGATATAGAAAAGGACATTGTTCTGCTTTCAACTGAAGACCATCGTTTTAAAAGTTCAGGGTAAGAAAAATACGCTTCATGCATTCATTACAAATAGACACAAAGTACACGTGTGAAAATATAACATTTTATTTCAAATTCTAACAGTCTAAAACTTTTAATAAAACCACCCTCAAACATTCCTCCTAACTGTCCATATCCATAACCTCATCAGATATCCATAACTGCATGTAAAAAACATTCTGGATATCTATAATTGATTTCGTACTAGGAGAAAATACAATTCTTACTAGGACAAACTACCATTTCAGATATACTAAATTACATTTGCACTAGTCATATGAATTGTGGATATCCATAATTAGATTTCTACTAGTCACAATGTATTTTTGGATGTATAAAATGAAATTATGGATGTAAGGATTTTTTTTTATTTTATATCTGAAATGGTAGTTTTCCCAAGTAAGACTTGCATTGTAGATATATTTAATGGTAGTTTCTCCTAGTAAGAATATTGTTGATATGCAGAATGTGGATTTTAGATATCCAGGTGTGGATATTATAGATATCTGAAACTAAAAGCCCAATACTGCAATTAGATGCTCCTGGTTGCAGTTACTGGTGATGCGAGACTGTTGAGTTCAACCGCCCTTCCATGGTTAATTCTCGCTGCAAGGAAAGAAAGCATCATTCCAGCAACTGTTCACATACAAGAGGCACTGCTAGTCTTTAGACTAGGCATTTCTGTAAATTAAAAATTTCAAGATTTGAATACTGATAAACAAGATACATTTCACCTGTGAAATAACCAGAGAAACATGATGGCCAATACTAAGGTACCTCTGAAGGATGTTAAGATAGGTAGTATTTAGTGCAGGGTTAGCCAATAATTCACTTTTTGTTAAGACCTCAAGACTTTAACAATAACGCTATGGCATGCAAACCAGTCATTTACTGTATATTGCAGAGGAGATAAAACACCCAACATGTTGCTCTTCTAAGAGGAAATTCCTGATGTTTTGAGTTCAACCAAAGACTTCTAGAACTAGAAAATCCATCTGTAGTTTGGAGGTGGTCTCCCCATTCCATTGAGGCATTTTTAACCATGGTCTTGTGTAGAAAGTTTAAGCTGACTGTAGAGAGTCAGACATAAACCTGTACAGTGTCTGTCAACAAACTAACATTAAGTATCACATCTGAAATGATGAAACTCATTACAAATGAAACTACTACATATCCAAAGACAACCCACCAATTCGGGTTGGTCATGTGCCATAGACCATGTAAGATTCCACATTTGAGCAGACGCTTACTTTTGCAGGATATTCTGAGGCCTGGTCAATAAACAGCTGTGTAGACCGGGAGGGTGTACAGTCAAAGACTTACCGCAAATTCTGAGTAGCTTCTGACAGATAAGCTTGGGCTTACGGAGCCTTGGGGGTTGCCGTTCTCATTGTTTTCTTCCAGTGCACGCGGAGGCTTCCCCAGTCTAGGGGTTCTCTCGCCCTGGGGGGGGGAACCAAGAGTTACCATTTGCTTTCAAATAAAACGGAGCTAGGTGTGATGATATTTATGGCCCAATGATTAATGTACCCATAATGTTTAAACCTCCTTAAAATAACAATTCAACCTTTTCTATATAGGGGACCTCACCAATACTAATACAGGATGGTGTGTCGATACTCAGGTGGACTTACTTGCGGTTTGCATTTCTAAACACCCAGGTTAAAACGTTGGCAAAATTGGCATGCTTTCAGACCTTTCATTTATAGTAGTGTAAATATCTCCCAACATGTCATGACTTCATTTTTTTTAAGTGTTTTGCCCAGTGACTACAGTGATGTCATTGTAGTTTATTTTTCCTTGGGACTTTGCTCGCCTGAATGTAGGTTAATTGTACCACTATGAACTACTCAGTCTGAACTCATGAGGAAAGAAAAGAGCCTTATACCGCATCCACACTGCCAGTGATGAAATCTCATTGAATACATGTTTTTCAACTTTCCTGACGAGCGTGCCTGACGAAGCTCACGGCAAAACACGTCGTGCAAATTAAAAAAAAGTTGATGATGCAGTAAGTTGTCCGTCTCTATTCCCTGGAGTGTGCAGTCCCTTCCTTGGAAGGTTTATTTCTCTTTTTGGAGTCTATGCCTCCTAACTAGACTTGCACATCCCACAGGGTTATTTGGATGCGCAGGAGTCTCCTTTTTTGCCTCATATATATATTCCACATGCAGATATAAGGGGGCCGGGCCGGTTTCTCATACAGGCACGCAGGCACCCACCCAGCCAGCCACAACTCCGTAAGGGTGTGGTTGCACCACTCAAAAAGGCAAACCATGGCAGGAGATTAGTGTGAACATACCTGGCTAGAAGACAGTATAGTCTTGTGGAGTGCCATCTTAGAGCTAGCTGTTCCAAAGCCTGAAGTGTGGGCAGTGTTGGATGTGGAGAGTGTTGGGGAGCTGGTGGACTGTGGAATGAAGGTAGTATATGTTTATAATGAACTAGGGCAACAATTTTCTTAATTATTATAAGACTTTTTAAATCCATACACATTTTTTGTATTAATTCAATTGCTATGAACCACAACAACTCTTCACAGCATCTTACCTTTGATATTTTGGCAGGCGCGGAGCCGACCTTTAGCAAGGTGGTAGTGGCTACCAGCCGCCTCTTGGCTGGGGTCAGTCTTGGAGTGCCACTGCCGAAGCGGATCTCCTCTTCCTTTAGCTTGAGCTTCTTCTGTTGCTGTTAAAAAGAACATGTTTTGAAAAAAACGTTCACAAATGAGATGACTTGATTATTAGTCCAGTGTAGTTTACCCTCTCCATCTTTTCCAGCTCCTTCTCTGCCTGGAGGTTGTTCCACTTCATTGCCATGTAGCTGATAAACTGCTGCCCGTTAACAAAGAACTCCTTGTCGTGCACTTGTTGCCACGCCTCAACCTGTGCCTTGAGGGTCTTCTCTAACTGGAGACGAAACAGGACATTGACACCAAACCGGGTCATTTTTTTCAACACTGAGGATTTTGCTGTGTGCTGTAAAAGTTTAAAAGCACCATCAATGCTGTAAAAGTAACACATGCATGTAAACAAATATTTAAAAAATAAAGTACCTGATACTGATCACACTTTTGTCTCATCAAAATGTCTGTTATTTAAATGACTCATCCCTGTATTTAGTTAAGACAAAATGGTCAATCTACAAGCTCACAATTGGTTAGATGAGCTTTTAAACTGCCATTTGTCATCTAAAATGACATGCTCTAAATTGGGTTGCCACTTGCCAGGGTTAAGCTTGCAGTTCAACTGCAAGCCATGACCATATGCAGTGGCCTGTTGAACCAAGATCATACAGTACATGCTTAAAGAGCACCACCTACTGGCCAGTGTTGACTATGCACCAATCATGCAGTACTAGTAACTTCCCAGTTGTGGGAGAGGCAGGGCAGGGAGTTTATTTTTTGGCCCGTCGTCTACTCTAGGGCTCTAGGCATAGTCGACACATGCAATGCCAATTACAAAACCAAAACAAGTGGGCCTCTATTCTCTATTTGAATACCAACAGTTATCGGTGATCATTTTGTCAACAGGAAGCATGCAGACAAATGTATATTGTGCCTATAGAAAATATTTAAGGATCTTCTCACCTTGGACAGACCTTTCTGTATATCAGACCTGTGCTTCTGTTCTTTAAGAAGGTTCCCTCCTCGATTGTTAAATCTGGAGGGATCATTGGCCTTTTTCTGAGGTGGAAGAATATGCATACAATGAGTTGTTACTAAAAGTAAAAGATAACACCCACCTGGCCTAAATACAGGCATAAGATGTGCACACAATCCTCCGAGTACTCACATCAAGCTCCACAAAGAGTTCCCAGTTTTCTTGCCACCGTGTGACTCCCTCAAACAGTACTCTGTGGTCCTCATAGTACTTGTTGAGAATCACCACCTCCTGTTCGTGCAGGCTGAGAAGCTCCTCTGTGAAGTTGTCTTGAGAAAGATGCAATAATGTACACATTTGTGGAAAAGGCTGAATTGTGGATATTACAGAGCATGCGCCTTTGTCCAACAATTTCATTAATCATGTGCACGATTAACATTTGGTGAACACAGCAGATCTACAAGCTTATAGATCTGCCATTTTCAACTAAGTTTTTCTGAAGAGGAAAAGAGGAGTTGGTTTAAGTGGTTGATGTATGCACAGATCAGTCATAGCAAACAACTCCAATTTAGGCATTTAGCAGACGCCCTTTATCCAGCGACTTGCATTAAGCAAGATAAACACGTGCATAGTACCTCAGTCATCTAGGATTATATAGGTAAACCAAGAACCTATCATCAATCTATTCTAAACAGTAGGATATAAAAATTGGACATTTAAACCCCAGGTCAACAAATGAGCCTGGCAGCCGTCTAAATACCATGCCATCAGATCTAAATTACATTGTAACATCTGCATTAATACTGTATGGTCGTTTAGGTTAGGGCAGACATTTAGGAGCGAGTCTGCAGTTCTAAATGTAATGGGAAGTTTGCCCAACCTTTTATTCTACTAAAGCAAAAGCATTTGTACATATTTTATACAAGGATTTCCTAGACAGCCATGAATATTGATGAATTTAAGAGGGACCAATTGTCTGATTATCAATTATGCATATAGGGGTGATCGGGTACAGATACCGGGCAAAGGCATCTGGACAACCGTGGGTCCGACCGACTCGACACAGGGCACTGCACTCCCTGTGGGGGTGAAACGCGCGTGTTGAATTTGAAGTCGGTGGGGCGAACGGTTCTCGAGTTACGTACACACAGTACACACACACAGACTTGGTGCATTTACAGAGAGATTTTCTTTACAATAGATTTATAGTAGCATTACCAAAGTAGATCGGGTGTCAGGTCAGCCACTCACCATCGTAATAGGCAGTGAAGGCTTGTCGCAGCTCCTGGCTATAGAAACACTTGTCCCACAAATGTACAACCTCAGCTCTGATGACCTCAGTGAAAGATTTCACGTTCTTCAACTTCTGCACCTCCATGCGCTGGAGCTCATCTTTCAGCTGGTCAGACAGAACACACAGCCAATGGAGTTTTTCAATTTCTCTCAATTTGCAGTACACCTTGTTAGCGATCTTGATCAGTATGCCGACAATGAGAAATGGTATAACAACAATGTCTTACCGCCTCTCGATTCCTCTTCTTGGAATTGAGCATGTGGTCAGACATGACCTCCCTCTCCTCCTGAGGAATGTGCAGTCTCTCCCACAGGTCCTGGATCTTGGAGCGAATTGTAGAACAATACTGCTCATTTTGGAGCTTTGCTTCTTCCATCTGGTGGAAGAAACAAATAAAAGAAATTCATGATTGGCAAGTCTTTCTATGACCGTTTTCCCCCCCATCACAGGATCACCATGGTTAACTTGTCAAACATTTGAGTGGTGCAACGACTCCTATAGACAGCTATGCGTGTGGCTGTGTCCGTCCCTGTGTCCAAGCACGAAAATAGCGTTTGTTCACCACCAAGTGTCACTGTTGCACAGCCTAACACAGGCCATGAAGGAGGGCTTTTACAGTACATAGAGAAAATTAACGAAATGTGTGGCAAATCTGCAAAAGAAATGCTTACCACTAGCTTTCTTCACAAATATGTTCATAAAAGGTGGCTACTATAACATACATTTTTTCCAACCAAACTCCCTTGGGATTTTTTTTTCAAAATGTCATTATGCTTAAAGTAGCATGTGACATGTCAAACTCGGGGGTTTTCATGATGCTGAAGCCATTCCAAGCATTAGTTTAGCATGAAAACACTCCTTGGGCAAAATTCGGCCATAGCCACTTGCCCAAATGTTCCAAAATGAGCTGATGTCACCACATTTGTGATGACGGCTATGGCCATTTTTTAAGTGTTTTGGTTGGGTTGGAATTGTGATGTGATGTGATTGTAGACACATTTATAAACACATCTGTGAAGAAAGCTAGTGGTAAGCATTTTTTTGCAGATTTGCCACACATTTCACTCATTTTTCCTCATTAACAGTACCTTAGAGTATATATTAATAGAGACGGCACCGGATTTCTCCTCCCATCCACTTGCATTAAGTTGCTCAAAAGCTCATGAGGCGATTTCACGCCTCCTTCCGGGTAGGAACAGAGTGCATTCTGGGATTGATTGGGCCAAACACATGAACGCGCTGGCTGCTGACTATCATTGCACACGTTCAGCGTTCACGTGTCATGAACATGCGCAATGATAGTCAACAGACAAGCGCGTTCATATGTTTGGCCCAGCGCTGCAATACCAAGTTCGGCCACTATGTCCCTTTCGCCTCAGGGTTTCCTCCTGGTGCCGTCTCTATTAATATATACTCTAGGTACAGTACGTACCACTCACTTCAGACGGGTCTGATTTTTCCACTTGATTCAGTCCGTTGCATCATAACTTAAACACATGAACACTACACAGCTCACAATGCATTGCAATGTTGTAGATTGGCCATTTCGCAGTTCTAAGCAATTTGGTTTAGACTAGAGAAAAGAAAGTGGGGGACGCCAGTCAACTGGTGGTTAAAGTGTATCTGAAGCCTTTACCTGACCGAGGTGGAGTTTGAGGCCATCAAGGTTGCTGATGGACAGGCAGTAATACGCCTCATCGTCACATAGCACCTGCTTCTCAAAACTGGTTTCAGGGACCAACTCCAAATCATCCATTAAAGAAATTACCAGTTTCTTTATGCTGCTGAACTCCTCAAGCCTAGACTCCTGAAAAAGCAGACAGAAAGCAGGAATGACATTTAGTTTTTGTGATTAAAATGTATAGGGTTGAGTACTCTTGAGTAAGGAGGGGCATTTCTACAACATGAACCCAGGAGAAGTCCAAAAGAAAAGGTTCAGATTGTTAGCCATTTCATAGAAAACATAGAAAAAAAATAGAAAACTAGACCCAAACTGTTATGATATCCATGCTAAGACCTAAAGCTTGACTCCTAATGTAGAGTAAAACCATGACTCAACACAAGATAGTTGAACAGGACAACAATAGTCAAACCTAAAGGGTTTACTGATTAGTTCTCCAGCATAAGTGCAATAGTTGAGTTGGAGACTTGACTCTCATACATTACAATTTGGACAGCACTACTAAAGTATACAAGCACACACTAAAGGAGTACTTCGGTTGATTTGGATTTGATATTACAAGCTCTTGTCAATTAATTAAGTAAAATCTGCACTATGGTCAGTGACCCCAGGACGTCAGAAAAGTAGCCATAAAATGTCAAAAACTGGGAAATTGCAATAAATAAACAACAAGCATTAAACCTTCTCTTTGGCCAGGTTGTCCAGGTAGGAGCGGTAGTCCTGTAGCTGCTCCAGGGATGGTACATCATCATGGCTGATGACGTAGGGGGAACAACACATCAAGTTACACAGCTCACGGTCTTTAGACACGAGACCACCGAGCACTTCCATTCTGTGACTCTTCTGTCTCCGCAAATCCTCCAAACATGTTCGAGTTGCCTTCTCCAGCTCCAGCATGGTACCTCCCCTTTCTGCCTATAAAAGTCACATGGTGACAAAGTTGTACCAAGGATTTTAATGGACAAAACATATGAATGACGTACTAAAAATCAAAAATTAGTCTGTGGGAACATACCTCAAAGGGGGGCAGATTAAGTTTTTTGCCCAGCATGTCAATTTCCTGCTGAAACAGTGCTATGTTTGCCGCCATTCTTGTCTTCATACTCTGTTCCTCCTCAATCATTTTGTCCAGCAATTCCTTAAATACAAGTTAACAGGTGTTTATCAGCCATCCAGTTACCAAGGCCAACCGATGGCTGACTTTTGCCAGATAATGTGGAACTCACTTTAATGTGTTTATGCACAATGTGTGTTCTCTCTATACGTTGTTCTTCTAGAATGCCTACATCCTCCCAAATGTCCGCCAGTCTATGCAAAGCCCTGCTGAGGTAGGTCACTGCCTCCTCTGCATGAACTATGCTGCAATGAAAGAAGATGAGGTCAAGTTAGAGATCAGATGCTCAAGTGTAACAAGTATAGTTGGATATGCCAACATATGAACTGAAAGTTAAGCTAAAACCAAATGTATCATCTCAAAAAGTAAAATAAATTAGTCCCACAATGTTAATTAAGTAGTTGACAGTTTAAATCTTGATTTGGGTTTTGTCTTCCATGTTCAAATAATGTAATGTACTGTCTGTATACTGTCCTATCCCTAACAGGCCAACTTAAAGTATCCTAGTTAAGTAGGCAAAGAAAGATAACACAAGTTAACGCTCATCTAGCACCTGAGCCAATGTTTAAATCAAATGACATCACTATGTGCTTGCAAACTGGCACAAGCCACCTATACCCTTAGCCCCAATACGTTCCCTCAATCTGGTGGTCATACATCTTAAATGACTAGCAATGACTACACTAGGAAGAATGCTTTAACATTTTAAACAAAAGTATCCTGGTGACCAGCCTGGGTCACCCATAGAGTTAGGGGGGGGGGGGGTCACCCACTCACCCCATCTCTGCAATAAACAAATGTGTAATTTGTCAATTTCAGTAACCTCGCTTTTCCACCTCGGAGGAACGTGTAGCTTGAAGCTTCTCGTAGCCAACTCCTGACTCGGCTGACTGGATAAAATTGCTAATGTTTCTACGAGGATTAGGAGGAGTGAGGACCACGCAACGCAACAGAATAATTTAATCTCACTTTTCACATACAAATAGCCTACCTACTATTACTAACCTTCTCCTTCTGCTCATGATGATACTTGTGCTTATGGTAAAAAAAACAAAACACTGGCTTTTCCACTTTACACCTCAGGGCTCAGGTGCGTGTGTGAAGAGTATATATTCTAAGGTGTGAACCTTTTAAATGTTGCGGGGGGTCCTACGAGGTGGAAAGCCTGGTGACGCGTGGTTAGTATGACTATGAGCTGCCTTGGCTGAAAATATTTTATTTTTACTTTTTACTAAAAATAAATACATGAATGTCTCTTTGTTATTAAATTACATGATTCAATTAATTAACCCATTTCAACAAAATTATCGTTTTCACAAGCCAGGTATTACAACCTGTATTCCCCCTATCTCCACAAATTGGTATATTCCAAGACTAGAGCCAGGTTCAGCAGGTGCACAAATTGCAAAATACATTGTTAATTAGCAAGTTGCAGTAGTGTGCAAATTTGGCACTGTGGCCGAGAGCGCAGAGACATTTGTGGTGCAGTGTGCTTGTTGCTTGTACAGTAGTAGGCTAGTAAAAATGAAAAGGAAGCAACGAGCAACCCGCCCTACATGCATTCAAAAAATAGAAAATACTGCCCCAGCAGCAGCAGCAGCAGCAAAAGAGTGACAGTGTATATTAATATTCTTGCACACCAACCAACACACAGGTCAGGTCAGCATTGGTCAGTCAAACAGGCGAGGGAACACGGAGTCCCAGCAAAGGAACATCGTCACGTCACAGGAGCAGAGGGTACATTTTGGCCATGTACGACGAATCCAACACAAACCAAATGCAAAACATACCGTAAATGCAGCAGCATAAAGAAAGATTCCCCGGCCCAACCTAAAGTGGATTTATAATTTAAATTAAAAATTGCTTCTGAAATTGCATTCAATGGCACGCTTTTTGTCTATTCCCTGTGGGTGGACCGTGGAAGTAACTGATCACAATAGCCATTACCATTATTTGGCTATTGTTGGACGTTCTGCAGTTGTTTTTACTTGTAGATGGAAAAAATATTACAAATATTTAATTATTTTGCTATTACGTATTATTAGTATTAACCCCTAGAAGTAGAACCCCCTCCTCAGGTGAGAACCAGGATCTGGACCAGGTTGGACTGGACTCATTTTACAATAATAGGCAAAAACGTACCATCACATGAGTTGGTATCACTTCCCGTCATGCATTTGTGTTTGGCTAGCTTTGCTAAATTGCTGCTCTCAGGCGACTCACTCAATAACAACAAAACAACAGCATATTCTTCTCACTTTGGCGTCTTGTACAGAAGTGATCTTAACACAGTCACGATGGAAAAGCAACACTCGAATTGATTCAACATTTGCGAAATCGTTTCTGGGACGTCCCTGGCCTGTACAGTCGCTGCCCTGCGTGTTTTGGGACCCTAACAACCGAGGTAAAGTAGTGTTATTATAGCAGCAGCAGTGTGTGTCAGCTGATGTTGTTGCCATCAGAATTAGAATACACACCTACACTGTGATGATCTGTGGGTCTTTCTGTCCATTTCACACGTATGAATTGCCGGCGTACAAGTGTGACAAATCGTACTACTTTGACTTTTTTGACTTTGACTTTAGCTGGTTTGCTAAAGTTAGCAGAAATGTAGCCCTGGAACCATGGCTAGCAGAAATGAAGATAATGTAGTATATAGTTATAAGTTAGTCAATACTATAGTCACACTGTTTGATTGTTGGAATAACATTTTGCAAATACAGTAGTACGATTATACAATGATGCAAAAAGGATAACAAAAATGGTGTGTCCTGTGTAAATCCTGTGTATTCAATTAATCAAGACATTACAATACATACAACAACATAAATGGGGAGTAGCTCTACATGGGGAGGTCATTTATGTCAAACTTAGAAGACTTTACTTTATGGCGGTCATGAAGGTGGGTACGGAGTCAGTGTCACACTTTGTGATGGTTGTTGGTTGGGCAATGATGTCATTCCACATTTTGGTGGCATAGCAGCAGAACGAATCTGGGTTGAAGACTTGGAAGTAGCCTAAGATTTAGACAGTTTAGACTCGTAGTCGTAGATGTATTTATTGATTCTGACATTTTCAATCATGTCAGTCAGAATCGATAAATACATCTACGAGAGAGAGTCTAAATCTTAGGTTAGGGTTGAACTAGCCCTGAAACATGACTGAGCGTCATGTGAACCATGGCTAGGGTTGAACGAGATCAGTGGATCTCGATCCCTCTGAGTGTGTGTGTGTGTGTGTGTGTGTGTGTGTGTGTGTGTGTGTGTGACGTTATTGAAGTATCAGTTTGTTTTGAGAGGTCTGAAGTTTTGTTTTAATGCCTTTAGTGGTGCTATAGAGGAGTACCATCAGGTGCATGCACAGTCAAAATTACATTGGATGAGTGCTCCAGCAGCAGCTAGTGTGCTAAGTGTATTCCTAGTACTATAGTGATCAACAATGAGATCCTGCCCAAAAATCTTGTTCTTTCTTGATTTTATTTGTTGTAAAATCTTATGTATTTAACACTGACAGACTAAATACCTAAAAATGTAACAAAGTGGACATTCATTTTGGCATATTTAATTGCGTTAGCTGGAACTGAAGCCATCATTTTGTACTTTAGATTAGGTGTGTTTTCGACCATTGATGGTCTGTGTTACTTTAGAACAGTCGAATGAGCCTTTGATCACACAGTCATTGATCATGCTGCTATGACAATGCTGTCATTTACATTCACTGCCACTTTACTGGTAACCAATGAGTAGTTATACCAGTATGGGTAATTTCTTTGGGAGCTTTAAAAACGGTGTGCGGGTCTCCTCTTTCCTTTAGTTAGTTACCACTTACCAGTAGGGAACACTGAACAATGCTGGCTTTGGTCAAGAATAGACTGGTGTCCTCCATGGATCAGAACAGAATGAAGCTGATCATAGCCAAGTGCTGTCCCTTTAAAGGTAGTACGTTCTATTTATTTTACTGTTTAAAAATGCTGTGTCTGTCTGTGTCAATCTATGCATTGGGCCTTGTTATAATAGAGCAGAGCAGTTTGTCATTGATACATGCAGTTGATATGAAAGTATGAAGATTAAGTTATTTCTGCATCATATGTGTGTGACTCTGTGGCTGCTTCCCTGCAGCCAAAAAGAGAGAGAGAACCCTCTAAATCACTGTCATATGACTTGAATACAGAAGTGGCTTTTAACTCTGATTTGTACTGTGTGTGTGACAGTGTGTGTGCAACTGTGCCTGACTCTGAAGTCTGAAATGTATACGCCGCTACAGTGCAGATTAGACATTGTGATGTGATCATATGTGCATTGGCAATCTGGCTATAAACACACCCACACCGTTTATACCCATCTATCATCATGTCAGATAACGTTTCAACAGGGAAGTAAGTTATGAATACAATGGGAAGGAAGAGATGTTTTGACAGTTTACAATGAGCCAGCTGGTTTCTCTTTCGGTTGACCGGCCTTCCTCCAGCCTCTGGTCTTCCTGACATTTCTTTATTCCTGTAGGTTTAAGTCCTGTCTGGTCGTTTTGGTTTCCTCCGATGGCCCAATGCGGCCCCAGCATCCTTGTGCTCATTCCTAAAGGAATATATTCTGTTTTTGTGTTTCAGCGTGCCATGTTGGAATAAACCTTCTCCGGAGTGCCATGCTTGCCACACAGACACCAGATCCATCACCAGAGGTCAAAGATGTCACACAGGTAAAGCAACAGCTCCATGTTGTTTAAGATCTTGTAACTTTAGAAGATTACATCCTTACAGTTTTGCATTTGTGGCATTTCATGGCATTCAACTATTATTCAGAATCTTATTTTTTTGTATCGTTTAGGTAGCGTTACCTAAACTAAGTTTAGGTAACTGATTCACCAGTACATTTTACATCAACATTACACTCTTCAGTGGTACTTCTAATTACTTAAAATTGCAAAGCCTTTCAGGACTCGGGAGTAGTGACCAAACCTGAATCTAGAATAGTGATTAGCAAGGTTTTTAATTGAAAGGACCCCCGCTTTGTTATTCATTAGGCTGCCGACTCCCACTTTGTAGGATTTGCATGTCTGGGACCCCAAGGACCCATGGGAGTCCCTTGACCAGAGCCTGCACTAGCTGACAACGGGGGTTGTGCAAGTACGGGGGCTGTCACGAGAACACAGTGTGTGCAATTTATTTGAAATTATGTATTACCAATAGCAGCTGAAGTCCCTGTAAAGGAAAGGAAAGGTACTATGTTTACCCAGGGTAACTGGACTAAGCTCAACAACTTGTTTACAGCCAGGCCCTGCTCATAGAACATTTCATGGTAGGGGTTCAATGCCTTGTCCAAGGGCACTTCAGCGGTGGTAATTTTAACGTGCCGGTCCGGGGATACGAACTAGCGACCTTCCGATATCAAGACCGCTCCGCAAACCGTTCGGCCACCGCTGCCCCTGTCATGTCTGTCTATCTATCAGTCCCTCCTGGTACACACAACACCACAGACCACTTTTTAAAACACAGCACTCTGAGGAAGGCTTGACACTGAAATTGTACTGAAAGTACCAGCAGGTTTAGTTTTTTGCCCCACCCTTGATGTGTTCAAAGCCTCCCAATCAAGACAAGACCCACCTCTTCAGACTTGCTTTAACACTAATCACACTGCCTTAGCTTAATGTTTTTTCTTTGCAACATATTTTGCCTTTTAACTATTTTCTCTAAAGCATCTGATGACTAGACAAATGGTGTTTATAGATTTTATATATAAAGTATCTGGTAGTGATGTACTCTGCGTACTCTCTGGTCTGTACTCTGCTGCTTGTCTTGATTATTTCAAAGGCCCTGGCTAGAGGGCCTTAATCAAGTCTAATATTGTCAGACAAACAAAGCTAAAGAGTGAATCAAAGACAAAAGTTCAGCCTTGTCCTCACATCAAACTCAAAGCAATGTGGGGTTAAATGCAGTGGGGTTTAAATTGAATGCCAGATATACAGGTATTTCCATGGGAAACTGTGACTGGCTGACATAATTATTGCCAATTATTGTTGGTTTTGGGGGGATTTTAGGTCAGAGTACATGGTAAAATCCTATGCGTTAATTTCTGGATTTTATTGTGTAGCCTAGTAATGCATTTGTAGAACGGCTCTGCTGACACCAGCACAGCTGCTACAGTACCCAATGTACAGAACACAGACAATGGCATTCTCAGTCTGATATATGTTGATGGCCTATAGTGTATTGCATAATGTAGGCCTGTTGATGTTCACTAGTCTGTGCCTGTCAGCTGACTGGAGGTGACTCAATGGGTAATCGTTTGAAAGTCACATGGTCAATGAGCCATCTTTCCTCTTCTCTTAATGGAACAATGACAAATGTTTTCCTCAAGCTTTATTTTTCTATTGTTCCTAGTTCCCTCATTCAAAATAAGATCCATTTGAATGCTTGTATTTATTTGTTTGTGCTATCTCTGTAACATGAAAAGCAGTCCCTTTATGTCAAGGCCTTAATTATCGATACCTTTGGCCTCAACCAGGCCAAAGGTGGGATGGGGGGTGGTATGTTTTCTGTCTGCACGTGAATGTGAAACTCCCAGTAGATCAAGGAAGAGCCTCCAGCCCCAATGTTTCTAATCGGCCTGTTATAGCGTCACCATATATGTTTTGAGGGGTGCTAGCTTAGAGTATATATGAATAGAGAAGACACCCGAGTTCTCCTTCCATCCACTTGCATTAAGTTGCTCAAAAGCGCATGAGGCGATTTCACACCTCCTTCCGCGTAGGAACAGAGTGCATTCTGGGATAGATTGGTCCCAAACACATGAACGCGCGCCAGGCTGCAATACCTTCATTCGGCCACTATGTCCATTTCGCCTCAGGGTTTCCTCTGGGTGACTTCTCTATTCATATATACTCTATGGGTGCTAGCCCCTCCCTATGCCCAGCTTTGTCTGTTTATCTGAACACAAATACGATTATTTGATTGGCTGATGACCCCATAGCGATGATTTGATTGGCTGAGCAAAGTACAACTACATAACTACATAAAGTGAAGGCAGAAAAGTGAAGACGCCAAAAGTGATTGGCCGGTGATTTGTGATGATTTGATTGGCTGAGCACGGAATGTGATGTATGATGCTATGAGCGCCCCTCACTTCACACAAGTGTGATTTTTTTTTAAATGAATGAATTTCTAATTTCCACAATGATCATCTTGTTTCAGCTTCTCAAGGAGAAGCTGGTGCTGTCACTGAAGGCCCTGCAGAAGCGCTATGTGACGTCTGATGCGGTGGTGACCAGCGAGGACGGGGATGCCAACCTGCTCTGCTGTACCCTGGAGGCCATCTTCATCCACGGCATCAAGAGCAAGCACATCCGCGCCGTGGCCGCTGGCCGTAAGAAGAAGGGGGCGAGGGGATCCCTCCCCCAGCCTGTCTTCTGGAGCCTGCTCAAAAGTGTCACCCACCGGTGAGTGAAGAGCTCAACAAGGAACACATTCCACAACATGATGTTGTTAACCACACAAACCCTCTAGATTTGTGACCTGAGTTAAAACTGTACATTTCCCATCTACAGTACACCAAATCTCTTTGCCAAACATAGTCGATCTACAAGCTCTAAATCTGAGCTATTTAGACTGCTGCTTACTCTCTGCTGTGTACTGCTTAGCAGTACCTGGTTTACTCGTATAAAGATATTGCTTGCCATCAGAACAAGCTTTGTATTCATCAGTTTTCATTCAGGTGAAATGCATGGCTCATTCAAAAAAAGTTAAACGCAATCATCAACATCATTCTGAACTTAAAAAAAACAAACAAAACAGTGCCTATAATGACATTCCCAAAATATGTTCATTTTGGTTAAGAAAGAGAAGGAGGAAGTCTACAGTACACACCATTTTGAAAGCTCCCAAAATAATGTATTACCAAACAGCGGTCAAAACAAACAGGTATACCTCAGGTATACTGACATTTTGGTTAAAACCCATTACATGAAGTGTGTGTGTGTGTGTGTGTGTGTGTGTGTGAGAACTGTGAAAGATGCTACCCAAAAATAAGTAAATTCTTATTAATACTGTTACTGTTACCTGTCCAGTGATGTGATCGCGGAACTGGAGAAGCTGAGCTTCGTGAGCACAGACGTGGGCCGGTGCCGGGCGTGGCTGCGGCTGGCGCTCAACCACGGCCTGCTGGAGTGTTACCTGGTGTCCCTGTTCAGGGAGGGCTCCAAGCTGCAGGCCCACTATCAGCCCGCCGCGCTGCTCCTGAACCCAGAGGAGCGCGAGGTGCTGATCAGCTACCTGCAGGGCCTGGCCTCGCTCACGTTCAACCTCTCCTACAAGTCGGCCGTCCTCAACGAGTGGACCACCACCCCGCTGGCTCTCGCCGGGCTCTGCCCCGCCGCCCAGGCGGACGGGCTCGAACCGCCCACTGCCGTCAACGGCGCAGCCTCCCAGCCGAAGGAGTCGTCGTGGGATACGGCGTCTCAGTCGTCGGGATCTTCGGACACGGTGGAGGTGCACAGGGGGGGCCCAGGGGCAGTGCAGGTGGGAAAGGGAGCGGGGGCGTTACCGGCGAGCAGGACCGCCATGAACTCGTCCAATTTGAGCCTGGACACAACGGGCTCCTCTCAGCTGTCGTCCAGCCTGAGCTCTGACAGCTTCCTGCAGGGCCAGGACCCCCGCAGTGACCTGGATCTGTCCCCCAATGGTGACGGCAGCACTAAGAGGCCACCCAAAGAGTACGTTTCTGTTTGTGGGATTGCATGTAAATATTATGAATGATATGAAAAGCTATTAAGTTCTGGTAACCAGTGGACATTTTCCCAAATTCAGAGTAAATGAAACAGTCACTGTACTAACCTATATGGAGAAATGTGCAGGTGGAGCGAGATCAATTCGTGGCGGCGACGACTCGCCACGACCTATTTTTTTACGCCATGACGTATTCTTCATTATCCGCCGTGGCGAGTACAGAATCCGCCATGGCGAGTACAGAATCCGCCATGGCGACGACTCGCCACGACCTATTTTTTTACGCCATGACGTATTCTTCATTATCCGCCGTGGCGAGTACAGAATCCGCCATTGTTTATTTTTTTTTTGCGTGCCGTGGTGCAGGTTTTATTGTCCTACTAGTACTATTCTCGGAATTATTTCATCCTCTTGTAGCGTAACGGTTAGCGCTCTCGCCCCTATAGTCAAGGCACTGTGCCGGGCCAGGTTCGATTCTTGCAAAAAACAAACTTTTTTTTTTTAAAGTTATTTTTTTACCCGTACATACAGTGTGTGTGCGTGCGTGCGTATACAGTGTGCGTGCGTGTATGCGTGCGTGCGTATACAGTGTGTGTGCGTGCGTGCTTCATCGTATTTATTATTATTATTATTATTATTAATATGCAGGTAATAATAATAAATACGATGAAGCACGCACGCACGCACGCACGCACACACACACACTGTATACGCACGCATACACGCACGCACACTGTATACGCACGCACGCACACACACTGTATATGCGTGCGTGCGTGCTTCATCGTATTTATTATTATTACCTGCATATTAATAATAATAATAATAATAATAAATACGATGAAGCACGCACGCACACACACACACACACACACACTGTATACGCACGCACGCATACACGCACGCACACTGTATACGCACGCACGCACACACACTGTATGTACGGGTAAAAAAATTACTTTAAAAAAAAAAAGTTTGTTTTTTGCAAGAATCGAACCTGGCCCGGCACAGTGCCTTGACTATAGGGGCGAGAGCGCTAACCGTTACGCTACAAGAGGATGAAATAATTCCGAGAATAGTACTAGTAGGACAATAAAACTTGCACCACGGCACGCAAAAAAAAAATAAACAATGGCGGATTCTGTACTCGCCACGGCGGATAATGAAGAATACGTCATGGCGTAAAAAAATAGGTCGTGGCGAGTCGTCGCCATGGCGGATTCTGTACTCGCCATGGCGGATTCTGTACTCGCCACGGCGGATAATGAAGAATACGTCATGGCGTAAAAAAATAGGTCGTGGCGAGTCGTCGCCGCCACGAATTGATCTCGCTGTCTCTCGAAATGTGTCCAGGCTTCTTTAATTCAGTAAAGTCAACAATGTTTGATTTCCAGCTACTTTTAGATGCATTTACTTCTTGCTCTTTGATCAAATGCATGCACCTTCATTTACAATCAAATGTTGTCCTCCTGCCTTGCACTGGTTGAAACTTGTCGTGTCTCTGCAGTGTTCTGTCAGACGTTCGTAGCTGCGGACACTCCAGCCAGGACTCCATGCGTGAGGAAGACTCCTTTGTCTCCAGTGTGTGTCCCGACCACATATCCGATGCCACTGCTTACAGCGGCTCCGACAGCGAGATCCACAGCCCGCCCACGCCCTTCCCCGAACTTGCAGACCGGACAACAAGTTCCTCGCCTCCGGGCTCAGAACCGGCATCATGTTGTGAACCGGCACCCGAATTAGTCCTCGTTTCTTCTGAATCGCGGCTTGATGCCTCCTCTGAGTCGCGCTCGGACACAAATGTGGCCGCCAGCAAGCCTGTGGAGGAGGAACACGCAATCTGTTATCGGAAGGAGACTGAGATTTTCCAGAAGGGCACTGAAGTAGAGGTGATGAAGAACCCTGCAGAGTGCAGCTCTGAGCCTTCAGCAAACAGCCTCAGAACTGTTTGCCCTGATCCGGCCTTCTCTCACCCTGCCAGTATCCTCGGCAGACAAATGTCAGCGGAATCGCTCTCGGTAAGTGTCGGAAAGTGACACACACACACACACACACACACACACACACACACACACACACACACACATATTTTGATGTAAGTATTTTGTTTTTTAAAACTTGCCAAACAGCCGTTGTGGGCTTGTAAATCAGCTATTTGTCGGTGCAAGACACTGGCTCTAGTGCTGCACAATTAATTGAAAAAAGATTGAGATCTAGATTCAGACACCTATGCAGTCTTATTTCTAAATTTGATCAAATCATACAGCACCAGTTGGCGGTCCAACTCTTTTTTTAGTTACTATTATGTTTTTGCTACAAGAGAGACTTTAAGAGAGGTTAAGTCAAGCACTTTAATGTTGTCTGTTTAAAGTCACAGTAGTTGGCTCCAGGAGCCACATTTTGAATGTTCAGCAACTACAGACTAAAGACAATCAAATTTCTCATCAAAAATGAGTATTGCGTGGAGGAAAATCGAGATTCACATTTGAGCAAGAATCATGCAGCACTAACTGGCGCACATTCCGTCCAACTAAGTATAAAACGGGCATAAGTCCAATGCAACCCCCTAAATGCCCAATCCAATGGTCATCATAATGTACATTGTCTATTGTCTGTACTACGCCTATTTCTCAAACGCCTATTTCTCAAATTTGTGGTGACATTTGGCACTCACAAGTATAGTAATACAAGTACACACACACATTTTTCCTTTCCTCTGACATCCAAAGTCCTTGTTATAACCTACTGTAACTGTGATTCAGGTAGGATGCGTAAATTACGTGAGACTTCGGTCCTCTATTGAAGCCACAAGGAAATTCATGTATTCTTACTATAAGTTAGTAAATTACACATAACTGTACAGCAGAGAGAATGACTTTGTTGTACTGTCATCTGCAGTATACCCACTCCTGGATCTCAGACGACGACATCTACAAGCCCCACCTTGAGGAAGTGGCGGACCTAGAGGAGTCCCCAGCCAGTGTTAATGGGCTGATCACCCCCTGTTCTGAGCCCGAGGGCCCTCAGCCACCTCCCAGCGTGATTCACCGCAGACAAATAGGTATTTGGTCAAAACACACTGGTCAATGGCGTGTAGGTGTAGATGATCCCATTAAGACCATTCTACAATGTACTTTTGAAACAAAATAGCAGATTTACAAGCTTTACAAATGCATTGTTTCAACAACTGCAGAACATAACTATAAATGGTTTTGAGAAGATGTCATTGAAGAACAATAGATGTAGACCTTGAATTTTAAGCTAAATGTTGAGAGTAGTTGTTGGTGGAGAGGGGTGTTTTCATGATTTTTCTTTAGGATAAATCTTATTACAAATAGTAGTCTATTGCTCCACACCAAATTTCACCCTAATGTCTTCCTTCCAATTCAGTGAGTCATAAAGGAGATGGACCTATGTCAACCAACAACAATATACATATATACAAACTTTTTCATGTCCACAAATTAAAATGTATTTGCCTATGGATCACCATTGGAAAATATTTTGTGCCAGGGACGTACACGATTTGTGTTAAAAGAGATCCCTTTCTTTTAATACATTTTGCTGGGGACCACCTGGAACTTCCTCAAGGACACATTTTGAAAACCATGTTCCAACTTTCTTCAGACTCTAAGGAACATCAGAATTGACGATGTTTGAAGAGATCCTTTTCCTAATAGTCTGGATGGAAATTGACACATCTTTGGATGGAATGATGTGTCAATTTCCTCAGTTTCCCTTCAAGAAGTCATATATTTCTTAACTGTGTGGGGAAACATGTCTACATGTTTAGGAAACTTCACGTATTTCCTCACATCCTGTGTATAATATCCTTATTATACACCGGATGTGAGGAAATACGTGAAGTTTATAGTCGGCAATATATAGTTCAAGAAGATGTTATGTCCTAAGAAGACACGTGATTTGCGGCACGTATGGAAGGAAGTACTAGAGGCGCACACTACCGAGATAACAACAAGAAAGCACAATTTGGCATTCGGTCATTTCGGGTCCTTGGGTTTTGTACGGGTAACGGTCCTCATATTTATTATAATAGGCGGTTCCGTTCGGCTCCGGTTCCGACACCTCTGGTGCTTTTCGGTTCGGAGCTAGAATTCTAATAATAGCAGTGGGTCCATTTGGTCCCGGGCCATTTTTAGCGGGTCTTTTCTTTTCTGTTGGACCCGTCAAGACCTCTACCATACAGTAACATTCCAACCCTACTCCCTTTTCATGTTTTCTTCGTCACTGCCCTTGTGACTGTAGGATCAGATGTGCTGCTGAAACCGGTTTTGTGCTTTTGTCACAACGAAAATAATACTAATCTCCAAGGTGTCAGAATAAAAGCAAACCAATAGTCAAATTGGTATTGTATTGTGCTAACTTTGTCTTGTCCTTGTTTCATCTTCCACCTGTCAGGGCTGTCCAACCCGTTCCGTGGCCTGCTGAAGCTTGGTCACCTGGAATACCGCGGCGTGTTGGGTAGGTGGCGAGACTACTATTGTGAGCTGTCCCCCTTTGAGTTCCGCCTTTACCTCGATGCTGAGGAGCGCACCGGCTGCGAGAACTCCTCACTGCTGCGCTGTGAGGACGCCCGTGTCACCTCAGCCGACGGGCGCTTCGAGCTGGCCTTCTCGGGTAAGCGCCTCTACCTCCGGGCAGCCAATCATGATGAGGCAGAGGACTGGGTGGACCGCATTGTGGAGGCGGTCAACAAATGTCGCCCGACTTCCCGCGTGGATGAGCAGTGGGAAGTGCTGCAGCCCCTCCCCATGAACGGTCTGAATGAACCCTCGCCATCGTCTACTTCCTCCACCCCTTCCAGCCCTGAACGAGGCTCATGGTCCGCGGACGTGGAGGGCGGTGGAGGGTGTACGGCGCCTCCACCTCTTCCTCCACAGGTACTAGACTGGACACGGTCTGCTGACTCAGAGCCAGACGCCATCAAAGAAGCCGTGTTATACTTCTCGCCAGACGCTGATGGCCGGCCATGGGTGCGTCTTGTCTTCTCCCTCTCCTTAGAGGCCTTGAAGGGCTTCTGGGTCCAGGAAGGGCGGAAGTCTCTGCGGATAGGCCACCCCATCGAAGTGATTCGCGATGTTGTTCCGGCCGTCTCGCTGGGAGGAGAGGCCTTCTTTAAACTTTTGACCTGCAAAGAGACACTGAGGCTGAGAGCGGAGAGCCCCGAGGAGGCGCGCGCCTGGAGGGCTCTGATCCGAGGAGCTCTGGACTCCTACCTGGACAGCGGGGAGGATGGGTTATCGGAGGAGCCAGCAGTAGGGGGTCAGGTCATCACAGGAAACGTCCACAGACTGGTGCAACACAGACTGAAAGGAGATGGAGCGCTGTTGGCTCATCTATACACTGTGCCGTCAGTGAAGGGGCTGGACAAGCAGAACTTCAAGTGTGCAGGTGATTTTGGGGTTTAAATATTATATATATATATATAACAAATTAAATATTATATATTATCATATGTAGGTGGGGGGAAAAGTAGCAGCAGGTACAATGTTTCTTAAAGGTGCTGCCTCAAAGACCAGTTTGTGCAGCATGAAAAGGTACAAAAAAAAGAGGGATAAAAAAAAGGAATAATAGTATTTCACATGGTTAAAAACACGTCCGGCAGGCTTTGTTCGTCCATTGTGTCAAAGAGACATCCTGTTAGTTATCCAAAACATTACTAACACTGTCATGTCATTTATAGTGAACTTTAACCATTTGGAAAATGTTCAGTTGTGCAAGCAAGTCTGTCAGTATGTCACTTAAAATATCAACCAGTTATCAAACAGTGTAAGAATGTTGAGTGGCCTTCTGGGAATCTGAAGGTTCCCGGTTCCTTTCCTGCCTCCTCCTGGCATTGTGTCCTTGAGCAAGACATTTCTGTTGCACCTTGCATTGGCTATAGTAAAGCAAGTAGCTTAATACAGGACACTACCAGTTAGCGTGGGGCAGTGTTTGATGTACAAGTACACCCCCTGGCCATGACACTAGTATGTCGCAGAGACTTAACCCCAATCCAACCCTTAGTGCCAGCAGTGAGGCGTTGGCTACCATTTTTACAAGCAGCAAGCTCACAACGTGTTGCAACGTGATGCCTTGTGGGCTTGCAGATTCCCTGAAGAGATTTGGTGTAGAGGGAAAAAGAGACTATGCCTGTCCACTTTTTTCTCTAATTTATTTTTAGCCATTCTCCACATCTCCCAGTCTGTTTCTCCACATCATGCATGCATGTCTTATAATAAGATCCAGATGCGTGGGTCCTGGGGATTCCTGACTGCAGGTCATCAGACTCTGACTATTTCTTTTTCCCAGCTTGCATCGTAGTATATAGGGCTTAAGTAGTTTAATTGGCGAGTCATTCAATTCTGGCCTGCCATATAATGACTTCGTAAACGTACATGCAGGCCCCTGATTTAAAATCTGCTGGATGTGTTGTTACAGTAAGAGATATTTGGGGGTTTGCTGTTCTATATAAATAGAGAAATAGACAATAGAGAAGTAAAGAGCATCTGCTAACATGGGCCTGTAGTTTCAGGAAGTTACAGGAAATAGGCTAGTTATGCATGAAATCATGTAAAGCTTATTGCTTACCATGCCTTTGTCCAATCTCACAGAGAAAAAAAAGTAGTTGGCTTTCTTTCAGGGGATTTGATGTAAATGAATTAACACTACAAAATCTGCAAATTAAATGCATGTGAGATGTAGAGGGGCTCGGTTGGTGCAGTCCTGTACCTGCTCACCACTGTGGAGTCTAGGGGGGTTCAAATCTACAGAGTATAGAGTATGAACTATGAACACAATCTCTGGCCTGGGATGGTGATCTTTGTCACTGCATGTAGTCCTACGGGCTGGGGCAGCACCTGTAGGACGGAGACTGTTAGATGACAACACACAAACGTATGAGTGTGGACAAATTACTACTAAAAACTACTACATTGTGGAGAAAATAGTTAAAAATAATTGGCTATTCTAAATGTAATAAAATAAAAAACAAGTGAGCTGCTACTTTGGGGTTTCACAGTTAGCAAAAACGGCAGTTAAGTTCAAGCAGTTAATTCTTGAGAAATTAAAGAAACATATTATTGTATTGTAAGAAAAGGCAGGTAGTGACACTCCCCAGTGTATCAAAATAAGCTAAATAATTCCAAGGTTGTGGTAAAGTCATACCACAACCTTGACGTGAAACTAGGAATATTTGTTTGCTATATTTATATCCCTTGCGTCTGTCCCTTGTGCAGGTTGCCCTCGACAGATCGGCCTCTCCCTGGGACGAGTGCAGCTGTGTGAGTTTTCGGGCCAGTACTACTGTGACTCCTGCCACCTTGGTGACACCACCATCATCCCAGCCCGCATGGTGCACAATTGGGACCTCACAGCTCGAGAGGTGGGTCCAGCATTGCAGATGTGCTGTACTATACAGGGCCAAAGGCCATAAAATGGGACCTTGAATTCTCTAAATACCTCTGGAAACAATATAGACTACTACACTGCAATATACATTTTACATACATTTCGCATAATGACCTCCCCAAGCATTTCAAAGCAAACAATGCATATCATATGGATATGTTTTATTTTATTCCCTTATTACCAGTAAGATGCCCTGAGGGTAACAGGTCTGGGAATGCCCATATATGGACCCTTTTTTCTTTTTGAGGGGCACTAGTCCCTCCTGTATACAGCTTTTGTCCACACACGCCATTGACAATGAAAAGAGAAATTATGTCAAATGTCTGCCAAATATGACGTAAATTTGTGGCAAGACAAACATTAAATGCCATTGACAATGAAGAGAAAATGTACGTCATATGTAGACGAGCAAATCGGCTAACCAATCACATAAATTAAGTTCACAAGTTCACACAGGAGTGATGTTTTTTAATTGGCATTTTCGGGCTGTGTAGGGCGTAAAATGTGTGCTAATTAGTAAGGTCAGGTGGGGCCTACTGTCTTTTTTTCTCTTTTCTTTTTTTATTACCAATGCTGCAGCAAAGTCTGAAGAAGCCAAACAAAAATAAATGTACTCTTGATACGTTTTACTTCTCTCATGCATCGTGTTCGTGACTCATCAGGTTTCCCGGAAGGCCCTGAGGTTGCTGGATGAGATCGAGCAGGAGCCCCTGTTGAACCTGGAGCAGCTGAACCCAGAGCTGATGGAGCACGCCGAACACATGGGCCAGGCACACCGCCTCCGTCAGAGCCTACGCCTGCTGGGAGACTACCTGCTCACTTGCCGCAGTGGTGCCTGTAAGAAGGTCCAAGCCAGGTATGTGGTGTGTGAAACTGTCCATGTCAGGTTAGTTCACTTCAGCCCTACTTGGTAGTTTTAGCACCGTGGGCAGGTGCCAAGTCCTGCTGGAAAAGTAAATCGGCATCTCCATAAAACTGGAACATATGGAAGCACAAAGTTTGTCTCGGGTCCCGAGGCATTGCCAAAGCATTTCCGGAGGTCCCCGGCCAAAAACGTTGAGAACCCCTTTACTAGAGCTTGGGGGGGTGGGCTGGCAGTCCAAGGAGCCCTCTCCAGATTTTGTGCATGAGCTGGACCATCAGGTGTATGGGGGAAGATGGTCTCTTCACTGGGGATACAGTGAAGAGACATGGCCCCTTACGGGCTGGGAGAGGACAGTCTAGTAGTGGAGAGGACTAGTCTCTACTAGGAGTCTTTAATACCCCTAAAAAATATCTACATGATTTTGCCAAAATTAACAACTCCAGGGTTACGATTTTTGTTAATCTGATCTAGACAATGGACACAAACAGATGGGGACAATGGCTATAACTTGTATGCATAACTGGGTGGGGCATGCATTCTCAACGTGCATCAATACCAACTTTCATCATTCCCAACTTGTGTGGATCCTGAGTTTCGGGCACCAATCTAGTGGCAGAAATAGCCGATTTACAAGCTCATAATGTGACATTGTGAGATTGTAAATCTGCTATATATATATATATATTTTTTTTTACAAAATTGGGATCAAAATCTAAATTATTTACATAGCACATTTAAAAACAGCTCATTGTACCAAAGTGTTTCACTGGTCAGACAAAACAGCGGTAATAAAACACACAGGCATAGTACCCAGACCGTGGTTAGTGAATATGCCGCTTTGTGTTGTCATTATCGACAATGGAATGTTAGGTTGTTGCATCTTTTTGTACATTTAACAAGCATTGTTTTGTTATTGGGTTCTCCTCAGATTGCAGCAGCGGACGTACCTGTTGGAGTCGAGCCATCTTTACAGTGTGATAGACCTGCGACAGGTATGCAAATGCTATATACTGCTGCCTCCTTCCTCTATGACTGTTCTGAGTCGCTCCATAATTTATCACTTGAGTCTTTATAGTCAAGCTTGCTACATTGAAATATGTGTATATCATTGTGTGCTTGCGTGTTTTTCAGATAGCGACGGGTCAGTACGTGGCATACCTGAGCACGCTGGTGCAGTTCGCCTCCAGCCATGTGCACCAATGTGAACTCTGCAGCCAGCGTGGCTTCTACTGCCAGATCTGCAACTCCAACGACGTCATCTTCCCCTTCCAGGTCGACAGCACCACCCGGTAGGCAGCAGCAGCCACGCACACACACACACACACACACACACACACACACACACACACACACACACACACACACAATTCAAATCAATTCAAATAACACACGCTTACACACTGTAGAACTTATCGGTGGTATATCAGTCACATCAGTGAACATACAGAAATCTATGGTGAGGAATTAATTGCCATTATGTCTAAATTATGCAGATAGTGCTACAAATAATTGGCTACACTTGTGAAAATGTATCTGTTTTGTTGTATTGAAAATGCCATTGAACATAGACAGGTGAATAGGTGAATCGCATTGGTGAATCGCATTGGTTTGTCTCGGGTGAGCATTCTTGCTTAAATGTCCTCAGTCCTCATCTTCACGCACGTTTTCTTTCCGTCTTCCAGGTGTAAAGACTGTAAGGCCGTGTTTCACTTGGCCTGCCATGCACAGTCGCCCTCTTGCCCGCGCTGCCAGCGGCGTAAGAAATACCTGGATGATCTGCAAGGCTGAGACGAGCCAGACCGCAGACCGCTGTAGCAACCCTGCCATCATACAGGGCCCCCCTTCCTATCTGTAATCCTGGAAGCTATAAGATTATTGATGGAAGGAAACCGACAAAAGGAACACAAAATGTAGCTTTTCTTTTTTGGTCAACTAACCTCAAGTGCAATTATGTAGTGGTGCTCGTCTGTTCTGTCTGACCCAAAACAAACATCCATTGAAGTGGACGTGTGTGCCAGAGAGACTCAGCAAGTCCCCATCACTGACATTATGGGTGTTACTGACATGCACAGTACATCCAACTTTTCACTATTGGAGGTTTAATTCAGACAGTCATAGCCATCAAATAAAGGTTTGAGTCCCAATGAAGGGTTCTGCTAATATGCTCACTTTTAGTGTTTTTTAATTTAATTTTGTATTGTTGGTCCAGAACCTTTTTTTTCTCTATTCTGTCATGTTTACAAGAGATGCTTGACACTATACTTATCATGGGGATTCATAGAAGTCACATGCCTACAAGCGGTATTGACGAAGAGGGGATGGATACATAAGTTTAATAAATAAATACAAAACAACACTTGAAATGTTCTAATTAACTTAAGATCTGGATTATAATGTGCCTTCCTTTTTATTTAAACCGTACACATTTTTCTAATATAGTGCCAAAAAAGCTTTGCAAAAAGGATTTTAGACATTGCCTTGTTGAAGATTTTATAAATGACATCCCAGTTTAGAAGAAGCGGTGTGGGAAAAAATATATATTGTGTGAATGTGTAAATCAAATTATTAAGATTATGTTGGAGTTTTTTTTATTTTCTTAATGATCGAACTGTCTGAGGTTTTATGAACACACAACATGACATTTGTATGTTCACTGACATTTGTTAGGAGCAAATATTTTGATTTAGTCTGTGTTGCTATGCTGCTAGCCATAGTGAAAAGATTGGTGAAATGGCAGAAGTGCATAAATCATGATTGTGCAGTAGTGATTCTATTTGTTTTTTAATATTTGTACAGGTCTTTACTCTTTATACAGTACTTCTTGACTGGGTTCCTCAATGTTTTTGAACATTAATTTGACATTCTCATATTTTGCACATTTGCACTGAAAGGCGTGACTGTTAAAGGGATATTTCAACTAAAGATTTAGTTGCAATGTCCTTGACTATGTGAAGTTTACTTAATCTCAGATTGGGGCTAATGTTACACTTACACAAACAGTTTTTATAGTAGCCAAACCATCCCTCTGAAAAATAAATGTATTGTTGCAGAAATGTTGGTTTAATTCGATCTCAGTAACATTATAAATTTCACCTGCACATAAAAAAAACAACTTCCTGTTCGATCCCTGTTCATCTGAAATGTCTTGACAGCAAACTGCACAGTGATGTATTTTTTTAGTTTTTGTTTACTGTCTAAAGTATTGTTATGGGACATTTTACCAAATGCTGAAACATAGAACATTGCTGTATTGATTGTTTCTTGTTTCTTCATTTAGCCTATACTTTAATTAAAAAGATAAAACAATTTATGTCAACATTTGTATGGACTTGAAGACATTGTACTGACATCATGGGCTATATGAATAGCCTATTCACTTTGGCATATTCTATCAGCCCAGTCTATGCTTTTTGAGATGTACATAATAAAGTTCCTTCACATAGCCTATTGTCTGCAAACATTGGGTAATAGTATACTAGTATACAGAAAGTTGGTTTAGTATAGGCTACTGTACATGGCTGAAGGGCACCACCATGTGTCGAAATAGAGAAATTACCCAGATATAATGGTTATGGGCCATAGGCCATTGCATGTGTCACTACTTTTGTTTTAAACCACGAATAATGTGACAATATCATATTGGGTCAACGAGACAAATGGTTCTGGGTCATTGAGTGGGCGGATATGCCGCCCTCTTCCTTCCAAATGTCCAAACATCCCATGTGCCATTTCCTATACTCCCTCAGCTGACAAGAGACAACTCCAAAAGACCCTCCTAGCCTAAGATTTAGATGGCTACTCATGCGGAGCAGCCATCCATCACCATTGTAGGCCACAAATAAATATGTGAGAATAGAAATAGCATATATTGAGTTAATAAATATTTCAATCAATCAATCAAAAGAAATAAACACATTCATAGGCCACGCACATAATTCATGATGTTACAGTTGAACGCCACTGTGTGGTGTGGTCCACACCTGGTGCGTGTATCCTTAATGAATAGGTGATTAGTGTTGCGGGCCGACGGCCTGTGCGTATTGAATGGGACGGGCGGACGGCATCAATGCCCAAAGGTAAAGAAAGACTAAAGAGAGGATACTGTCGACTGGACTGGTTACATTAATCATGTTATTTATGTTAACTGAAGTTTCTTCCCTAGTCGTAGTGTGTCGAATTTGAATATTCAACATGATATTCGGGCCGGGAGAGGTTAAAACCAACCTAGTGGATAGAATTAGAATTATATCAACATGATATACGGGTCGGGACGAGAGAGGTTAGAACCAAACCAGATCTCCTCCCCTGACCGGTTTTTCCTCTATCTGTTTTTTTTTTTGTCAGAACAAGAACACTAGAACAGCCCCATTCATCCATTCGTGGTGTCCGGTGTTTCCTGTTAGCATTCTTGTGTTGTGGTGGTGGAAGTCAACAGTTGTGTCCGAGCGAAGAGGAGCGCCAGTCAAAGTCTGCTTGAGTCCAGCCAGCCAGCCAGCCAGGGGAGGATGGATGCGACGAGGAGCTGTGGCGACGCGCAGGACCAGCCTGAGAGAAGCAGTCACACAGCCTTTATTGAGGACAACATACTTTACGTTTTGGGAGGTTATCGCGTAAGAGACGTTCCATTAATATTATCTCTGTGGTGTTCTATGAATAATACATGTCACTTAAATTCTCATCTGCGTATCCGTCAGACAGCCTACAGACAGACACCTTCCAAATGAAAATCACAAATTAAGTTACCTTTTTATAAACATTGATATACGTTCTAAGAATTGCACATTGTTGCATTTAATCGCAAAGGAACACCTTGTTGCCAAAATAGCACTTTTTTGTCAATCTGGAACCTTCACTGAGGCATGCAGAAGCAGAGCTGCATTGAGTGCTAGTCTTTGTAGAATAACTGAACAATGCATGACAAGATTTATTTTATTTTTGTAATGGCTAGCCAATATCCTTTGCCTCACCCAATAGCTTACAACAGTGTTGAGCAATAAATATTACCTATAGGCTATAGACAGAAAGAATATCCATAACTCATTGCTGTACTTTACCACAAAGCTTTATGCACAGACAGAATGTTGTCACAACTCCACATTAATATAGTGTTTCTATTTTGGGCATGTTACTTATTATGGACGATAATAATAATATAACAATTCTTTAAAAGATACAATTTTAAATCTGAATTGTTTGAAAATGGCAGATCTAAAAATTGGCTATTTTCGAATAGTGTACATGTTAAATGATGATATAATGTATACTATAAGTATAAATGATGGCTTAAGTGGATAAACCTGTGTGCCAGTATGTCCTTGTACAAGAATATACAGGACAGTAAAGATTAAGAACAATAGTTCATCTTTACTTAATGCTGGGTGAAATACACATTTTGTTTGATTCTATTACTTGACTTTGTTTCCTCAACAGGCACTTAACAAACAAGATGTATTGGTGCCGTGCAGTGAGCTGTGGCTCTGCCATCTTGACACTGGAACATGGTAAGATAATATATCATAATATTCCATTCTATCGGGTGAAATAGGCACCCTGTCATGTCAACATCACATCGGTTAGGGGTGGGGATTTAACTGGTTGTGTTACTTTGCACTGCAGTCACCTTATGAGACCTAAAAACATCAACCGCATTATGACTATATTTGCGTGTGTGTTTGTTCACCCAAGCTGTCATCTCCGTTATTTACCTTCCTCTTTTCTGTGTTTGTGCCACCAGGGAGCTCAGGGGGATCACGGGGGAGGTCCCTCCAGAGTTGTCGGGTTTCTGCAGCTCGTATCTCAACGGCACACTGTACATGTTCGCCGGGTGCGACTCGCTTGGTTACACCAACCAGGTAGGTTTTCCCTGGGCCCTTCCCGGGGGGCCTTGTGGTTTCATCCATAACCCCCCACAGAGCTGTTATGCAAATTATCATCTGCGTCACTAACAACAGGCCACAGGGAAGGTTGTTGGTTGACTTGTTTTTTGTTTTCCGTTTTGCCTGACCCTGTAACTCTGATATGAAAACTATCTGTGACATGCAGAACTTGCCGCAGCCTGATTATTTGGCGAGGCTGATTAACATGCCAGACAGGCAGACAGACAGGGTTTTGGAAAGTGAGTCTAATTGTAGAAGGGAATATGAGCAACAACCTCTGTCTTAATGTGAGAAGTGAAAGCAGCCCTCCACCGTATCTGTCTTTTAAAACATTATCTAGAACATCACCGTTTACATCACCGGAAAAGGTTTGTTTTTATCGCATGGATAGCTACTAGCACATTCTATCAATTTACTGATAAGATAAACTTTAATTGGGAATTCAAGTGTTATAGCAGAAACTGCATTAAGATTGAAGGCTACAGTGGTAGACAACAGGCAAGTGACAACAGGCAAATTGGACGAAAGGTGATTTGATGTGGGCCTTGACCAGTAGCTGAGGTGCATGCATGCACACTCTTGCACTTTCAGTTATACCCACATACATTATAGGCTATAATAATGTCCAAATAGAGAGTCTACAACTCTACACCCACCTGAAGAATGCTTATTTTATATTTCTTTATGTTGAGACTGAGAGTGAATGTAGCCTTGCCGAGCCATGATGCCCATAGGGCAGGAGCCTATGTCCTGTTTCTGTAGCGTAAGTACACCCCCTGGACATGACGCTAGTATGTCACAGGGACTTACCCCCAATCCACGCATTTTTTTGTTATGACCCGGCCGGGGATTGAACCCCTACCTCAGGGTGGACACTCTAGTCTAACCACAAGGCCACTGAGTGAATGACAGACACATAAATCATGTGGGTTCAGCGCCGTGGTGCTGAACCCATCATAGTGCAATCAATACATAATATGGACAGTGAAATACACAATGGCTCTCCTTTAATGAAACAGGATGAACGGATAGTTCCATTTCCATTCTCTTTTTGAATGTTCTGTTTTCACTGTCAACTTCTCTCAAGACTTTTAGATGGGAAAACTTATTTCACATTTAAAAACAAAACCGTGTTTTACATGCCTTAAACCAGCGGTCCCCAAACTTTTAATTCTGTCTGTATTTTTAGGCCAGACCGCCCCAATGCAACTATTCCCAACTCCTTGCAACAGAACAGTTTCATGGCTCCTTGGAACTGCCATTGGGGATAATGGTTGCAAGTACTGCTGTAGTTGCATGTTTCAAGGAGTTGCATTGGTGCGGTCTTGCCTTTTGGATAATGAAATATCCCTTGAAACGGAGTTTGACAGTTTTATGATGAACTAAATATCCTGTAAGTGCCACATTCAAGGATGGGAAGGATATTGGCACCTGTAACATTTTATTATAGATGGCACATACTGTACATATTTTTCAGTGTGCAGTAATAACTCGCAGATCTTTATTTAACTTTTATAGCAATTCTAAACATAAGCTCTTGATTGTGTTTTGGCTTGCCATCTAATGGCCTAGAAAAGAATTGGCCCAAGGCCAAACTTACCTGCCGACCTGTTGATGTCTGTAGAGTCAACCTGTGCTCCTATATGTATTAGTTCCACAGTGTTGACCTGAGAGAGGAGTGCTACACATGGAAGAGTGTGACAGACACCAGAGGAATGACACCCTCACCACGAAACAGACACAGCTGCTGGATACATGGAGACAGGTGTGCCTGTCATAACTTTTCTCATATTACCATTGAGTATCTTTCAAGACACTGTCATACAAAACTTGCACACCTATAAAGACGTCTGTCAATAACCCCTGGCTGATCCATTGAACAACCCTGTGAAGCTTATTGTTCTTCCGGCACAGGTTTTTCACATTCCTGGTTAATTGGTAGATGCCTCTGGTTCTCAAAGTGGGGTCTGCCAGTGGTCTGCCAGTGGTCCCTGGAGGAGTTCACATACTTATGCCCTATTTAAAAATGGATCTTCTATGTTCTCTTATGGGTACAGCATCTTTTCAAACGGGGGTCCTTAACATGTTTGAGAACCACTGGTAATAAATCAACCATACCGTAACATGCATGTTTTGAAATTGAATATTTACCTAATGTTTAGCTCTGAAGAAATTGGTGTTGGGTCTAAATTTGCCACCACTCAGAAAATCTTTCCTAGGGGACTTTGTGTTATATTAATTTCTCATAGTTTATTTTAATTTCTATTTACTCTGTGATGCTTTGTTGTGATAAAGTATCATGTTTCAAATGACACGTTTTTTGTTGTTCCTGATGTAGGCTAATCTACTTTGGAGGGTATGGATGCAAGACTCTACAGGAAATCCGTAACTCCTCCTCCTCCTCCAGCTTTGTTGTTGAGGAGACTGCCTGGGTAATAAAACACAGAACTACACTCATCTTTAGATGGATGAATACAATTTGTATGAACATCAAATCTTAATATTGTTCTAGAATTGTCATGTAACACTACCAATAACTCACAACCAATGATCTTTCATTAACCACTTGAACTCATTAACCAACTACTCTGGGTAGCTTGTAGATTGGCTATTTCTTGGCGAAGAGATTTGGTGTAGGCGGAAAAAGCAGTCCAAGTACAGAACCAACTCGGGTTCTGAATTTTAGTACTTGCGATTGATTTAGATACTCTGTTGTCCTAAAGCCCTAACCACACCAAAGGGTCACCTTGCAACTCCTTGGGTCAAAACGGTTGCAAGGAGTTAACGCTAAAACCGCCTTGACCCTTTGGTGTGGTTTGGGCCATTGAATTCCATGTATTGAATCACTAGGGTCAACGTGGGTCATGTGCAACAGGACATATCACACCGCAGGGACAACGCTAAAACCGTCTTGACCCTTTGGTGTGGTTAGGGCTTTAGTTTGGCACTAAAACTGATCCCAACCCCCTCAAAATGACGACTCATAAATTAAAAGGTTATAATCTTTGCCCTGCAGGCAGCAATCGGAACCACATTCTACAGATGCTGGGGATGGAACAACGAGGTTCATGTATTTGACACTCGCACGGCTACATGGACCCAACCGGAGACTCAGGTAAAGTACGGGAGTGTGAGATCATCTGTTCTGTAATATTGAAAAATTCTTGTGAGAGGACACAGTCTCTTCTCTGTACACAACACATAGGCTACGTTGTTGAGGTGCATTCCTGGCTGTCTACTTATAGCACATTAAGATTGAGTACAGCCTCAGGCAAATACCAACAAAGTGCATGCCAAACAACAATTGAAAAGAGCACAGATTAAATGTTGCATGATGAAGCTGAAGCAATATAAGTATATTGTGCAGAAAGTGGCTGTATCTTTAGTTTTCTCCAAAGCATAGAGTCAATAACTTTTGACATAAATTCAATCTCTATCCTGTCATTCTTCTTCACTGCCCTCTACAATAAAATTGAAATGAAAGAAGATGTAAAAAAAATAATCCTACACTTAAATGGTTGGTTTGTGAGGAGGCTGTGTGTAATTATGAGTTATGAAGTAGGGACTTTTGCTAAATACAGACTAGCTTGGTGTACAGGTCTGTGAGGCATCAGACCACTGTACATCAAGCTAGTCTATATTTACTACTCCTGTTTAATCACGTCAACCTAGGCTAGGGTTCAAATGGTCACTTTACTGTCAATGACTGCATGTCCCCTCTCACTTCTGTCATCCTCAGGGACCGGCTCCAGCCCCTAGAGGCAGCCATGCCAGTGCCATTCTGGGCGGTAAAGGCTACGTCTGTGGTGGCTTGGTGAGTGGACTCATCAGTGCTGAGTGCGTCATTTAACTGCATCTCTCATGTGAATAAATACTATTCTGGAGCAGTCTATAGTCACAGTAAGTGACTATAGAACGCTATAGTCCCAGGCAGCAGACCGAGAAATGTGGATCAAAGCACACTGACACCATCCAGAGCAGGGGTTCTAAAACCTTTAAGTCTCCCAGGGACCCCAAGCGTACAAAATATATTATGAATGAATCATGTAAAAACTGTTGTTACAACGGATGAGGTTGACGTAGTTATTCAATGGTTGTTTGTGGATCCTAATTATGACGGCTTCACCTGTACATGCACAAGAAAACCCAGTTTGGACAGATCATGGTTTTCCTACATTTGCCATAATCTACAGTATATATGGCCCACTTGATATATAATTAAATATAATATATTATTAATTATTATTTGGTACGAAGATTAGTGTGAATCTCATCTTTGTTTTATAAAAAGGGTGCTTTAATTCTTACTATAGTTCTCAAACTCTGCAGGAACCCGACCAGGCCCGACCCGACGTTCTCGGGCTGGGCCTAAAATGTATTCTAATCAGTCGGGGTCCGGGCCTCGGGTCTGATCAGTAACGGGGCCCAGTTAGGGCCGGGCCTTAAATGTCAGGCCCTTTGAGAACTCTATTTCTTACTGATGGCTTCTGAAGGCTAGGACTGATTTTGATATATTTAAAAAATATATTTTTCATTTGCTATCACTTCTGTCTTTGTTTGTTTCCAGGAAACTAATGAGTTGGACATGTACTGCTTGGATCTGAACACTTGGACCTGGACACAAATGTAAGAACTCTAAAATGAAAAACAAATAATTTGTTTAGCACCTATGTAGCTCAAAGTATATAACTTTTTTTCCCCAATGTTTTCATTGACTTTATGTGCTATATTCTTTCTTCATCTCCACAATACCAGTGAGTTCCCCTCCTCGTGCGCACCCATAGGGCGTTCTATGCACACCCTCACCCCTACATCAGACCACAACCTCTTCATGTTTGGAGGCCTGGCGATAGATGGAACATCGCTGAGTAAGTCATAAATATGTCAGTACAAGTTCTTCTGCATGCATGCATGCCCCATACTCAGGGTTAAGCTTCTGTTCTAGGTGATGCATGGGAGTTTAATGCACTGAAGGGAGAGTGGCGACAGAGGGAGCATCCACACAAGGACAAGCCCAGGTAAGCTGTCCGCCAGCCAGCCTTGGAGCAACTTGCATGCTTGGCATGAACCCTAACCTTACCCTGACCTCAGATCTAACCTAACCATTACTCCTGTGAGAAATGTGAGAACTGTTAAATATCTGTGCGTTCTGTTATTGGCCAAATATCTCTCACTCTCTCTACATTCCAGACTGACTGGACAGGACCCTGTCTTGTCTTTAATGCCACATACAGACATACTTTAGTTTCCCACCCCTGCTTCCCCAATGTGGTGGTGGAGGTACAATGAGTACGATGTAAGCGAAAAATCACCGCCATGAGACTTTGGTCAATGTTTTCATATTCAAGCATTTGGCCATCAGAATGTTTTGTGTTTAGGTGACGACGATCTAAATTCGAGTCACCATTACTATTCCTCTAGCCTGCCCCAGCCAGTGTGATCCCTGGTCTAGAGGGGCGGATTCAAAATTGCCTTGTGAAAACAGTCGGTGGATCGTATTGGTTCACCGAGCCCCCCCTCCCCTCCCTTCGGAGAACACTGACGTCACTAAAATTTAGAGCGACGCAAAAAACAAGTCTTTTTCTTTTCTTTTGAAAACAAACTACCTGCGGTCCCCGAGGCTACTATTCCTCATGAATAGTCTGCATAAACGGTGTCTCTTAAGATTATTAACTCCAACACCTCTCTCATCCTCAAATGCACTCACTGTATCTTTTCTGTCTCTCTTACACTGTCTAGCACACAGAAACACAGACACACCTGATCAGAAAACACAACTTCACTGTATGGACGGCAAATAAACGGCTATAACTGTCTGTTTAACTGACATTGCTCTGTCCCTCCTCCCTAGACTGTGGCACACAGCATATCAGGGCAAGGATGACGACGTAGTTGTGTTCGGAGGAAGCCACAGCTTCGATGTCATGGGGGATTCGGTAGGTCTATATAATAAGACACCATTTACTTTCATCATGATGATCATGACACATCCAGCATTAACAAAGCTGGATGTGAGCACTGTAGTTCTTTGACAGACGCGAGAGCTGTCCTATTCAGCCTTGGAAAGTTTGGATTTAATTCCACAGAATGGTCACGATGAACGTGACACAGCGACCAAGCTCTTTTCTTGCATGTGGGATTTTACTAAATGCCATATCGCATGCATTACACAGGCGAACGAAGAAATAAACCCCCTTCCATGTAATCCCCTTTGTTGACATCACTTGTATATAAACTCTGATTATTAAGTACAACTGTTGCATGATAATACAAATAAAAAGTTTACTGTAAGTGGGCTTTAAGTGCTTTTCTGATCCAACGGTGTGAATCAGACTCGGCATTCACATAAACAGGAAAACACTACACTGTAGTGTTTTCCTTTTTATTCATGGGGGCCTAATAAACTAAACAGGTCTCTGTGCTTGTGAAGTGGAATTGATTGATTCATACATGGATTTCCCACCAAAGACAGTCTGTGTAGTCAGACAACAGTGCATATGTAAATGCAAAAGGAAAAACTGGGACAGTTTTCAATTACCAAATTGACCCTGCTTAGTACTTTCTGAATATCTTAAAATTGTATATATTCTTGCGTGCGCACGCACACACACACACACACACACACACACACACTGTTCACTTTAGCTGACCAGTATTTTGTCTGATGCCTCACAGACCTGTACATCAATCTAGTCTGTGTTTATTATAGTGTGGATTTGACTGTTTATTTTTTATGTGAGATGGTGACTCTGCTGTGTCTCAGTCGTAATCTCCATGCCATCAATCGTTTCTTATCAGGTGGTTGTTTTAAGGGCTCCGTGTCAGCAGCACTGCAAGGACCTGCTTTTCTTCCAGACCCAGCCGTACTCCCTCTCCAGGTAAGAACCATCTGCCAGGAACGTTTTGCTTATCTCCCACACAGATGTAGCTGGATATTTCCTTTCGAGCGTTTTGCCGCGATTCAAGCGATGCAACCCCCCAATCGGGGGTTCTAAGTAACCACTTGCGTTCAAGCCAATGAAGTGTTTAAACCTTACTTAGAATGTGGACATTATTGTATCTCTACATCCAAGTCATACTAAGCAAGTCAAATTACGTTGTAGGCACAGCAGTGTGCAGCCTCTGAACTGCAGAAGAGCTCTATGTTATGACATTTTAGTATGGCATTTTAGACATTAATTTGTGCGGCACATCAACTCAACAGTGCTGTTCCTGTGTTACGGGAAGACATTGTCAACTGTGCACTTTAAAGAGAATTGTCTCCAGCCTGGAATTCCTCGCTATAGGGGCTTTCCAGAAGGAACTTGTAACTTGGTCTCTCTCTCTCTCTCTCTCTCTCTCTCTCTCTCTCTCTCTCTCTCTCTCTGCCCACTGTGGTTTGGCCTATTCTGTGTATCTTGGCAGTTGCTGTAGATGCATTTTCAGCCCACAAACAGGCGCACATTAAAGAGCACTTTGTGTGCACTATTAATTTCTCTAGGGTTGTTCTATGTGTGGTTTGATTTAGAGTTTTCCCGTGGTTCTGTCTGAATAAACACTTGAGCTACAGTACAGGGAAATCTGTAATTTATCCTTTTCAGAGGCAAAGGTGACTGTAAACCATGCATGGTCAGGTCAGGTGTGACCATAATGTAAGACATTTGAAAAGATTTGAAATGCATAAATCAAAGGTGACATAATATTGCTTTAAACGGACGACTATGACATTTTCTTTGTCTGAAGTATTCTATTCTATTAATCTAGCATAAATACAAGGTGTAATGTTGGAAATTATCTTAAGCATTATGTTTAAGAATACATCCACGATTATTCTTTTTTATGATTGAGGCCCATGGTGCTAATGCACCTTAAGTCCTGTGAGGGTAATAACAATTCATTCTCAGCCAGTCAGTGTGCCTCGGCAGCACATGCTGTATGTGTGCATTTTCATATTGCCTCCATCATCTGCCGTGCATTCACAATTTCACAGCCCAGAAGGCCAAATGACATCATGATCACGTTATGATGACGTCCTCCGGTGACGTTCAGGACTGGGCCAGATCACAGCCCATATGGGCATGATCTTTACGTCATTTCCAGGACGTCTTCACCAGTTTAAATAATATAGCTTATTCTGCACCAGATCTGACTATTTATGATAAGACTTCAGTTGATCTGGCCTCGATTGGACTCTCTCTGATTCATCCAGGGATGTCCGTCTTGGTGGGCAGAATTTATGTTTGTTGAAATCAGGTGATATTCTGGGACAGATCTGACTAGCCTTGGTTTGACCTAGCCTGATTATCAGACTGTAGCTTTCCACTCAGACAGTGGGCAGGGTCTTTGGGCTGGATCCAGGCTAGGTTTGACCCCCGATAGAGACGTCACTAATTCGTCCAGGTCCTGACGGTGCTCGCTGGGAGATGATTAGGCGATTTAACAAAATCCACCGTTTCCACACAAACAAGGCTGTGAGCTATTTATACCTCTGCTCTGTTCCTTCTTGGACCAGTGCACATTACAGCATAATGAGCTTTACCAGTCTAAACCTATGCACAATACCTTGGATTTGACGTGTGTACAGTATGTGAAATGGGCATATACAGAAATGCTTAAAGCCCCACGCCACTGTTTGTATACATTGCAATGCTTTGTGTCTACCAGTCGAGTAGCCTTGTGTTGATCCATTCTGTTGCGCAACCACACAGAGGTGACTATGTTGGGCAATTGTATATTCTCAGGCTCGCAACTCACTTGTATGCTACAGTATGCACCATGTGTTTTGCACCGTTTTAACTCTGCACCATTATGTGCAAAATTCATCAAAAAGACTAACATAGTCTTACCTGAATTTGAATGATTCTTGTCTGTCGTCTGTAGACTGTGCGAGAACAACATAGCAAAAAGTACCACACTTCTTGGAGAACAGCTGATGTGGCTTCCTCCAAGGCTGCAGGACAGAGTTTACAAGAGAATCACTTTCTTCTCCAACAGCGAGCCAACACTCATCACTTGAGATGCCCTGCTTTTACAAATTAGATGACTAGATATTAGATAATGAGCCAGATCATGTGGAATAATCTTAATTTTTATTACTTGAGTTTATATTGTGGTTTTACTTGCCTGAAAAACATTATTTTGTATATCTCTTTAATTAGAATTTAGTATTTCAGTTTGAATTGTCAAATTAGCCATAAGAAAATACCTCATTGTAAATACTGTTTTGTTTTTTCTGTTTGTTTTTAAAAGAAATGTTTAATAAAGTGTTTACATAAATGTTCCATAAGGGGAGTATCTATGTGCCCTCAATGTTTTTACGTTATATCTTGAATTAATTCTGAAGCAGAACAACCTACCTTACACAAAGACGACATTTACTGTAGTGTTAAACTATCAACCAACTAGTAGCACCTTTCCAACATACTAGTTATATTACCTAGCATCCACTTCTGTAATCTGCTAATCACCTTGCATCTCTTTAGCATCCATCATTAATTTCCTAGTAGCATCTAGAAAGAAATTAGTAGCTGGTCAACACCCATTTACTACACCTGAGGCTGATTCAAAAAATGCCTTGGATGGATGTTGCTACAGTATGCTGTACATAGCAACAACAAACCCAAAGGGGGTTCCCAGATTTGTGTGTATAAAACTGGGGAAATGAACAATTTAATCATATCTAATTAACAAAAGACAAGACTGAGGGGAAATGGATAAACTTGTGGACAATTTGACACACAAGCACTGAAATATTCTTAGTTTGAATCTGTTGAATTGAAAATATTAAAACCTTACTATCATCACTAGTAATATGAGCCACAATCTCACAGGTTGTATTGTAACTGCTGTAGAATGTCACACTGTTGGAACAGAGAACAGACCTAGTCTAGGTAAATGGTACACAGGCAGTTGCTGCCCTCTACTGCTGAAGTACGATATCTGTCATTTTGACCATTCAGTGGTTCCCAAACTCACCCAAGGACCCAAACTAGTGAAAGCTCACAACGTGTCGTGTTGTGAGCTTGTAGATCGGCTATTTTCACTACTTCTTAAACCTTTGTTTTCTAATTTATGGCATTTCTTTGATTTCTTCATGAAATTACTGAAATAAAATCATTGAATTTGTTTTTAATTCATGAAAAATGTTGCTTTTTGGGGAGAATGATTTTCGAAAATGTTTGGAAATACAAAATGTAGGAAACACAAAAAATAAGACCCATAAAAATGTGTCCACGGCCCACATGTGGGTTCCGACCCAGCTGTGTTTGAGAAAAAGCTAATTTCATGGCCCACAAATTTCTAGCCGTTTATCAACCAGTGGATGGTTGATAAACGGCGGGATCCCTTAATTGTAAATAGAGAATTCAGGTAACCGTATAAAATCAAGTTAGAACCACTAAAGATCTATTTGACATGGTTGTCACAGTCAGTATGCATAATACCTATACCCTTACCAACTGGTACTTATCCATCACAATGCATTTGGATTCCAACAATCAGTATTTCTGTCAAGATTTAAGACAAAGAATCACCACACATTGATATATATATATATTTTTTGGGGGGGGGCTACAATGGGAGTCTACAAATGTAACTAACCCTTACGGTTCCATTTGTACAGTCAGATTAAAATGAACACCAGGGATTTGACTGTGTATGAATTCATAAAGTCATCCATAAATACTGGCCCCTCTGGAGACCTGTAAACTAGTGCCACCCTCTTCAGGTTGAAAAATATAACTTCTGACATTTAACCACTTTAACCCATGGTGCACTGCTATTTTGGCCATATCATTATAGGTGAATATGTTACAAAAATAAGAAAAGAACAGGTAACCTGGCTTCATTCTATGTCAAAAACGAATAAAAACGATTCTCGAATGCCGGTGGTGTCTGTGGATCCCCAGGACAACTAATGTTGGACGTTGACTGCTCCTGAATTTCTACCGGGGTGTGCATACAGTATGCTAGAGAGTGAAAATCCCCGGGTTATCCCTTGATGATACATCTCTGTCTGTCTCTCTCGAGGTTTGGTGACATCTTTCGTTCTTTCAGACGGCCTGAACGTAGTTGGCGGGCAGCATACCACGCTGGCCCGTGCGCTGATTGCGTCCGAATATCCAGCCCTCATCGATGGGCTCCACGTCTGAGATGAGGTCCCCCTCCTGCAGGGACACCTCATCTGCATCTGCCGCCGTGTAGCTGTACAAGGCCTGGTAGCGCTTCTGGAAGAGACAGAGACACACGTGTTCACACTCCATGATCAGTGTCGTTTTTGGCAGCAAATTTTGATTTTCGTTTTTGTCATTGTCATTTAGTTTCAGTTACATTTTAGTCACCTGGAATGTTTTAGTGTTAGTCGACTAAATATCATAAGCTTTAAGTCGACTAAATCTACAGTTGATTTAGTCGACTAAAATGTATTTTGGTGGGCGTTGATGCCATCTACAAGCTCACAGCTCAAGTTGTGAGCTTGTAGATCAGCTATTGTCCAGTGGCGTGCACAGATAGACACTTTTGGCAATGTGCTCTTTAAAAAAAAAGAAAAAAGTATAAAATACCTTTTTTTTCTTAATTTGTAGTGTGTGGACCATGGTGACATTGATCAATTCTTGATAAAAAACGCTTCTACTATATTATTTAGGCCCCCACAATCTAAAGCTATATGTTTCTATGTCAGTGGTTCTTCAATTAAAAAAGAAATAGCAGACCTACAAGCTCGTAGCGCGCGCTATGAGCTTGTAGATCTGCTATTTTTCAATAGCTAAAGTACCAAAATGGGTTCCCGCCCCAAAATGTGCTGCACAAGGTGCCCTTTTTTTTCACTTGAGCACCTGCCCCTCTAAATGTCATAAATCACGTCATCACAAGACTTCCCATAACTACGGAACGGACACTGCGTGAAAAGAGGAGTTAACGGGCAATTATGGGCACTGTATTTTTGCCCGCAAACCTCAAGTTTAGCAGACATAATTTATACAGTTAATATACGGTATAATATACAGGTGTGATGGTACAATTCGGGAGTTTACCAGAGTTTGTTGGAAAGTTTAACGGGAGTTTTCCTGTAATATACACATCCGTAATTCCATGCTTTCTGCGCAGTGGGCGCATAGTCACAGCATATTTTTTTTAATATATTTTTTTGAATTCTCTGAGACTCAACTCAGAGTAAGACATCGTCTCTAGCTGCCGTTGCCAGCGATTTCCAGCGGGTTTTCTTTTAACCGTTGAAGACCTATATTATAAAATATTCTACTCCACCACAATCCACTCACTGTAGTCCAGACTACAATGACCATGATGCTTTGCTGCACTCAGCCCCACCTTGTGGAGAGGCAGAGGGCTGTCTCACTGAGACATGTAGTCCAGACTACAATGACCATGATGCTTTGCTGCACTCGCCCCACCTTGTGGAGAGGGGGGAGGGACTGTCTTACTGAGACAACATGCGTCTGCCCCTTAGAGTATATATGAATAGAGTTGGCATCAGAGTTCTCCTTCCATCCACTTGCATTAAGTTGCTCAAAAGCGCATCAGGCGATTTCACTCCTCCTTCCGGGTAGGAACTTGCGTGACCATATTAGCCATCCTACATTATGATGCAATCATGCAATGACATCACAACGGTGTAATTGTTCTTTATAAAGCCTTGTCCGATACTATAAACATCAGTTAGTGACTTGCAACGAGGAAACCTAGCTGCCTTCATCCTAATAAGTTCATCTGTAAACTAGTTGTTAACACTTATTGACGGTAGAGCTGCTGTGTGAAATGTTTCACTGGACGATACATCTGGAAGGAGAATATAGGAAGGACCAGGCTGCTGTGGTGGTCGGACACGAGATCTACTGCTTTGGAGGAAACAAGAGGAGAAGAGATCCCATTGAAGTTAAGGTCTTCAACACTATGTCTTTATGCTGGAGGAGGTTGACCCCAGTGACCCCTGGAACAGGAGAACCTCACCTTGAGGTTCCCTCCAGGCGTGAGGGCCACACAGCTGTGCTGATTGAAGATATTGTCTACCTCTGGGGAGGATATCCTTGCTGCAATGTTCTTTATGCATTTGATGTTGACGCCCACAGATGGTTCAAACCACAGGTTTCTGGAACCGTTCCAAAGGGGAGGATGAACCACTCAGCCTGTGTTTGGGGGAAGGTCATGTTTATTCATGGAGGATTGGCCTTGACCGGGACTGAATGGACTAATGACATCTACAAGTTGGACACCACCACAATGGTCTGGACTTTAATTAACATCAGAGGAACACCACCTCCTGTTTCATTTGGTCACTCTGCTACTGTCATCGGTACAAAGATGTTTGTATTTGGAGGCTGGAACGGGTTGGACCCGTACCACAACATCAGAGTGTTTGACACAGAGACCAACCTCTGGCTGTACACACTTTCTACACAGCTTCTACCAGGAGGACGCTACGGTCATTCAGCCTCTACCTACAATGGAGAGCTGTACATATTTGGTGGTATAGGAAACCTAAATGATATGTGGAAATTCAGTCCAGAGACCTTCTCGTGGAAGAAGGTTGAGCCCAAGGGGAAACGCCCACATGAGATGTTTAAAATGTGCTGTTGCATGGTGGGAGATCGTATCATCCTCTTGGGAGGAGTCAACAACCCTGGTGACCTGTATGTCTTAGACTTCAGTCCGAGCCTCAAGACATTATGTAAGCTACCAGTTATTCAGTACGGTCTGGAGCAGTCTGGACTCCCACACGACATCAGGTGGGAAATGGCAGCCATGCACAGCGAAAAGCAACTGAAAGGATAACAGTCCTCTAAACCCACGAAGCCCAATAAAAACAAATTAAATGGTGAATAAGTTATTATAACTCGGTTCTGTCATTGTGTGTACAAAAATAATACCCTAGTGAGTCCCAGAAGACCTGTAGTGGTGTGTCCTGATTGCAGTGTTGGGCAGTTGGTTATACATTAGTATAAGGATAAACTACTGGCTTAATTACATTTCCAGGAGCTTGTGGGTAGCTTCACAACATTTTTTTGTTTGTGTTTTGTTTTATTTTACCATGTAAGGACAAGGGGGTAGTTGGACAAAAGCTACACAGCACAATAACTACATTTACAGCAGCATATAAACATAAAACAGATGAGTTTTGAGTACAGTTAAAGGTTGCAACAGTTAAAGGTAGAGTCAGTGATTTCACTTAATTCAAATATCACTTATTTTTTTGTTTTGTTGTGATAATCTTCCCTACTATAGAGTGTGCTGACCATATAAGGAGTTCCTCCCTGTCCCCAGTTAACCCCTGGGGGTCAAAAAACCTTAGGTTTCGTTTTTGTTCTCTATCCTGATTGGATGAAAGCTTGGGTCCCACAGCCAAAAACTGAAATTACTTTTTTTTACTGAAATCACTGACACCCCCTTTAATTAAACTAATCAATGTAATTGTTTATAAAGGATTATATATAATTTACTAAAATAATAGATTAGTAATCAATACCTATTTTAAACATTCATATGCTCTTGATTATTCGATTCCTATTTTACTGCACTCAGTGCGGCTACTGTAACTACTTATTTTGAAAGAGCTTTAGTGTATACGTATTTCTGATCACACTGTCTGATTTCGTAGACAACTCTACAAAACAAACAAAAAAAATAGGAGAGTCACATTTCCATTCCAAGTTTCCAGGGGATGTTGGGGTTTCTGCTACCATCATATACCAAGGCTCCAATTTGCAATATATTGATAAAGGGGTGATTGGATGCCACTATTAATTTATTGAAAAATCTTCATCAGGCTGGCAACTGGTGGATCACCCATATTGTATGTTATTGTAGGAGCCACCTCTCTCTGACTGTGACTGATTGAATACATTCTTCATACATGCTAAGCAAAGCATTTTAACGGGATCCGTGATACAATACAGTTGAATGATACAATTCAACCAATCATCAATTATGGGTTCTTTAGCTTTCTTCATTAATATAGGTCATCATATCATTTAAAGAGGATTCTTTTATGCAGTATTTTGCTTTTTCATTTAGAGCAGAGAGACAGAAAGAGAAACTAGCCAGAGAGGGCATAAAATAGACAACAGTCTCCAGAGGGAATCTAACCAAGGATCAAGGATTATGTGGTTGAAGCACTAAACCTATGTTGCCAACCATGCCATCCCCATGTGTGTTCCTTACCCCACCACTGGGTGGTGCTACGGCAGCAGGTTGCACTGGCCCTCGCTGTTGATTGTACACCTGAGGCTGGGCTTGCTGCTTCTCTTCATCATCTACTCACGCACACACACACGCACACACGCGCGCGCACACACACACACACACACACACACACACACACACACACACACACACACACACACACACACATTCATGTGATCAATGCAGCAATTAAAACAGGAGCCGAAAATAGGGGGGGCTAAAATCAGGGGTCCAATGTTAGCTCTTGAAACGGTCACTCAGAAAAACCTTACGGTCGCCTCTGATCAAATACGAAATATAGTAATGGATATCAATATACAGGAGGATGTATCATACAGTACCTTTCCTGTTTTCAGGGGGAGGAGCATCACTGCGAACCTTGCTCTTTTCGAATTCCTCGTGGTACTTGATCTGATCACAAAAACACACAAATGAATTGTCAGAACCACAAGGGGTCACCATATCCTCACCATTCCCTCTAACTCAAGTTTGACAACATGGATATGGATACCCCTACCCTACTACACACACTATCTCTCTCTCTCTCTCTCTCTCTCTCTCTCTCTCTCTCTCTCTCTCTCAGGACAGGCTGTGAGATGAAGCCTACCATTTTAGGTGTTTTGGATTATGGTGTTATGATGAGGAGACAGCTCAGCTGTGCAGGGGATTTATTTTTATTTTATTTTCTAGAGTAAACTTTGCCATCCGGTTGCAATAGAGTGTTGCAGTCCCTCCCCCTTTCAGAACGACGAGTGGCCCAGGAAATGAATCCCAATAATTTATAAGAAGAAAAACAAAACAAATAGTGTTGTCTCCTGCCTTTATTTTCTTCTTTCTAATGATTTGATCGGCCCAAAATATTGTGTTCATTGTCATGATTTGTCACGATCCGAGTTGGCTTTGTCCGCGGCGTAACCGTCTTTAAATACATACTTTAAGAAAAGCCTATGGGAAAAATGCATAAGGATTCATTTCATGGGCCACTTCTGAAAGGGGGTGGGACTGCGACGCTCTATTGAGTCATCGGATAGCAAAGGATCTACTCTGCATTCATAAACATGCCACGCATGCTTTGAACTACATTCAAGTTTATGCTGGACAAACCATTTTGGAACAATAGTCTTAACATGGAGTCACGGAAAAGGACATAGTCTAGAATCTAGATATACCCTAAAACGAGACGTATAGGGGAGAAACTGGACCTTCATCCAGGAAGAGATGGGGGTCACTGGCCTCTTCTGACCTACTGTCCTCACAGGACCACTGGAGAAACAAGCAAAACACTCATCCAGTTGGACAGATGGAGACAGGAAACAGAAAGAAAATAACTTAAGCGGAAGATGCATCCTGCAGATAACAAAGAAAGAATCCAACACAAAGATAGAGATAAAGCAAGATAGATAGAAAGAAAGAATGATTTGACATGAAAGAAAATAAACTAGCCTAGCATAGTAATGAAACATTTGAGACCCTTTGAGACGACTTCACACATCATTCCTTCCTGCTACTGCTCCCACAGAGAGAGAGAGAGAGAGAGAGTGTGTGTGTGTGTGTGTGTGTGTGTGTGTGTGTGTGTGTGTGCGTGTGTGTGTGTGTGTGTGTGTGTGTGTGTGTGTGTGTGTGTGCGTGCGTGCGTGCGTGCGTGCGTGCGTGCGTAAGTGCGAGAGCGGACGTTCCCTCTGAGTCCACAGCTGAGAGACTTTGACCATATAGGGCAGCCTCTGCTTGGTGGACTTGGAGAAATGTCTGAAATGTTGCCTCTGAGTGTCTCTGAAGGATTGTATGCTGACATCCATGGCTGGCTCCCGCCTAGAGAGACCACCACAGCCCCGCAACTGGGACCCCTTCTCCTGACAGAAACTTCCAGCCTCTTGTGCTGATCGGCATTACTCCAAAAACTCTCTAAAAAAATGTCTGACAGAAAAATTTGGGAAGAATAATTTGTAGCTGCATGTTTGTGCAGTGAAATGACTGGCTTCGGTTGTACTTGTGTAAATAAAGATGATAGAACGGTTGACTGCGGTTTTTGTAATTTGTGCATGTCCTTAAGGGACAAACAGCTGTCATTTTCTTGTTTGTTTTTCTCTATATATAATTTCTGATTAGTTAGGTAGGTACAGACGTACGGTAAAAAAGCCTCAATGGTTATATAGGGGGTTTCAGCTTTAATATTTCCCTTTAAAGGGTAAGACCACTTTTGTAGAGGTTTGGGTTGTGTAGTTACCTTGCCATGATGTGGCTCTAAATATGCTCCTCATTGACTTACATTGTACGCTGAAACAGCTCTCAAAGTCACTTTTTTAGTACGTAAACTAACACAAAGTTGATTCAGACAATATAGAGCATCACCAAAACTTATGCTGTTTTTTTATTTTATAAAACTGTTAACTTCCTGTTGATTTCTTTAGCCATTTATTTTGCCAATTTTATTAGGAAGAAACCCCTGACTGGATCCCTGGATCAGGATCCAGATCTTCAAATAGTAAAATCAACAGGAATTTAAAAAGAATATTAAAAAGAAAAATCAGTATGAGTTTTGGTGATGCTTTCTATATTGTCTGAATCAACTTTGTTTGTGTTTGTTTACGTACTAAAAGAGTTGACCTGGCCATGGTCATCTATATATCTCTTTCTCCATTGTCCTGTGAGAGAGGAACTAGAGCCTTTGTCTCTCTGAATTCACTATCATTTAACATTTCACATTATGTTTTCCTGTCAATTTCACCAAGCAATTGGTGTTCTATGGATTTCAATGGGGCCTTTTACATTCTGGTGGAATATACTGTGCATACTTTTCAAAAAGCTGAGAGGTAATTTAACTCAGGAAGTGTACAACTAGTAGGCCTACTACATTCTGGATTTGACAGCCCACCACACACCGGCTGCGTCCGCCGCGCGGCGCCGCGCGGCGGACACGGCCACCTCCATTATTTTCAATGAACCTATCGCACACCGGCTCCGTCCGGCGCGCCGCGCCGCGCCGCCCGGCGCGCCGATAGAACACAGTTCTATTTTCCAGGCGGCACCGCGCGGCAACGCGCCGCGCCGCAGACGGTCGCAGACGGTGTGCGATGGGCTTTAGACATGCCCCACACTCACATTGCTTATCTGATCCTGTGTTTTCTTCACTCTTTGCATCTCTGGAGTGTCGGCCACAAAGTGGAACGCTTTCCCCTTGTTCTTCTCAAAATCCTCCTTGTACAGCGCCTGGTGCACACACAGAAACATACATTACTACTGAGATTCTAAACAGCCATAAGCTAAAATAGAGGCATGTACTAGTATTCGAGCAGCTCATGAATGCTGACAAGCGGATGAATGAATGCTTGATTTCTACTTTTGGTTGCGTGTAGATCTGCCCCAAAATAGCAGCTCTAGAAGCTCATAATGGTCTGCGTCGCAACTTGCAAGGCACTGTGAGCTTGTACAGTAGATGGGCTATTTTCATTGCGTGACACCAGCATGCAATAGCAGCTGAGTAACATCAGGCAACCTTGAAAATAAATATGCTGAGAACATTATATGCCAGTTAATGAGTAAATCGGTTCCTCCAGTCCAGTGCTGTAGTCCAGGTTTTTTCAGACGGTATACCATAATTATCCCCTGTGCGCATGTAGGCCTATATAGGCTATAGGCTTGTGCGTGGACAATGGATGAAATTATTAGCACTGCAGACAGTATATTACAGTATAGTACAAAACCTTGGCACAGCATCCTACGCATTCATCGTACATCATACAATAATTTCCTGAATAATTTCCTAACCATAAAAATCTGAATTACACCCTCTCTGAAAATTGCACGTCAACGAGCGAGTTTCTATCCGTCTGTGGAGACCAATAGATAGAAGTACTGTATATACGGTAAGTATGTATATGGGTCACAGCCAGGAATAAAAGGAACAAACATCCAACCAAATGTACAGTTTGTCTCGATCCTTGTTAAGACACAGCATCGGAAGGAGCACACTTTAAGGTTTCTCACAAGGCATATAGCTGTCTGTGAGTCTGCATTCTGTCAAGTGACAGTGCCAAACCCTTGTTTAACCACTATTCTTAGTAAAACAGACCCGAGTAGCAAGTGCAACTGTACTTGGACTGCCTTTTTACAGTACCTACGTATACACCCAATGTACTTGACGATACTAGATTTTTTGGCTAGTATTCCACCTACAATGTGGGTGCTGGGCTTCAAGTAGCTCATTTTTTACTAATAGTAAAAATGAAATGAGAAATGAAAAGATGAAATGAGACATTTTCAGGTGAAAGGCATAATGTTCTGAGGGTGCAGTCTGTAGGTAAACATCCTACATGACCTCCCATCATGTTTAAAAAGTTGGCTCCTGTATGATACATCAACAGTAGACATGTTTTTCTTTTTAACCCACAGTTGTTTGTAGAAACATAACCCAAAATGTTTATTTCATAGAAAACAGACCCCTGTGGCACGCACACACGCACGCACACACACACACACACACACACACACACTGACACACACACACACACACACACACACACACACACACACACACACACACACACACACACACACACACACACACACACACACAGGGGTGAGTCATGTACTTGCTATGAGGAATATGCTGTCTCAGTGAGCGAGCTTGCTCGCCTTGACTTTTATGGTTATAAACAATGAACGCAGTTTAGCAGGGATGAAGGGAAAGGAAAGGGAGAAAGAGAGAAACGTCTTACAGCCTACTTGTATCAGCACTCATCATCAAAGAAGTACACAGTGCAACTTGATATATCTGAACTTCACATATTGAAGCTTCATGGACTGCATTCATTTGAATCTGTTACAAAATCATTGAAGGTATAACTCTCCCTCAATGATTTGTGTTTAACTGGGGATTTTAAACTACAGCAATGTCATTCAAATATTTTGAAATGTTTTCAGTTGCCGTAGTTTGAGCATTGTTACTTTTGGATTAATGTAGTTTTTAGGGTGAATTGCATAGAAACAGAAACAGCATCGTAAGTTTGGCACCTTGTGTAAGTTGGACAAGGGGAAGAGAGAGCTGAGGGTCTTCGTGACATTACCATCATTGGGTTCACTGACCTTTATGCTAATGCTAAACAGATGTGTGCAGGGCCGCTTTACGGCATTGTCTGAAGCCTATAGGGGCCTCCACTGACTGGAGGCCACAAGGGCTCTTGATTGGCAAGGATTTATACAAGCCAAATACTCAACCCCAGTAATTGAGTAAAAGTAAAGATAATCCTTATCCTGGTCAAAGTTGCTCAGTTAAATTTGTACTACTTGAGCACCAGAGTAATCTTAGGGCACTAATTGTGCTACTGTATGTCCAGCCCTAGCCCTGCACATACTGTATCAGACCTGTGTTGCATGCAACTCTTCCTCTCTGCCCTCAGTTTCCTGTCTATCCAAAATCTGACATTAATCTCAGAGATTTCTGAGAAGAATGTCGCAAATTTCTGACATTAAAAACTCACAGAATTGCTAGATTCATCTCAGAGATTTCCGAGAAGAATCTCTGAGATTTCAGGGTTTAATGTGGCAAATTTCAGATTTTAAAAACTTCCTGACAAATTTCAGTATGTGTGTGTCTATGTACTGTGTGTGTGTGTGTGTGTGTGTGTGTGTGTGTGTGTGTGTGTGTGTGTGTGTGTGTGTGTGTGTGTGTGTGTGTGTGTGTGTGTGTGTGTGTGTGCGTGTGTGTGTGTGTGTGTGTGTGTGTGTGTGTGTGTGTGTGTGTGTGTGTGTGTGTCTAACCTGGCTATTGAGCATGGTCTGCTGTTTAAGTCGTAGGTTCTCTGGGGTTTCGTTCACTATGGTGAAGGACATTTTGGGGTAATGCCTGAAAGAAACCAGAAAAACAAGAGAAATTTTAGATGTATTCCACCTTCCCTCCAAACTCATTAAATAAAACATAGCTTTGGTTAGAAGACAAATGAAAATGAGCTTGACCTTCAAAATTATAACAGCTACCTTGCCCTCAATGCCCTCAGTAGTATTCGCATACCTGACTAACTACCTCAAAAACGTGAGCAACACCCACAGCTACAATACTAGAGGGAGCAAGAACAACGATCTGGTACCACCCATTTTCAAAACAAATATGGGTAAATTATCCTTCTACAGCACCGCCACCCAAGCGTGGAATGCCCTGACCCCTTCCCTAAAATGCAAATCACTTGCATCTTTTAAAACAACCTTTCAGCAGGCCCAAGGGAGAGGAAATGATTTTTACTGTGTTGTTATGGACTTTTTTGTTGTTTTTACTCTGATGATATTGAATCTTGTTGTTATTTTTCATGTCATGAGAATTGATTGCAATCATTAGAATAGGGCCTTTTTTGAGTGTTTGACTGTACTCTGTTGCTGTTTATAAATTCTGTCTAATAAACTATTCAATCAATGAATCAATCAATCAATCACAAACACAACAATTAAAGCTGGCAGCAACCCTAACAGCTAACATTTTTAAGTCTATCATTAAAAATAAGCTTGTGTGGCCAGTGTGGGCTACAAATTACAAATTTAAACTGTTCGAATGAGGGCACTATTAAAGTTTGTGAACTGGAGACAGGCCACAGGTGAGGTCATGAATCACGAGCTTGTCAAGCGTGCAAAATGGACCACTGCCAGTCCTAGACACTAAATGGAGCAGCTAAGCAAAAGTATAGACAGCAACATAAGCAAGCAGAAACACAAATATATATATACGAAATAATGAAATAATGTAACTAAAATGAAATCATTTATATGCCAATGAAATAATAACGATGTAATGACATGATGTGATTGGATCACACCCACCACCTGGTTGTACTTAAGGGTGACTAATCAGCCAAGCTGGCAGATAGACCCTGACGAAGACCTTTTGCTCGAAACGCGTAGGTCCTGTTATTCATTTGCCTTGCTCATCATCAAATAAACTATTTAATTTTTCACCAAAGACGGAGTGCCTTGGATTCTTTTGTTTTCAAGTCTGCAATTCACACTTTGAAGAGCAGTACAACTTGGAGGAAGGATGCCTTCTGTCTATATGGTTTTACCTGTATCACCAAAGAGCACCCATCTAAGAGCCACTAACAGATCCCTGTATCACCAAAGAGCACCCATCTAAGAGCCACTAACAGATCCCTGCAGCGCTTCCGTTCCTCTATTTCTAATATATTTTTAACATTCACTTAAATGACGGTGAATGACGATATTGAAGCGAGGTGAGAGGGGAACAGCCAGTTAACGCTGCCAGATGTGTACAGCCTCAGACGTTCTACAACAGCACTATCAAGAGCATCGATCCTGACAAGATGCATCACCCCCTGCAACGGGAACTGGCTGCACCGGCTTCGACTGCAAAGTGCCACGGAGCGCATTGTCAGAAGTGAGCTTCCCTCCCAGTCCCTACAGGACGTACTGTATGTGAGAAGCAGTGCACAGCCAAGACTGAGAGGATCACCCAAGGACCATGCCGTTGTCGTCGTCAGACAGGCTAGGCAAGCAATACCTATACGACCAGACGGTTTCCACTTGTCAATCAATGAGCACTGTGTCAGTCTTGGTGACAGTCTTTTTTCCTTTGTGTCATTCTCTATTTTTTATAACTACTGTATATTTTGTACCTGCAAATCATTGGAGCTTGCGCACAGAAAATAATTTCTCCTACTCTTTTACATCTGGAAAACTTGGTGCGACAATAAACTTGAGACATATCTGCACATGCCTATACCAAGGCCCACAATACATATTTCTTTCTACTTGTGGATTTGTATAATTATATTTGTATATGTATACTGTCAGTTGTATAAATGGTTCTGTTTCTGCATAGGGACTACTGTCTACTGATGAAAATGATCGTTCTTGCTAAACTCTAGCATGTTTACATTTACCATTGGGGTCATGGTAGGACAGAATCTGGTGATGTTCTTGTGGTCAAGGAGGATGTTTTTTTTGTGGGGTTCCTTAAGGTTGGTTGAGGGATAAACATTACACTAAGATTCATGACGCTCCTTTTGAGATACATGTGATTGTATGCCTTAGTTAATATGCTGTTGGTTTCAAGTGTGTGTATGTGCACTGTAAATCCTGTTGAGGTAAAGATGAATTATTGCGACGTTGGCTTTTACGCATCCAGGGATTTTAACACGTCCGTGCCCACAGGCCCATTGTCTCATAATGTGCCTATGCCCTATGGCACTGGTTCCAAAACTTTTTCATGTCAAGGACCCCCAAATTGACACTAATTAGCCCACGGACCCCCAATTGAAAAGATATGTTAGTCACCTTCCATAAGAGCAGTGATTCTCAGCCCATTTAATTTCAAAGACCCCCAGGTTGACATGCATTAGTCTACGGACCCCCATTTAATGGCATTTATATCTCTGGGATCCCCAATGTATATTGTAAAAAATGTTAATTTAACTCTGATAGTGTACAAATGGAACCAAGGACCCGTTATTTGGTTCCATTTGTACACTTTCAGAGTTACAGACCCAAAATGGTCCATTTGGTTCCATTTGTACACTCTCAGAGTTACAGACCCATAAGGGTCCATTTGGTTCCAAACTATCATTTAGCTGGGGACCCCCTGGAACTCCCTGGCCTCAAGGACCCCTGGGGGTCCACCCCGGACCCCACTTTTTGAACCACTGCCCTATGGCAAACACTACTCAAGGTGTCGCATGAATGGGTCTTTGCCACAGATGTTTCTCCATCATTGTTGAGGTTGCACATTGTTGATTTCTTGCTTGTGTGATGTTCCATAGATTGCAGAAATTTATTTCAGTATATGAGAGTTTGTGATATAAACGGTAGCGATAAACTGATGGCACAACAAATACCATGGCAGATCACATTGAGGGAAGGTCATATAATTAGAACGTCTGTCTGCTCACACTTCCTTATTTACAACACATTTACACACATCTTTGCTGTCCATCTCTGTCTACACAAACCACCAAGCAAATGGGTGCTTTTGTTCAGATACCAGACGTTATAAGAGAATCATCTTCCCTCTGTTTTATAGGTACTTCGCAAATAACTGATATTTCTGAGCTAATATCTGTTGATTTGCTTCAATTGGACATTATGTGAACTTGAGCGACATAATTGGGGTGCACTTGCACTCTATCCCTACTAGAAGAGGTTCTTTATCTACAGTGATTCACAATGTACATTTTTTTTATTGTAGTGTAAACACTCACATACTGCAGTAAGGTTTCTTGTCAAAACCTTTGTAGTTGTTCATGCTCAAGGCCATCTTGCACACTTCACAGCTGAAACAGCTCTTGTGCCAATACTAGGAAAAGACAAGACATTGACAGAGAATATATGAGAGACATTTCACAGTGGAATATTGATGATCAATATAATGAATTGGCATGAACAACATTCTAGTCTCCAGTGATGGTAAGTTTTTAAGACACAGTAAATATTACTCGCCCACATCCATGGAAAAGACCCTGCCTCATACAGTATGTCTCTATTTGGAACAGCTAGGCTAAAATGTCTATTTAAATATAATTTGAAATAACAGCATGGGAAAATGCCGTTTTCATTGAACATGAGAGCACAGCTGTTGCCTGTCAGCTTCACTGGATGGGCTTTGAGGTTGGCATGGGAAATACAACTGGAACACTGATGCTTGCAGGGCAGCATTGATGTTGATAAGTCCGTCAGTGAGATGTGTGCCATAGCAGTGGTTCCCAAACTGGGGTCTGGGGACCCCCAGGGGTCCTTGAGGGAGTTCCAGGGGTCCCTAGCTAAATGATAGTTTGGAACCAAATGGACCCTGGACCCTTATGCGTCTGTAATTCTGAGAGTGTACAAATGGAACCAAATGGACCCTAATGGGTCCATTTGGTTCCATTTGTACACTCTCAGAGTTAAATTAACATTGATTTTACAATATAAATTAGGGTCCCAGAGATATAAATGCCATTAAATGGGGGTCCATAGACTAATATGCATGTCAAACTGGGGGTCCTTGAAATTAAACGGGTTGAGAATTACTGCTATAGAGCCATAAAAATCTCTATATGGGGGTCTCTGACTTTTCAAATGGCGGTCTGCGGGCTAATTAATTAGTGTCAATTTGGGGGTCCTTGACGTGAAAGAAGTTTGGGAACCACTGCCATAGAGAATGAGACTTTGACTCCTATAAAAAAATGTCACATGGAATGTTGTTTTACTTACTTTTACTTAGGCCTACATACTTAATTACTTACTTTTTAATAATTGCATAATTGTAGGCCTATAGGCTACACCATCAGTCTCTCTAAATAAATAACCATAAATTGTAAGATTATAATTAATATGGGAAATTAACGAAAACGCACTGAAACTCGTACAGTTTTTAGTAACATTTAAATTAAAGACCATCCCTTACCTTGTCCAGGCAATTAATTTTTTCTGTGGGATAAACTGCTTTCTTGCATCTTCCACAGGGGGGATTCATGGTGATTGGATTTCTTCACCGAAACGCGCTATAATGAGAATAAAGATGTACTAGCCTAGTCCACCGACCTTATCCTCACCTCAACAAGAGACAGAGTAGAGGAGGAGTCACTGAACTTCTTCTACTGACCATGATGTTAACCAGCAAATGGTGACCTATCGAATAATGTGACGCCTGAGGTCTTCATATTATATTTTAGTGTTGTACAAAGAAAAGGTTAAATGGCTGGTCGCCCAAAAACATTTGGTAGGCTACTCAATTTTCTTTCTAGACACGTGTTTTAAGGGGAAATTACATTCGTCCACGGTCCTCGAACCTTTGGAGTTAAAGGAATTCGTCGTCACTCGTCACACATGCCGATGTAACGCAACAGAGGCAAGACGGCTCTTGGGGGCTCCTTATAAGGAGTAGCAGTTTAGCAGACACTACAGTAGAGCAAATCAAATGTTCTTCTAAACACTGACAGTCAGCTACCCTACTAGAACTAGTCACGGTAAACATGTGGAGACATTGGTCTTGTTTTAATCCGAGGTAGTTTCTACACGAGCTAGACTTTCTGGTTTGTAGAAGCTTTGTGATTGTTGGAAAAAGCCATGGAAAAAGCATGTTCAATGATTTGGCGCCCCCTGTCTTAGAAATAGGTTAAGTGCAGTCGATTCTTCCACGCCGTCACTCACAACCAATGTTAAAGAATCCTTGATCGCGCGAACTTAAAATCGCTATTTGCGGTGGATCACGGGAGTGTTTCAATCGGAAATATGTATTGACTAATAGACTCACTCGACATACCGTAATATACAACAGCATGTTGAATTGTAGGTCTTGGAATGTATATAAACCCATACAGACCCACATTGTCACCGTCAGGGGGTATAGCTCAGTGGTAGAGCATTTGACTGCAGATCAAGAGGTCCCCGGTTCAAATCCGGGTGCCCCCTCACTTTTATATATTTTTTGCATTGCTTGCTGATTGTTCTCTGATACAATGTCTGGAGTATAAATATTGATTGGACAACTGGGACGCCTGGTTTAATAGTTATTTAGTGGATATTCTCAGTCGTACCCTCCCCCTCCACGATCTGCGTCATTTCATTGGTCGCTCTGGGGCAGTGGCCACAACGTAATCTAGTAAGAGAGTGGCGACCAGGTGGCGACCAATAACTCTATGGTGGCGACACTAGCGGTTGACTCCAATTGTAACAATTGAATGCGGAAGTGCTCATTCTATCTCAATGAGATAGTTCCAATGTTTGGAAGGCACCCACTGGCCACTTTGCGGCGAGATCAAAGCGTGCCCCACTCTCTTACTATTCCACTCGGATTATGCATGGGTCTGGGTCTTGTCTTGAGCAACGAAATTCTGCTATATTAAATAAAGGCGAATATCATTATCAAAAACCATGACATTACAGACACTGCTCCTCTCTGGCCCGGGCCAGAGAGGAGCGGTTAGCAACAAGTGGTCTGTAATGACGATTTCCAGGTTGGATTGGATGGATAGTGTGACTGCACTACAAGACGTGCGTTTGATAGAGTGATAATTAAGTTTACGTTTACCCCTCCTCAGCCGGTGTCTCGACTCTCGAGGAATGTGAGTATTAATATGACTGGGTTGGGAGGGGATTCAGTTCGTTAACATATTTTGATAACAGAGACCTGTCAGTGTCACCTAGCTGTGGCTGTGTCCACATTCAATATAATATAATACTTTTTCACGGCAGTCGGTAGCCATATTAATTTACATAATAAATACTGTCACACAAGGTTCACAATTCACAGTCACACTCACAGGTTTATTGAACATTTAGTGGTTGCATTCAACTAGTCAGAGCCCAGCAACTTGTAAAATAGCAGCTGCTCTGAATGGTTGATCTCAGGATATGACAGGAACACCAACATGACTTAGTTGGTTTATTGCTATAGTAACACACACCTGTGCTTGCCCTATTGTTTCATGTAGATATGGCTGCTAATAAGGCTCTATTAACTTCTCAAAATCAATTAATATGCAATATGAGCTGATCTGTTCTGACATTCCATATGTTGATCTGATCACATCAAACCCTGTACACTCAAGACACGCTCCATATATGGGCAGTACAGAATTCATTCCATATGTTGATCTGAACCCCCATGCCAAAGTGTCAGCGCTCGCTCGCCCAGTAGTCTGCTGTCACCTAGGCGGATGTGTGCACACGACCTCGTCCTAACCTTAGATCTCCATATATGGAGCTGACCTTTTCTGACATACCATATGTTGATCTGACCACATCAAATCCTGTACACTCAAGACACGCTCCATATATGGCCAGTACAGAATTCATTCCATATGTTGGTCTGACCCCCCCCCCCCCCCATGCCAAAGCGCCAGCGCTCACCCAGCAGTCTGCTGTCACCTAGGCAGATGCGTGCACGTGACGTGATAAATTCTGCAGCAGTGGAGTATCACCCTTCTCTCTATAAGATGATTGTGACTTTATTGATAATGTATTTTAAGAAGATTGTATGCGATTTAGTAGCTCAGAGACAGTTTTCACAGATTTGTGAAAGTACAAATGACATCCTAAGACAGACAGACAGACAGACAGACAGGGAATGTTGATCTTAAATCAATCAATTTGTTACACAAATATAAATAAACTCACTACAACTTACCTACCTGTTTCTCAAAATCACAGTCACAATCTCCTCTCGTGACTGAGAGCTCCTGTGTGTAACTTTAATCAGTGAAGGCTTTCGGTGATAAGATATTTGGCCAGGTTCAATGGTGGCTCCATGTAGATCCAAACTGAAAGTGTTAACCAGTTAAGCCCTGTATACTTTGTTGTAAGTTAAAAAAAATAAATAAAGAATAGGTGCACACTAGGGTTCATGTGTTTAAATTACCATTGACCTTTTTCTTTTACATATCAAGCCTCGTATATTAGGAAATGTTTAATGGCTCGTACACACTGCCATAATATAAGATCTTGTCTTGAGAGCAACAAGTGTCCTCTTGATCTAGAAATGAATTGTGCCAGAGCTCCTACTGTGTCCTTCTCAGCCTCTCTACTGTCTCACTCAAGAATTAGAATAAGAAAGTCTGCTAGTTCTCCGCTTGCTGACAATTAGTATGATATCCATGAGTAAAGGATCCCTGTTCAAAAATGCAATAAATATTTTTAACTAAAGTGTTGGTGTGTGTGACCCACTACCGTTATTTTTGACATCCAGTAAAGGAAAACTAGTAAATATCAGGCAATAATATTGCTGTCAGGCCCTTTCATAGATTCAATTGCTAGTTTATTAATTATGGATTCAGCTATTTGATGTATTCTGTACTGTCTTGAAAGAATACCTGATCCGAGAGTATCCCCTACAGACCCAGCTATACTTGAACAATGTTTTTCATCCAAGGAAAAAAGTGAAAGACAATTTCTGGCAATAGACCATGTAGCTGGTTTCAGTCAATTTAAACTGTACCTGACTGTAATCTAAAACGTGGGACATGAAGGCACTGATCAAAATTGCTGGACTGTGTGTTGTGTTTTGTTATATAAAAGCATACCACATATATTTACTATGTGTGTATATAAAAACTGACCACAAGTTTTTATTTTAGGATGTTTGAACAGAAATTATCAACAATGGTTCTAAAATGCATCAAAACAAATATTCCTGGTTCTTGCAGAAAAGTTTCTGATAATCTTTATAATTCCTATCTGTAATATAGTTGAATATCTGTTATAGCATGTCAAAGCTATAGCATTTTTATAAAACAATCATTGCTCACTTTAAGACATTTCATAAAACAATTCATTCATGAAACAAACAAAACAAACACATTGTTTAAGTTGAACTGTACATTGGTTTGCAGTATGAAGGCTAGTTAGTTATCGTCATTCCCTGACCTCCCCATGCCTTGGTAGGTTGTGGACAGGTACACACAATTGCTCTGAACAATCCCACATGGTACTGTGTATCGTCGGCTTCCTCCTGGGCCTCCCTAAGGCCCTGACCTCAATCCCGCTGGATGACATGGAGAGTTTCGTGATGGTAATGAGCAAGAGAAAGAGAGAAACAAGAGCTACAAGAGCAGTTACAGTAGACATCGTCCAGCCACCAAGTTTGGCGTAAAGGGCATTCTTTGCCATAATTACGCCTCAGCTTCCATGTTTTGTCCCTTTTTTGTAATCCCTTTCAGGTCCTCAAGATGGTACCCTTTCATGTCATCTGTGCCATGGTGGAAGTCCAGCCCCCTTAGCAGCACTGCTCAGCTTCAATGAAACCCTCCTTTTCATGACCCCCAAGCTCGACCTCGGCATAACTCGAGTGACAGCCCTGGTTGCGGAACTTCATAGATGGCCAGTAGTTATTGGTGCGTCGCTGTGAAAGAAGAGACAGAAGAGACGTCATTCTCGGATATGAGAAGAAGTCAGTACAAGCTATTTTCAACCATTTAAGGCCTATAATATATACATGTACAAAATAGGGATGTCAGATTGACAGTGTGTGTGCATGCATGCATGCATGCATGCATGCATGCATGCATGCATGCATGCATGCATGCATGCGTGAAGTTGACACAGGCATTTATGCATGTCAATTTGGCTTTAGATTTAGAACATTGCTGATGAACGGAATACATCAGAGTAATCTGTGGAGAGAGTTCTTCCTTTCACCTGCATGAGGTAGAATGGTGGAGCAACTGTGGGGTGAGTGTTAATGTAGTAGACAGCCAGGAGGGTCAGAGCTACAAGCAGAACCAGGGCAGCCACAACGCCTGCAATGATGGCTGTGTTCTCACTTCTCCCGTTGGGGTTTGGAGGTCCTGTCTGTAAGTCTAAGAGAAAGACGAGAACTCACAGTTGGCCTACATCAGTGGTTCTCAAAGTTTGTCATGTCAAGGACCCCATATAAGAAAAAGTCCTTCTGCACACCTACAATGGACAGGTGCGTCGGATAACTGGAACTGATAAGTAGAGGAAAAGAATCCTGCACACTGTCTTCACTTGAGTTTAGATTTTATTTAGCAACGTTTCGGTCGTCAGACCTTCATCAGGCATAAAGAAGTACTGACAAACAGTCAGCATTAGTACAACTCTGGGATCAGCGGGGGCCAATCAAATGCCCCGCGCCAATCCGTTACCATGGAGAGGGACTGCCCACAGGTGAGTACAGGTGGTATATTCTTTCCATGATAAAAGGAACATTTATACATACACCAAATAGAATAAGATAGCTACAATAGAATAAATCAATCGGTATAGAGTAAGGCAATATATACACAATGAAAATTGAATACCTTTTAAGTGTACTGACTGAGGCAACAAATGAATATTGGACAATTATATTTAAATAAAGCATGTCCCTGGAGGGCATATTAGGTCTGACCTGACATGTATTGGACATTATGCCATTGTGCCACACTATAAATTTTCCCCTTGACTTCCATTCCATTCAAGTTTTTAATGAGTGTTGTATGCTGGACAGAATGAAAGACAGCTGAACAATATTTGGACTTACATGAGTAACTTTAACATTTAGTTTGGATGAGGTTTTTTGGACTGATCCTTTGACTTATCGTCACTGGATCAGGACCGTTGTATCTCCATCATTTCAACTTTTCATTTTTCTGTAAATGAATGCCCTACTGAAAATATAAGCTCACAAGCATGTAGATCGGCTATTTTCATTTTTTTAAATAGTAATAAAAAAGGAGCCGACTTACAAGGTTTCCACCCGACGGCGACATTATGTTTGTAGGTTTGTGTAAAAAAAAAAAAAAAAAGCCTCTTTTACCTTCAGTGACAGGGTGGTCCTCGAAGACAGAGGATGGTGTTGGACCCGGGGAAGAGTAGTTATATGGCCCGATAGATCCCTCAGGTCCTGCCTGGGTGTAGTCCTCACATGTGCCCTTTGCCTGCGAGGAAAATAAATGGGGGGGGGGGGGGGAAAGAAATTTAGCTTTAAAGATAGTGACTGATAAATATACATTTAGACTTTAACGGTTGCACACTCTGCTCTGATGATAGGTTACTTCACCTCTTCAGGGCAGTTATAATCAAGCCACTCCTGCCTACGCCGGTCAATTCCATCAGAGCATCTGCGCCGCCAGTGGAAAGGGATGAGAGCTCATTAAGAAGCTGGTCAATAGCCAGACGCACATGATGTCATACACATCACGAGAACCTACCGTTGAAGCGTGTTGCACCAGCCACAGCCTTGTGTCAAGTTGGATGTTAGGCAGAGATCACAAGTTGTGTGTTGAAGACAAGCTAAGAGAAGCAGCAATAGGTTATCTGTACTGGTGAAGGATGACGTGAAATTGTGTTATATTTTGTGTAACGTTGAGTGGTCATTATATGGACATAATACGTACTGGGCAGTGGTGTGAACTCGAAGGCAGATCTGTTGCCGATCCTTGTCGTGTCGATCTCAACACGATGATACTCATAGATGGTACGTCGTCTTGCGTCTGTCAACAGAAAGGTTTATATGGTTGATACGTTTTGTGTGCCTACTGTATGCTGTTCCTCAAGGTGTCTTCTGCCAGGTTTTGAATTTTGAAGTGGGCTTATTACAATATCAATACACCTGGGAGCGCAAATCCTGCCTGCACCAACATCTCCACCTCCCTTTCCCTCTGTGATGAACTGACAATGATGTTCTTTGTCTGGGATTATTTTATCAGCACTGATTATGTAATTCTGTCCTTAACCTTGATTGTGACCGTCGACCTTCAACCACGTCGACCCAAATGTTCTCTGGGTTAGTGGGTAGCCTACATATGATTCCCAGCAGCTTTCATGAAAATCTGGCCATCCATTCTGAATTTTGACCACCTTGAACGGGACCTTGAGTAAAGTGAGCAGAGCATACTGTATATGAGCCTGTAGAGCAGTGGTTCTCAAACATTTTCACCTCAAAGACACCCAAATTGAAATGTGTTTGGCCATGGACCCCCCCCCCCTCCCCCCAGAGCTTGTAGATCTGGATAAAATAAAACAGGGTTTAAACTGTTACTCGTTTTGCTGGGGACCCCACCGTGAGAACCAGTGATTTAGAAAACTGACCTGAAGACTGTGAGGAAGGGATGAGGGCCATGAAGGCATCGGACAGTCCCACCTTGACTGGATGCTCAGTGGAGTTGATCTTCTCCACTGGTAACGGTACCTGTCAGAACGGTTGTTTGAACATGACTGAGCAATTTCACCTGAAGATGGACTCCATTTTCTGTAAGATTATGGCCTTGTACAGTACTTCAGGCAATAGCTATAGTATACACTGTATGTTTGGTGTTTGTACAGAGCCATGACCCTGAGGGAAAGGATTTCCAGTCGAAAGTGGTCTCATTTGTTCGAATGACAATAAAACTCTTAACTCACAACTCTGTAGTTGAAAACAATGGTCCCATTGCTATGTAGGGCAGCCTGGAATGTAAATGGTCCTTCGGCCTCCCTGCCCTGCAATCGCACCTTGTCCCATTGTACCACAAACAGATTACCTAAGAAAATAGGGCAGAGGTCAAACAATTGTTACATAATCACCTAATCATAATTATCGAAATAATTACAATTATTTTTTCACAATCACAGTCAATTGTATAAATGTTGAAACATTTATTTTCCCAGATATTATTTTCCCAAATAGTGGAAATAGAAAAAGATTATATATTGTTGTGTTATTAGACACTTCCATGTCGCGATGCAATATGTTGTGAGACTATCGACTATTTGTATTATTTATTTAAAATGATTAAATATGGCCTATTTTGTTTTAGTAAATTATTTGATTACTGGTATGGGTCATTTCTGACTAGCATGTCATTTCTTTAGCGCCCCTAATGCCTAAAGTCACCCCGCGATACGGCAAATATGTCTTGAGTCATAGTTTCGGGGGCTTTGTCTGAATACCCGTTGTACCTGTCTACCTGTGTCTCTTTCATGCCCATGTAGAATAGATCTCTGACGTATACGTCAGACCTTGTCCCTTTTATGCCCATATATGGAGATCCTTGATGTCATCAGTATATCTGGACAACTATATCCAAACTACTCGACTAACTCTTGATTCCTTGTTAATGCGTATGTGGAATTTGAAGTCGGTCGGTCCCATATATGCACATGACCACTAAAGACTAATCTTCAGACCTCCCAAAACAGACTGATTCAACTACTTCTCGGCCTGGGGACCATGACATGACCCACCTTTTTCCAACACATTTTTCTAGTCTGGGATGGCTCAGGCTAGAGGACAGGGTTCAAGGTTCAACTCCCAAAAATGGGATGGGTTTTCAAGATAGTCAAAGGGGCTCTGCCCTCAATGCCTGCAATACCCTCATACTTGACTAACTACCTCACCAAAGTGACCGACACCCATAGCCACAACACTAGAACAAACATAAATTATCTTTCTACTGCACTGCCACCAAAGTGTGGAATGCCCTTAAAATGTTTGGATCACTGGCTTCCTTCAAAAGGGGCCACCTTTCAGGAAGGCAAAAGGCCTCACTTCTCCCATAAAAAGGTGATGGCATTCACTGCGTTTTTTCTTACCTCCCCCCACCCCCTTTTCGAGACTCTGCATATGTGTTATTTTTATGCTATGTTGATAAATTGAATAGGATCACAATAGAAACAAGTTCCCAGGACTTTTTTGTGTTGAACTTTTAGCTCAAATCTCTGACTGTACTCTAATAAAGTATTTTTTATCTTCTAATGTTCAATGGAAAAACACAATTAATTCATGAATGACAATTATTTATTTGTATGACAATTAATCATCACATTTTAAAAACCACCCACCATTGTCCATGTACCTCACTGTTGAGTTTGTGGAGAAGCTGGGATCAAAGTTAGCCATGAGAGGAGCGATGTACTGTGTAGCAGTCAGCATGCGATGGGTGATCTCCCCCGTAAAGATGAACCCTAAGAAAGGGCAGGATCAAAGGTTCAAAATATCAAAATCACACCTGGTAGCAAAAACTAAAGTCTTGACGTTATTCTGTTTCATTGCCATTGTTATGTCTGGCTTTGCAGCGAGGAGATTCATAAAACACCTGGACCAGTTGAGCCGTTATTAATCCATTTTGTTGCTCCAGCACTAATCATTTCTCACTTTCATTTCATTTCAGCTGGATGTGATCTGTGGACTTCAGAAGATGATACCTCAGGGAATCGTTCAATCGTTCAATGTCAAAATCCTGGAACTCTGCCATTCAGGTGAGACTAACGCATCTTGTCGCATTGGTGATGAGAGAAAGATAACTACTTAAAAAGATAAACTACTGAAATATGTTTGTTGTTGACCAGGGTCTCCCAGGGGTCTATACTTGGTCACCTCCTTTCCTTCAACACCAAATCAGTTAGCAAAGAAATATCCAAAATCGATGTTGTGAGCTTGTAGAACTGCTATTTCTGCAAATGTTCGCTTACTACAGTACTTGTGCCTTGACGCCCCCTCAAAGGGGACCATCTCGCCTACTCAGTCAAGTCTGCCAGTTTAAAAGGGAAAAAAAATTCTGAGTGGTCAGGTCTGCTGTCTGTAAAAATAAATAATTATTTAAAATACGGTAAGAAAAGAAACTCAGCGTCCCATCATGCACCTGGGCACAGTGTGAAGCTCAACAGCGCCACTTTGTCACCTGTTGGTACTCTAAACATACTTACATACATGACACAGGGACAGACATTGCTGGGCATTGGAGTGGCTGCCTGCCTATGGTTTCCACTCAAAAAATGTGCCCATGCAATTTGCAAGTCGCCCCCTGTACTTAAGGGAAAACATGGTTTGTTCAAATCTGGCCTGTTGCATTAATAGACATATGGTTATGCTTACCACCAGTTGCTATGGTGATCTGTCTCAGGTAGTGTCCATAGAAAGGGAAATCAAAGGAAAGTGCCACCCGCTACAAAGGAAGAGAAAAAATAAAGTGTTATCGACCCCCCAAGGGGATCCCGGCTCAATACAGCCACCAGGGATGTGATACATACAGTCGGTACAGTCTGCATATAACGGCAGCAGTAGAATTAAGCCAGAACGAGTCCAGAACATATTGATATTGATGCATATAGCGTGTACAATATTACTCGGTGTGCCAATAAACGGGATATCTACAGGAGTGTGAATAGACTTGTATACTAGTACACAAGAACATTTTGAGCCTAGTAGTTCATACTTTGTTGTGCTACAGTGTGTGTGTGTGTGTGTGTGTGTGTGTGTGTGTGTGTGTGTGTGTGTGTGTGTGTGTGTGTGTGTGTGTGTGTACTGTAATATATATGTAATTGTTTTTCATCCTTTGCCTCTCCTTTCCCTTTGAACCCCCGGGCGCCCGCTAGTCTAGCGTAGCCAGGCAGCTAGTCCACAATCTCCTAATGCTAATATAGAGTCTGGAACTACACCTCCTGAAATCCGAGACAGGAAGCTGGCATCTGTTCGGCATTTCCATTCACATAAACATCTTTACAATTACGCAGTGCTGAGCATTGTGATGTTCGATGGAGACGATTCAGCGTATTTCAAGCTGCGTCCCGATAGGCACAGAATCGTAAATCATGTTTTGGAGTGAGCATTTACCCCAACTGCCACTCAACGGGGCTACTGGCCAATCACTTTGGGATGACACCGGCTGTGGGGGAGGTGGGGCATCCGCTCTCCCGCTTAATAATTGTGAGTTTCCGTGCTCCAGACTGTATGACAAGGTATATGAAAAATTTGATAAATACACCGATGTCATTTTCGCTATCATGCAATTCCAGAGAGCAGATTCGTCACACCATGGGAGCCAAACTACAAAGTTCGGTGGAATGCTTTGGAGTCAATGAGAGCCCAGTGACCAGCACATGAACAAACTTCTGAATGACTGAGACCGTTGTAAAGTAATCAGTTCTGGAAAATAAGACATAATAACACATTATTGTCTGCTGTGTTGCTTTTCGATTTTATAGAGGTAACTAAAGAGCACAAAATACGTTTCTGAATGTACCAAGTATTGCGAGACTGTCCACCGTTTCCTGTCTGGCAGCCAAATCTTGTGATACCTCTGAGACAGAAACGATACCTGCCGTTGTTTAGATCCTCAAATAAAATGATGTACTGTCTATACTACTGTGCACATCGAAAAGCAAGTGATTAGAAAACAACCTGTGAAATATCTTCTTTTATATTCCTTTTTTTTTTTTATAATATTTGTTTTATTCGGAAAGTGCAGTATAATTGTACATATAGCATTTCTACAAACGATACGTATAAGAGCAGTTCCCAAGATTTTCTTCTTTTCTTTTTTTTCCCCACCCCTCTTCCCTCCCTCATCCCCCCTCCATGTGGCAACATCTCCAATGTCTCTGTATAGTATAGTCCTTTTTCCTATATAAGACATCGAGTCCACACTCAAACAGAGACAGGCACGGCAGTAACACTTCAGGTGGTACATTTCAGGAGGACAAAGAAAAAAAGAAAGAGTGGGCGGAAAAAGACATAAGAAACAAAAAAACAACAACAACTAAAGTATATACATTTATGCTGAGGGGGACAAAAACAATATAGCTTTGGTCTTCGACCACGAGAGGAGGAGAGGTGTCTTATACATTTTATATTTACACAATCATACAGCAGGCAATGAACCAGTGAGATTACACGAAGTCCGCTCTCAGGGGGGCAATATGCACAATCCAATTGTTCCAAATTTGGTAGAAATTGTCTAATCTAGTTCTTAACATGTATGTTAATTTTTCCATTTTGAAGATATCTAGGACTATTCCATGCCAATCGTCCATTGTGGGTGTGATTGGGGATAGCCATCTTCTTGTTATTGACTTTTTGCTGGCTGCCAGGAGAATCTGCAGTAGCTTTGTGTATCTCGACTGGTTAAGACATTCAATGTGGCCCAGGTACATGGTTGTGAAGTTGAAAGGTATTGGAGTATTAAATACTGAGCACAGTGATTTGTGAATATTGTTCCAAAACACCCCCAATTTGGGGCACCCCCAGAAAATGTGGAAGTGGTTGGCTTTCTTTGCCCCACACTGCCTCCAGCACAGCCTATCGTCCCCTTTGTATTTTTCCTGGTATGGGGTCTTAAAATATCTAATAATATTTTTCCAACAGTGCTCTCTCCAGTCCATAGAACAAGTTGAGGTAGACTGGAACTCCCAGATCCCTCCCCATACTTCCTCTGAGAGTTCAACTCCTGCGTCCCTCTCCCATCTCTCTTTGATGTACAACGTGCTTTCATTCTTAGCATCTGAAATGGCGCCATATAACTCAGAGATGGACTTACTTGGCTCCACTGTGAGAGCTGACTTTAATATGAAAAAGAATTCTGATTCAACTGCAGAAAACTCTTTGAATTTGCATTCTTGATTGATATAGTGCCGCACCTGGAGGTATCTGTAAAAGTCAGCCTGTTCCAGACCATGTTTGACTTGTATTGATCTGAAACTATCAATTTCAGTTCTTTGCATAAATTACATGTAAGTTGTGATTCCTTTCTCTATCCATGACTTAAATCTAATGTCGCCTCTATTTGGGACAAAGTCTGTGTCGAAGGCACACCATCTGAAAAGTTTCAACATTTTTTTTAAACCACATGACCTCACAACCTTTTGCCACACATTTAACGTATGGTTTATCCATGGGTTATTGATCCTCTCTAATCGGTCCGCCAAACCCCTGTCACCTATTGCAGCCTGCAGAGGGAAGTCAGCAACTAGACCAAGCTCCAACTCCTTCCATCTCGCTTTATACCCCCTGTTACTCCAGTATAACAGAGGAGTTATCTGGGCTGCATAATAGTAATTTCTTAAACAGGGAAGAGCCATGCCCCCTTTGTCCTTTCTCAGTTGTAGGGTGCTATATTTAATTCTTGGTTTCTTCCCTTGCCAAATGAACCTAGAAATCCATTTGTCCCATTCTCTGAATTGTTTATCGTTCTTTTATATTCCTGAACCGATTATATGACAAAGGTCTCAATTGTTCAGAAATAATGTGTGTTCATGAGCTGGTCCAGCAGGCCCCATCCACTGCCACATGTATTCATGGAACTTCCGGTGCGATGAAAGCGTGCATGAAAGTGTCATGGCGTACCATCCATGATGTCAACGGCCTCTCTTCCTTCTGTGAATAAATTCCTTTCTGTATGACCGGAAGCATTCGAAAATTGTGGGGAAGGTGGCAATCTGGCCATGCGAGACTAGGCGTCCCTTAATGCCCAACAATTTGAAAACCTGTATGCGCGTGTGCGTGTGTGTGTGTGTGTACGTGCGTGCGTGCGTGGGCTCATCTCACCGCTGCCTGGCGGTGGTTGTTGGACAGTATGGCGTGGACTCTGACTTGGCCATGCTGCAGTGTGCTCAGGTCTACCCACAAGTCCTCTGTTCGTCTGTCCGTTGGACCAAAACTCTGCCATCTGTAGTACTCTTTAGAGTCCTCCTGTCGGATGGGAGGGAACGTGTTAGTCATGGCAGTGGTGGAAGAAGTACTACTGAGATATTTTACATTAAGTAAATGTAGCAATTCCACAATGTAGAAATACGCTGTTAGTCTGTGTAGTCAAAATGCACGTGAGTGAAAGTATTGGCATCAAAACGTATTTATAGTACAAAAAGTAAAAGTACACAGAATGTCCCATTTCACGGGTTTTCGGAAATAAATGAAAATATTTTGAGACTGGCAGATCTACAAGCTCGCAGATTGGCTGTTTTCATATAGCCATTTTCCAATAGGGCTGAAATGGCTAATGAGTGTTGTAAAGTAAAAGTAATGAAAATTGGCAGTACTTGAGTACTGTACATGTACTTAGTTACTTTCCACCACCTCTCGTTAGGGTAGAAACTGACCTACAGCACTACAGTAAATGGTTTGTGCTGGTGTTGTTTTTCTTTTTTGATCAGGTACAGTTTAGTTCACTTCAGCAATATCTGTTGCTTTGATCATTTGTGCTTTCAATAATATGTTTTGGTCGGCCTATTTACCTACAGTATTAAACCTAATGTGATTGGGTGATATGTCTTTGTGATAGCCATGATTCAGCTGCAATCCAGTGCTTAATTTAATGAACAAGATGCTACATTATATGTATGGTAGAGTATGTTGGTTTCCCTACTCTTGAATTGAGACATTTCAACCAGTTTTGCCAGATTGTGTGAGAGAAATAAGCACCTAGGTCCATGAAAACAAGCCCAAAAGAAGCCTGATTAGGCTATTTGAAAATAGCCCATCTCCAAGCTCACAATTGCGACGCATTGTGAGCTTGTAGATCTGCTATTTTCTAAACAATCATGGAAAAGAAATGTGACACAATCTGGAATATTCTTTGAAACATTGTATCAACAACACACATCTTGTATCGGGGGTTCCTGGCACAAAATATGTGAGAATCACTGGTTTAAACTCGGAAACATGCCCAAATATAAGCAACTACACTTTAGAAACAAGCCCAGAAAACCTGCATCCCGCAACTACCGATATTTACAAGCAACCTTTCTGTACAACAAAGCCCAAAGTCCCTTATAATAAGCAGACTGATTTCAACCCTGGTGTCGGTTATAGGAGGAGACCCTAGGAGGTCAGTTGACAGTTATTTGAAGCGGATATACAGATGCGCTGTCATCTTTGTCGCAGTTCGGACATTGTTGCAATGATGCCTCTCCATCAGGAGAGGGAGGCAACAGGACAAGATTGTTGCCACGAAATGACATTGAGCACTTCATTGACTGTATATATGCTCCACAGCATGTACCACCTGGGGGAGCTGTTTACGCATGATGGCGCACACTATCTCTCGGCCTGGCGTTCTTCACAACAGATCTGCGATCTTGATGGCATTATTAATGCACGGTGCGCGTGAAGGTGACAGAGAGCAATGGTGCTGGGGTTTAGGTGTGGGCTGAGAAAGTGGAGCAGTTAAATGCAGTGTTCTCGCTGCCTCTCCGACTGCTCCATATACAGCCAATGACCCACTTTCTATCCTATCTCGGCTCCACAACACTGGCCTGCATGTGTTGAGATTTGGAAGGTGGGAGGGGGGTGTCTTCTCTAGGCGAGGAGAGGGGAATAGACCCTTGCACTTTTTTCCAAGAGTATATCTCTGATTGATTTGTTGGGAGAAGATCCATGGTGGTGGGGGAGAGGTGGAGGGATTCACAAATTGGGATCGGACACAAGCAGCAAACGGCACAGGACATTATTCTGTCCGACGCCAAGTGAGTCATTCACAAACACGCACGCACGCACAGACATGCATGCACATGCATGCATGCACACACACAAACCACACTTAAACAAACACTGTAAGTTGGCAGGACAAGGCCGCAGTCTGTTTCCAATTTGCACCGTGGGGGGAGTAAGGAGATGAAGTGAAACACAATTTATTTGGTGGAAATTTTACTCTGGCTGTTTCAAGTGAAGGAGGATTCTGGTATTGTAAATAACACAAACAAAGCCTCGTCATATATGCACGCACAACACACACGTGTGCACACACACAAATTGTAATTGAACTCTGACAGTGTACAAATGTCATTTGTTAATTGTGCACACACACAGACACACAAAGCATAGAAAGTCATACAAAACAAACAATGCACCTGTCTGCGTGAGCCAATTATCATCATAACGACAACTTCTGCTTTATATTACTAGAGCGGTGCCCCGTGGAGCCTCTAGTCTACAGCAGTGCACGTTGGGCACTGGCCTACTTGGAACGATGCAAGTTGGAAATGCATGCCCCACCCAGATATTATGCGTTGGAGCGAACGGGCGAACGGTTCTCGAGTTACGTGGATTACATGCAGACAGACAGACAGACAGACAGACGTACAGACATATGTACAGAGACTTGGTGCATTTATAGATAGATGTTCAGGGCCAGGGCTGTGTGTTGTGTGTGTACCGAAAGGGAATGCTTCCTGGAATGTTCTAATTCAACAAGCATCACCACTTTCGGCAATGTAGAACATTGAGACCATGACCTTATTTGGCCCTGAAGTCGTTATTGTAATGATTTCCTTTTCAGAGGGTTAGGGGATGACTGCTGAAATAGAATTATGTAGTAAATTGCTCTCTTCTAGGAGATGATATACTGGCTTTGGCTTACTAATTGATTAAGGAAGATGGCTAGTAAAATGACGGATTGCTGGTTCAAATGGCCAGTATCAACAGACATTTTAGACAGCGGTGGACAGTGGTTATGCTAGATTTGCAACCTTTTTCATATCAAGACTCGTTATTTATTTGGCATTTGATCCACGGACCACCATTTGATGAGATTTAGCCTCTCAGACCCAAAACGAAAGAATATATTGTTGTCGGTGAAACACAATTCCATGATGTTGGCAAACATTAATCAAAATAACAATTCTTCTACATTCTCTAATTGTGTAGACTTCTTGTAAATTAACTAATGCAGACATTAAACAATAAGGTAACTCTTGAGAGTGTAAAATGAAACCTGAAGACTTTACGCGAGAGTTAAAGATCTGGTGAGACGTAGGAGGGCAGGAGTCAACCCACAGAGCCTAGTCCTTCCATGCGCCAGATTTATCTACCTCCCAGTCGCGTGAGAGTAGTTCCAAAGCAACAGAATGTGTGGCCCTGGTCTTTCCCTAATGGGACTGATCGAGGGTAGCTACTGGGACCTAAGTCGGGACTTGATCACCTCGGCTGGGTCACCTGAGTGACGGGTATGATGTTTGCGAGACCCGAAACCCCGATGACCATGGGATACATCACTGAGGATATGTCCCAGGTGATGACCATGGGATACATCACTGAGGATATGTCCCAGGTGATGACCATGGGATACATCACTGAGGATATGTCCCAGGTGCATCCGTGCAATGTTCTTTCGTCCTATAAAGGGTCCATTTGGTTACCAACTCTCCATCATTTAGCTGGGGACCACCTGGAACCCCCTCAAGGACCACTGGTTGAAAACCACTGCGCTAATAAATTGCCATGAGCCCTCACCACCACGCGGGTCAGGTTGTCGGGCAGCGTGTCGATGGCAACCCCTCCGCCGTTGGTGCTGCGGTCCACCCTTCTCTGGCCGTGTTTCGGCGGTGTCTGCTGGTCCCTTGGGGCTCTGTGCAACGCTGGCGGAGCCGCGTCTGTCCGCAGGCCTATCCTGCTCTGTTCATCTGAAACGAGAGCGTCGAGGTAATGGTTATTGTGAAGGAACATCACGACATGAACCCAAGAAAACACCCAAACTTCAGTGGAGCGCCGTGTTGAACTGTATGCAGCGTAGAGGTGTCGTTCCTGTGTTTTTTTTGTTTTAAATTTTAACCCATTCTGGGCAGGGACTCCTTTTGGTGTTTTAAGCATTGTGTTATACTTTAGCTATTGAAAAATAGCAGATCTACAAGCTCATAGCGCGGCACCGAGTGCCACGCTACAAGCTTGTAGGTCTGCTATTTTTGAAAAATATATTCTTTCAGAGCAAACTTTTTAACTCAAATCTTTGCTTCTGGGGGGTCAATGGAACAACATATTTTCAGATGGGGGTCGGCAGCCAATTACATACATTTTTGGGGGTCCTTGACATGAAAATGTTTGAGAACGACATAGAAACATGAGTTTTTCAGAAAATGTCAGGATTTAGAAGACATTTGTAGAATCTATCTCCTCCCAGGATCTTTGATCAAAATGCACGAAAAGTTTAAAAAAAAATAAGTGAAAAAATGATTTTTTTTGTAACATAATTCTTTGTGACTGAAAAATTGCTGTTTAGTGAAAGTTCGTCTTCTGCCCATAATACATACTGTACATGCAACGTCATATTCTCATGAAACTGTACAGTATGGTAGAGGGTCATGCCAAATGGCACTGAACCCAGTCTTACTTTAATTGGCCAAAGGGGGGCGCTATAGCATTTATTTTAATGAAACCTTTGAATAGGCCTAACTCATGCCTCGTTTGGTCAAAAGTCACTTGTTTCCTGGACTCATGGAGAACACATCTGTCACTTTGACCAGAAAGCTAGTTTTGAGCAGTTTGAAAAATGCTTATACCTGATTTTGTACCTGGATTTTTGAGCAATTTGCGTGAAACGTTCCACACACAATCTATGGACCATTATCTGAAATCCCAGTTGAAGAGAAGAAGAAACACACTGTAGTAATGTCCAAAACTAGGAGACACATAATTGTTATCAAAAACACTGAATGATTTTGCTGTTTACAATATAACAACTGACAGTAGATAGAGCTCCCGCCTTTGGACCACAAGTTTGTGGGTTCAAATCTGGGCACTGCATGCCAACTCAGCGTATGAGTCTTCAAACACTGCCCCCCCCCACACACACACACACAATTAAAACTGACCCTGTCACAATTACATGGTCTTCTTTATCTCAAGTTCAATCTTCCATGTTTCTATGGCTTATTGTGCATATTGTTCTTATTGCTTTTTGCCTTCCTGCTTGGTCCCGCCTTATCGCTGCTTGCAGCTATATAAATATACATTCATGTGAATAGTAACCTACTTCAGATGACTGAACAGCGAATGCAACTATGTTACAGAACTTAATGTGTTGACCTATGCACTCAGTCTTCAGTAGAGGCCCGAACTTCTAGTTCTTTGAATGAACAACATGAGTCTAATTCTTTTAAGTAAAGTAAAAACACATTAATCCAAGGAAGCTTCTTAACAAAATGCAGGTTGAAATGCTGGATGTTCTCAACAACGTATCAATATTTGCGAGGGAAAGTTGGAAACATGGACTTCTGAAATCCTGTCATTGGAAATCTGTCTGTAACACGTCGAACCAAAAGAACAAACAAAATCAAAACCACACGGAGATATATTTTGCTTTCATCCCTCTGTGGCTTCATCTGGTCCTCACTGTTTAGTCATCTGGATCATTAGCAGGCAAACTTGTACACAGATGATGTTTAGCAAACCTAAATGCAATATCTCGGACACAAAACAAAACCACAACAAAAAATCAGCAGACCCATAAAAGAAAAATCAGGGGTGCTTGCCCCTCCTATGCCCAGCTTTGTGTGTCTTGTGTGTACCACGGAATGTGATGATTTGATTGGCTGAGCACGGAATGTGATGATGTATGATGATAAGAGCGCACCTCACTTAACACAAGTGTGATTTTTGAGTGGTGCAACCACTCCAAGGAACAGCAATGTCCGTGTCAACCGTATGTTCAACCGTGTGTGTTCATGTGTGTGACTATGAGCACCAGTACCAAAACTGGCGCTGTTGTGCCAGAAACAGAGATTGAGATAGTGCTGCACTGTTGCCTGCTAATGTGGGAGGGAGGGAGGGAGGGGGGGGGGGAATTGCACCACTCAGTTCACACAGGTGTGATTTTTTAATATTGATAGACTGCAGTAGATCCCAGGGACTAAAATAATGGAATGTGTCATGTGTGTTTTGGCTGAACATTTTAGCCTGGTAGTGTTAGCCTATTAATTGTGTTAGATATGCTTTGAACTTCCTTTGGCATCCCTGACCTTCAGAGTGTGTGTGTGTGTGTGTGTGTGTGTGTGTGTGTGTGTGTGTTGCACGCATCTGTTTTCTCCCACCTTCAATTGTCTGGTTTTTAACGCCATCTGCTCAACACATTACAGACTCACTGATGTCTTTGTTTTCATATTCACTATGCTCGAGAAGGAATGCATTTCTGTTTTCACTGATGTGTGACTCACATTTCCATTCAACCACGTGTACCGAGTTGCTAGATCAGCAGACATTGTTATGATCGTTAACAGGGTGAAAGGTCTCTGTTTTCTCCCTGGATGAGGAAGCAATGATGTGTTTAGGGAACAAATCCAGTTTGCTGTCACCATTTTTGTGGCGGCCGTGGTTCTATAAATTTGGCTGTTAAACCAACGACCCTGTCATGAATATCGTATGTCACAGGGTGCTGTTTTCAAAATCCTCCAGGGGATTTGAGAGAGAGTGGAACACAGCCACAATCCCTCGCCAGAAAGGAATAACCAGGGTTTTATTTGCATGGGGGGGGATCCAAAAAAAAATCTAAAATGATTGATTTCACTGATTGCATTGTGAGCATAGCCTAGTTTCACTTTTTGTTGCATGAAGTAGACAGGGCTTAAGTGGTTAAAATGTTTTAAATGTGCTGGAAGGTATGACTACTAATGACCTTTAAACCCAACCTGATCATGGGACCCAAAGGAACGTGATGGGAACATATCCACTCAGGTCAGGTTGTGATACATTTTTAATTCAATTGTTTGGGTTCGAGTGATTGCTGAGTTACTACTATTATGAACAATTTATCACTAGAATATACTATTTTGGCACTTGAGAGTGGCTGGAGATTTTTTTTGACAATATTTTGTCTCTCCAGATTCAGGTCAGATTCCTCTCAAATTTACAGGCCCGAGTCAAGCTCCAATATGGGGTACACTCCCACGCAAGTCACAGAATAAATCAAGTTAGTTTTCTAGAAAGTGGAGAAGAATAGAAGGGGAAGTGAGGCAGTGTTGTTTTCGTCGACTAAAACTAAGACGAAAAATGTTCGTCGACTACCTTTTTCCAGGGACGAAAACTAAATGGAAACTAAATGAAAACTAAGCTATGATGACTAAAACGAAGACTAAATATACTGACAATTTCGTCAACAAATAAAAACTAGACAAAAATGTTAGGAAGGGACTAGTGGACAAGAGATCCAGTATAAGTCATTTTTCACTTGGTTGCACGCTGAAAATAGCAGATCTACAAGCTCACAACGCGTCGCGCTGTGACGCGTTGTGAGCTTGTAGATCGGCTATTTTCAGCAAAGTGTAAAACGGCATCATTACGACGGCATCAAAGACATTCCCGGTGACTAAAATGTGACTAAAACTAAATGAAAACTATTCAAGAGACTTATGACTAAAACTCAAATCTAAATGTACTGCCAAAAACAACACTAAAGTGAGGAGGGAGTAAAACAGAGGGAGACGGGGGAGCGAGAGGGAGAGTGATATACACTAGACAGACCGAGAGAAAAAATGGAACAGAGAGAGAATTGAGAGAGAATGGACACACAGGGCCGACCTGGTGTTCTAATGAGGAGTTGCGTTTACTTACGGTGCAGTGGAAGCTATATTTCTACAGCTTCAGAATAACTGAGTGCTAATTGGGTCAATGTGGCTCAAGCTCAACACCACTAAACAGCTGAGGAGGTTCCAGCCAGGCAGGCTAGAAGGATAGAGAGGAGGAGGAGGAAGTGAAGATGGAGACAGTGAGTTGTTAGGTGGACAGAAATATCCCCATTGTTAACGTGCACATCATTGGGCGCATGTGAAGCATCAGTAGTTACTGTTCATCAGTATAGTACTCTTAGTTACTAACATCATTTAGTTATTGTCTGTAGGAGGAAGCCAAACAAAATAAGTTTTACACGAGATGTAACAATAAAGTACAACCATGAACCTACATGTCATTTTATTATTAAGGAAATAGGCAATCGTGACAAAACTGATGTGTTTTGGCTACAAAACCTTCCTAAGCGCAATCTACACCGTTTGTTGTCTGTTTTTGTCATGATGCTTAATAAAATGTCAAGTAAGCCTATACCTGAATGTACGGAGCCTTGAGAGAGATTGAGCTATTGAGAGAGATATAATGTGAGTGCTGCTGGCTATAATCTTTTTTCTTATGATGTAGTTTTCGAGCTGTGCAACGGGCACATTTATTTATGTTGTTTTTGTGACATTCTCTCTAGTTAAAGCATCAGTAGTTAACCAAGGTGTGATGATGTGCCCAGGAGTTGTAGGCCTACAGTGAAAGTGAACAGTTGTACAGAAATGACCATGGTTTATCATGCAATGGTTGGGAATAGCAAGTAGCTTGCAGAATTTGCTGTTACAAATATCCATTGTGCTGCACCTATGCCTTGGCAAGAGGATAACCACATAGCCCCTCGGAGCACATGCAAAGAGTGTGCTCAGAACATAGAGGTGTCTGGTTTCACTGCCCATACATGTGCCATTTTATGCCAAAAGCAGTGTACCTCACATCCTGTGTGTAAATGCCAAATGGACCCCCAAAACGTCACAGACAGAGGAGAGGCTCTATGGCACAGGCCCCTGCAAGTCTGGGGGGTGCTGGGCCAGGACTGGGCCTCAAAAGCAGGGAAATCGACTTTTTGATGGTGTGGCTCTGGCAAGAGCCTAGCTGTGTATAACAGGGCTTGTGTGTCTGTCTGTGTATGGAGTTAATCTTGAAAACCCTGGCCCAAATAGTTTGAGAACCATTGAACTGAAAGTGCATTTTTGTACTACTAAGTGTGAGCTGTACGGGTGTACGTACACACATTTCGGCTATTCGGCCATAGCCCCAAAATGTGATGACCTCATCACATTTGTGATGACGTCTATAGCTGTTTTTTGCCCAAGGAGTGTTTTTCGTGCAAAACAAATGCTTGCAATGGATCCAGAATCATGAAAAACCCCTAGTTTGAACGGTTTGTGTGTGCCATATATAGGTTGTTAAATTGCTCAATGCTGACAGCCGGTCTGCAGGTGGATTCATGTGCTTTGATTGCACACGCCAATATTCCATAATGACACTTCTTTTACCAAAAAAGTGCCTTGCAGCTCCAGGAGTGCATCCATTTTAAGTGTGGGTGATTGGGGTGAACTCTCACCCTTAGTAATGTTAATGCCCTTACGCTGTAAGGCATTAACATACAAAAAACACCACTAACGACAACTAGCGAATGGCTAGTCGTCCGCAGAGCACAGGGTGGGGAACCGCTGCCTTTCGGTACCCGTTGAGCTGCATGGCGGACAGACCCACAAACCCTGGCAATGTTGGCAGCGTTTCCGACACAGGAACCGACACGGCGGCACGGATTTGAACTCTGGCGACCAAAGATCTGAGTCACCTAACATTTGGAGGCATGAAACACAGCAGCTGTGTCCACCCTTTTCTGCTCCCCGTGTCTGCATTGCAGCAACCCATCTAGTGGGTGTGGGATTCACACAGCAAGAGCCAAACTAGGCCAAGCATTTTGAGCAACATGCATGCAGTAGATGTGTTAATTGCATTCATTCATCCATCCCTCAATCCCCCCCCTCTCCCCTCCCGGTGGACTTTGTGTCTGTAGGACAGTGATTCTCAACCTTCTAATTTTATTTCTTTTTTATATTTTATATGCATTATGCCACTAACCCACATTTCATACAATTAGTTTTTTTTATGTCTGAGACATAAAAGAAATGGAGTAACTAATTTACTGACCTTTATGGGATAATTTGGTTCCATTTGTATAGTTAGAGAGTTACTGCGACCTGCAAGTGTCCATTTGGTTCCTAATCCTAACTGTCAATCATTTAGCCTTTTGTTTTTAATTCCCCCAAAAGTTTTGCAACAAAAAATGGATATTTACTCGTGAGCCATAAAAATTGGCCTGACCCAAAAATGGGTCCCGACCCACTGTTTGCAGAACATCTAGGACTGCGTTCAGAAGGCTTGAAATCCAGATTTTTCTTATGCCTTTTTCTTGAACGCGGCCGACACTCGGGATTCTGCAGTGTATTAAACAACATTTATGAGAGCTGTCAAGGAAAGGGGACGAGGCTGCAGTTTGAGAGCAACCTGTAATGGCCCGGCGCCAGCATGAGATAAAGACTAGACAGGAACGAGCAAGGCCTACGTTCTTCCATCGAGACAACAGCTGATGATGGTCTTTCAGTGTGTTCAGTTTTCCATTGGATATGGCCCTCTCGTGAAAAATCTATTCCTTTTTTCCCCCTCTTTTATAAAGCACCTCCTGTTGGGTTCACGGACAGCACTCAGCAGGAATTGCACTCATGTATTAAGAGTCAAGCAGGGGTACGGTGACCTCGGCAAACGTACAAAGCACCACTAGAGTCTGGGGGAGTAAAGTCGAGGTCGCATGAACGCAGCAGGCCCACATGTATACTTCCACCACAATGAGACACTCTCTTGAACTGAAGAGAGAGCGCCTTTTGTTCTCGCTACCATGATGTACGGTCCAAAGTTATAAGAGAGAATCTCAGGACACAAACAAGGTCTTGGCCGCTGCCTCATGGCAATGTCAATACGAGGATTTAGTGAGATTAGTTGAGCATTTGCCGTTTCCCATGCAGCGAACACTAATATTAGTAGAATAATCATGACTCCCAAAGGTCGTGACAGGAGGCATTCATCTGTGTGACTGCCAATGTAGCACGTACAGTGGATTTGTACTTAAACTATGTTAAAGACAGCTTATCGAAGGGAAGTTACCCATTTTGGCACCCTGCACCCAAAGAGACAGTGGTAACCATAGCAGGCAAGTACAAACACAGCCAGCTGCGCTGATAAGAAAGGATATTATGTAGTCTATAATCATTATTAATGGCCAGATTCTTTTCCTTCAGATTGATGGTTTAGTTGTAATTTTTCTCCCTCCCACTTACAATATCGTAAGTACACACATCGTGTCCATCTATATCTGCTGCTTCTGTGCTCTTTGAGCAAGGAACTCAAAGTAGCGCTTCTATTCACTTGTTGTAGTGTGCAACTGGTCTCAAAAAGAGTGGCTCCGGCGAAAGAGCGAGCGCATTGAACCAAAGGGTTCCCGGTTTGACGACCACCCCAAGCCCCCGTTTGATCCTCCACTTGTGTTAGTGTCGAAGTGTCCTTGAGCAAGACACTTAACCCTTAACTGCTCCCGATGAGCATGGGATTGGTGCCGTCTGTGTGGGTGCGCTAATATATACAGTAAATGCACAATTTACACATGATTGTGAATAAGGCGTAACTAATAATAAGGCGTATAGCTTTACAATGAGTTCAGTTAGGATCAAAGTTATTCTTGAGGTGCCACATACTGCAAGTGATCAAAATATAACTTCCCATTTCGATATTCAACGTTGCACAAATCGTCACCAAAGCCCTGACTACAACGCAAAACTCATTGTGATGTGAAGTTCTGACAGAACACCCCAAAGTCTTGTCCCATGGTGGTGACTCTACACAAGAGGCCCTGCTGGATCCAAGCGCCATTTGGCGTCGGAGATGGAGGCAGACATTCTGTTGGAAATTGCAGTCAAGATCAATCAAGTTAAGATCAATCAAGAGAATTTTTTATTTCTGCATGCTGGGTATATGGTCTGTGGCCCTCGGAGGGGGGCCCTTCTACTGTACAAGCTGGGTTATTCCTCTGCAGAGCGAGCTCAGGCCCCTGATCAGAGGAGCGGGGAGACCACAGGAGAGGCCAGAGAAACTAGAGCAGCGCTGATTGTCAGAGAAGAGCGGCACCACAAGAACGAGGGCTCGCTAAAAATATTACATCTCTAAGGAGAACCAAAATACACACACACACACACACACACACATGCACGCGCACACGCTTGCGTGCGTAGAACTGCGTACACACACACACACACGCACACGCACACGCACACGCACACACACACAGTGAGTCTGTGAAGATGAAGTGATGAGAGAACAAGTAGAGACCCTTTACAAATCGCAATGATTTGACATTTATCGCGTTCCCAGCGTGCCACCACCAAATAACTGCTGAAGTGACAGCAAAACTTTGTGCTCTACCAAACACGATTTGCTTGATAATAAATGTTCAAATGCACAGAACATAATCGCCTTGATTTATTTCTCTTCGTGTAATCAAATGAAAGCCGATGATTAATTTATTTTAGCATTGTTTAGTCCTTGGCAATCTAATCGTACAATCTACAGGATTTCACTAGCCTCATCTTTGTCGGAGCAAGACAACCTGCAAAGCTGCTCACTCCGCGTACACACACACACACACACACACACACACACACACACACACACTGCTCCTGCGAGTAATAGCACGTTTGTGCACATTGTACCGACATACATGCACACACACACACACACACACACACACACTAAAGCCATTCTGGCAAACTTTAGCACGGATGATGAGTTAAAAAAATGTGCCCAAGAATCCAGGTCATCCATTGGTCTCTGCATGTCCCAGAACTCCAACAGATGATCAGAAGCAGTTCTGTGCTTAACTCCTGCGTGTCTCTTCTCTCTCAGGTGTTTAGATTAGGGTGGGATAAAAAGCATTGCAACAGTGCATAATCCCATGCGCGTGCGTGCGTGCGTGCGTGCGTGCGTGCCTGCGTGCCTGCGTGTGTGCGTGCGTTACCTGTTTGCCCCTGTACCCAGATGTTTCCCAGCTCTGCCTGGGAGAGACAGATGAGGAGAAGTGCACACAGCCCCATCATGTATCTTCACCTTCCTCTTCCTCGGCTCTGTGCTCCTCTTGCTCCCCTTCGCTCCCGCCTTCTTCTGCTGCTCTGCCCTCGCTCCTTCTCTCTCGCTTCTCCGTGAGAGAGGGGTGCCTCCTACGCCTCCACCTCACCTCCACCTTCTCTCTCTCTCTCTCTCTCTCTCTCTCTCTCTCTCTGCTTTCCTTCTCTTTCAGACACAATACACAAATGTATGCATGCACGTGTGCGTGCACACACACACACACACACACACACACACACACACACACACACCCCCTCACTCCTTCCTCACCGCTGCCAAAGTTTATTGTGTTTCTCTCTCTCTCTCTCTCTCTCTTTCGGTCTCTCTTCTCCGACTCGCGTCGCCTCACGTTTGCCCCCTCAGAGGAACTTCTGGCATATTGTTGTATCCATGGCGATGCAAGGGTTGACAAGCAGCTGATGGAAGTGTTGCAGTCTCAGCGACAGTCCGTTGTTGTTGCTCTCCTCTCACTCCTCTCATAGTTTTTCGGCTGTCCGACGCCACTCTCCGTTCTCTCTTCTCTTCTTTTCCCTTACACACCCCCCCCCCCCCTCTCTCTCCCTCTCACTCTCTCTCTCCTGTGCAGTGCTCTGGATTTTTTAAACAGACCCCATAAAGGAAATATTTATGTATTTCCTTCTCTCTCTTTCTTTCTTTCTTTCTTTCTTTCCCTTCTCTCTCTTTCTTTCTTTCTTTCTTTCTTTCTTCCTTTCTCTCTTTCTTTCTTTTTTTTCTTTTTACATTTTGTCAAAACAAAATGGTCTGGTGATGGCAGAAGCAGGTTGCCCCCATGTGGAGGTCCATTGAACCAAATCAAATGAGACCCAAATGATCCCCCCACCCCCCTCCCCCCATTGCCCTACAATGATATGTGAGGCCTTTCTTTCTTTCCCCAAGATACACAAATGTCATAAAGCGCAGAACAATAGGCAATAGCTCCTGAGTTAGTTAACTTTAACCACTTAACCCATTAAGACCTGAGGTCGAAACTACAAATGTCTTCAAACGAATGTTGCTATATCAGTGGTTCTCAAACCTTTTCATGTCAAGGACCCCAAAATTATTTGGCTGCCGACCTCCGTCTCAGAATATTTTGTTCCAGGGACGGCACAGAAGCAAAGTTTTTAGTTTTTAGTTATAAAAAAATATATATATATATATGTATAGGCCTACTGTATATTCAAAGATTTGCACACATTTTCACGTTTTTTGAATAGCCAAAGTACAAAATAATGATGAAAGAGGTTAAAATCTGAAATTACTTTCCCGGTTTAATGGGTTAAACCCTGTTTATTTCAGTTGACCAGGGTCCCCCGGAGGTCTGTATTTGGCCTCCTCCTCCTCCATCCCCTCTTCTACACCAGTTTGAATTAAAATCACGTGTGGACCCACAGGTTGGAGAACCACTGGGTCGAGGCATGTCTGTCCACAGAGGAGACGTTATGAGTCATGCATGAGGGCAACACGGGTCATGAGCTGGATTCAAATGAATGATGTCATAAAGTGGATCTGAGCTGCTCCGGGCTGCCCCAGATCTTCTATCTTGTCAACAACAGAGGAGCTCGGAGGAGGCCCAGTTCTTTGATTTACGCTTTTACTGTGAGGAAGGAGTTGTGTTCGTGAATATTGATTGGCTGTCAAAGCGTGTTTGGAATTTGAGCGTTCTGTAATGACGAGCAGGTTTCTGATCCAAAGGAGTAGCCATGACTCATGATGACAGTGACTTTTAGTAGGAACACTCTTTTATTTTGCCGCTGTCGGGTGGAAACCTGGTATGTGGAAAACCGTTACTTTTCAGAAAATAATGTTTTTTTTTAGTGGTGCAACCACTCCTACAACCAGCAATGTCTGTGTACACCTATGTGTTCACCTATGTATGTGTTCACCTATGTATGAGCACCAGTATGAGTACCAGTAGGGGCGCTGTTGTGCCATGCAGAAACGGAAAGAGAGAGACAGTGCTGACAGACTGTTGCCTGCTAATGAGTGAGAGAGAGAGAGAGAGAGAGAGGAGGGGGGGGGGGGAGAGAGAGGGGAGTTGCACCACTCGGTTCACACAGGTGTGATTTTGTTTATCCCACGATTTTGTAACCCGTTTTTCACCCCTGTGTCAACTAGCTAATGTGATCCTGGGCTCTACACACCCTCCGCCAACCTGGGGAGAGCGACGAACTTGAACTCATGCTTCCTTCATGCCTGAGTGTCCAAGTCGCTCCTTTACACCTGACAGGGGAGAGTTTCCCTGGTTGGACATAGCGTGTAGAAGGAACACGTTATTCCAACCAGTTCCTCTTTCCCCTCCATCAGGCGCCCGGCTGGCCAGGCTAAAGACTGTTCTAATGGATCCAATGTTGTTATAATTCAGTCACAAGCTCTTGTTAATACTTTTCATTAGTTCATTATTATTTATTAAACTCACAGACACACTTTTAACCACTTTCACTTAAAAATCTAAAAAGACAAAGAAATACTATAACAAGTCATGTTGCGAGCTTGTAGATTGGCTACTTTTGTGTGACACTGTAGTATTGTCGAAGTGTTATTAATTTATGGATGAAAAACAAAGAAAGATTAAGGAGATAAAAGGTTTCTGCCCAACAGCAACGATCTGCTCTAATTGGCACACAAAGCACCAAAACAACTCGCTTAAATGAGCACGCAATGCAAGTATGACTCAGGAGTGTTTCCCAAAAACTCACATGAAACACTTAACTGAACACAAAACAATGATGTGAATCACAACACATAAATCCCCCAATAAATTGCCAAGGCAAACAATAAACACACTAATAGAAAGATATTAGGCCTTTCCTCGGCCATTAACAGGCCACAGGCTACCGATTAAACCCTAATGCTAGACAATTTACTCGCTAAACACTGCCGATCGACCTACAAGCTCACAAAGCATTGTGAGCTTCTAGAGCTGCTATTTATGCCAAATGTTTGCCTATTTTTGCTGAATGTTCACCTATTTTTGCCAAGTTGACCATTGAAGTTTGGTGTGACTGCACTCTTACATTACGTTAAAGGCTTATGTTCAAAACCTTCTTGCACAAAAGTACTCAAATGTGTCCCAATTTCTCAAGCTAAGCTCAAATAATTAGTGGACTAAAAGAAATGTACCTCCAAATTGTAATTTACTTAGTTTACCGTAGTTACTTTCCAGTGTTGCTGTGCCATCTAGCCACTTCTTTTTCCTTTTTTTTCAACTTATCCACTTTTCAACTTATCTTCATGTAATTTCTCCTCACTAATGTTCATGATAAAATACTAAAATGTTTTTCTACCTAGTCCGTGTCTCATAGGAGGGCTGTGTGCACTTCAGAAACCCACCCACCAGTGTGACCTCGTTAGGCAGATTTTTTTTTCAACAAAATTAAAAAAAAAAATATATACATATTTAGATTTGTATTATCATACGAACGATGGCTTCAATTATCGCATTGCAACTTTTCAGGAATAGAAAGCCTGCCGTTTCTATTAGCTTGGATTCCCCATCGATGATGTCACTGGTGGACAGGTTTCTGAACTGCCCACAGCCCTCCTATGAGACACAGACAGAGAGTAGAAAAGAATTGTGGTATTTTATCATGAACATTAGTGATACTGATACTGGACACAAAAATAGCTCCATGTGATAGAGGGCTAATGTGAACGAAAGTTGGTAGTTGGATCCTTACGGGTCCATGTGGTTCAATTTGTACACACCCATAAAGTTCCATTTGGAACCCTGCTGGTGTAGCAGAGTGTTTCCTGTGTCAACCTGCACATTGCACAATATCAGAACCCTCTGTTTGACCTGAATGGAACAGAGCCTTCATTAGTATCATTGGTAACACCTGGAAGTAAGGAAGGGGCCCTATTCCTTTCAAATATGGCTGCTGTGACAGGGAGTAGCTCATAACATGTCTACAGTGGATTTTTATTAAACAAACACTTTGCAGATAGAGGATAATTCAAGCTTTCCGTTCAGCTGCAATGTTGGTGAGTTTGACGTTATTTAATACAACTAGATAGGACTGTTCTGTTTGGATGAATGGGCGGTCTATGGGAAGTTGCACCTAGGTAGCACCTTGCTGGCAAGATGGCAGCCGTGTGCATATCGTCAATTAGCTTTGGGACACTCTTGTTGTTTAACAAGTGCTGTATGCACTATGCAGGGAGGTGATCGCCACCAGGAAACAATTGGGAGAAAGTGGTACACTAGCTTTCCTTAATGTTTTGCTCTTGTTATTGTTATATATAATTTTGGAAGATAGAAATAAACAGCTAAAATTGAGTTATCACTGCCTGCCTGCCTTGCATTGCCTGATGCCGTGTAGGATGCCAAGAGAGAGAGAGACACACACACACACACACACACACACACACACACACACACACACACACACACACTACGGTCTCACTAAATCCCTGTGACTAATGCAGACAGGAAGAATGAATCCCAGGCGAAAACGGGGATGCAGGAGAACGCCACAGCATTACTGTAAAAATAGGCAGCAGTTGGCTGTAGCATAGGCTGTAGTTGTCATGTGGGAAAGGATTAATTCCTCCCACCGATGTTTTTACTGGTTATTATGTAACGGCATTCACACGCATTCAAAACCGTTTAAATGGGGGAAAGAAGTGAGTATAGGTACTGTATATGAGAGTCACTGCAGCCCACTCTCAACCATTGCACACTTCAAGTATACTTTAAGTTTTCTGTGTGTGTGTGTGTGTGTGTGTGTGTGTGTGTGTGCGTGTGCGTGTGCGTGCGTGCGTGCGCAAGAGAGAATTTTGGTATAGCTTGTATCAAATCTACTTTTTTTGACTGGACAAAGGACAAATGGAGAGCGAGCGAAAGCAAGATAAGCAGAGAAAACATATTGTGGCCTCAGAAAGCAAAAAAGAGAGATGTGACATCCTCACATGTCTCCCTATAATCAGTGTTTTCAACGTAAGTAAGCATGAAGCTCTGTAGGTGGTTGGTGAGACGTCTGGTGAGGCGACACCAAAGCCATTTTGTATACCATCTTGGCTTAAAGGAATATCACATTTTGTACTTGAGATCGCTTGTTTTTCTTTGCCCGGTATATTTGACAGCAAGTGTGTTTTCACTTACAAAGGCCCACGGGGAGCATACTTTGGTCCGAAGGAGCATTGGTCCGACTCGGGATAGGGTTGGGGGTTAGGTTTAGGTGTGCTGTCCCGTGCTCGCGGTTATGGTTAGGGTGAGGGTATAGGGTAGGTAGTCGATCGGACCAATGGTATGTCGGACCAAAGTATAGTAACAACCAGGCCCACAGATGACAGGGCGTCCTGACCTAGAGGATGTCATGTTAATAGATTCTATTGCTAATTAGAGATAGTAATATATTGATGAATCTCGAGCCGCTCCCCGACCTCTCTGCGTGTCCATGCACAGCTCTCTTGTGTTCGAGGATCACATTTGATATAGCCTTGTTGGAGTCATCCACAGCAAGTGTAACTGCATGAGTTATGAGTCGCGTATCACTCAGTTGTTTATTCCCTGTCTTTGAGTGGTGCAACCAGTGACCACTCCAAGGAACAGCAATGTCCATGTCCACCTATCTATCCGCCTCTCTATCTATCTATTAACCCATTCTGACCTGAGATCAGATTCATACGAGGTTTCCACGGGACACACACTGGTCTGATTAACCCATTCTGACCTGAGATCAGATTCTTAAAATGTCAGTCGTTCTTCGAATTTTTCAAAAATAGCAGACCTACAAGCTCGTATCGCGCCACTCGGTGGCGCGATATGAGCTTGTAGATCTGCTATTTTTCAATAGGTAAAGCATAACATGATGCTAACACCAAAATGGGTGCCCGGTCAGAATGGGTTAAAGACACACTTCTCCTATCTCCATTCTTAATTAGACATTACGTCTGGGTCTCACATCACTTAGAGGGATTAAGGGAGGGGCAGCCTCCCTCCTATCCTATGACATCAGGAGGCCCTTTGAATGGGAGGAATGGAAGCCATTGGTATAAATAAAATAAAAAAGCCTCATTGGCCGCTGCAGTTCATTGGAGCGTTCATGTGAGTCCAGTGTAAGGCGGAAGTGCGGAAGGCACGCTGTGTCGCTGCCACTCGAGTGACTACTGGCGAATCACAGAGCAGCTGGCTTTATTGGCATGAGAAAACAAACGTTTACGTTGCCTCTGATTGGCCTACCGAACATCCCGTTCTATGACGGGGATGTTCGATGTTCTTGGCAAGCTTCCGCTCATGCTTCCACTTTCACAAGGAATCTCGGGAAACCGAGAAACACACGCCCCAGAGCAGAAGGAGGCGTACACCTACCTTTTTATGTCTTTTTATATAGAATATATATATAGAATAAAAAGAGCATGTCTTTCGTTTTAACCACAAAAACTAATTTGGTTGTTAGGATGTCAGCAGGACGCAGCTCAAAATTAAGCCTTCACTGATGTAAGCAGTTCACTGACATAGACATCTACAGTGTTTTGTGATTGTATCTGGCAAATGTTCTTGTCGCAGATCAGAGCAACGATTTTCCAGATTAGCTCTGGACACCAACCCTTTTACAGACGGCTAGACTCCTACAGAGCCGTGCCATAAAAACACTCCTGTGGCATTGGGTCTTTTCACAACCCATGTATCAATTTGATTCAGTATTCAGTGTATGTTTTAGGCATGTAACGGTATGAGATTTTACAGTATGGTATGGAATCATATACCATATATACCATGTATGTATGTATTTCACGGGTATTACAATATATTTTGAATACTTTTCTTTTATATATTTTTATTTCATTTTTGGTTTGTTCCGCCTCTCTATGCGCAGAATAGCATAGGTCTCTTTCAGGCTATGCTAACCCTAACCCCCTCCGAACCACGTCCTGATTATTATTAGTGACAACTGTTGACCACAAGTGATTCTTGCTTCAGATCCTCCTCTCGTTCCCTCCCCTCTCGTCTTGTTCCCCTGCTCCTTTCTTTCACCTGGCACTGAGGAGTTAGGGCTGTTTCCAATTATAGTAGGAATCACTGCCTTCTCTCCTTCCAATTGGAAACAGGTTATGGTGAACATGATTTAAGCCTTACCAGAAACCAATGTGAACATCTAAGACCTTTGAGAAAAGAAGAAGAAGGGGGAAACAAATATTTCTAATGGAAGTAAAGGGAGAGATTGCTTCTCCCCGTGTACCCTACCCTCACAAAAAACATGTCCTGGTCTCTAAACTACCTCCCCCTGGCCAGCCGGGGCGCCTGATGGAGGGGAAAGGAACTGGTTGGATTAACGTGTTCCTTCCACACGCTACGTCCGGCCGGGGAAACTCTCCCCTGTCAGTTGAAAAGAAGCAACTTGGACTCCTCATGCATAGAAGGAAGCATGAGGTCAGTCCGCTGCCCCCCCCCCCCCCCCCTTCCAGGTTGTCAGAGGAAGTGTAGCGCCCAGGATTACATTAGATAGTTGACACTGGGTGAAGAAATTGGGTGGGATAAAAAAAATTATAATAATAAAAAAAGAAAAAAATAAGTGTCCCGGTTCAATAGCTGGCGCTGCCCACTGCTTCTAATAGTTAGGTTCAGAGGACATGTGTGTAAATGATGTACTTGGCCAATGAAGCTTTCCTATTACTTCATAGACATGTAGTGTATTTGGGCAGCATATTTGTTATGACACAATTTACAAAAGGAAACAAGTCATATTTTTCCCACGTTATTTAAAGCAACATGTTATTGTGTCCTTTTACCATGGTAACACAGCCTACCACAGACAACCTCACATCCATGGCCCAACAAACAACTGACAGAGAACATCTGTCGTCCCTAGCTACATGACAAACAGCTGTCTCTCCAACAATTAAGATACCTTACAATTGACACAATACAACCTTTGTGATTCAATTCAAAAGCTGCAAATAATGAACAGGCCTTTCATTGCTGTACTCCAGACCAGGTTACTCTGGACATGTTAATTGCAAAGAAAATGCTAGCAAATTGCTAGCAAACTCTTGTAACAACCGGTGGGATGTATATCTCATGACGACTTTGTAAGAAATGTATAATGCTGACACCAACTGCGTTTCCAAGCCAACTGAACTCTGTGTCCCCAAAATAAATCACCACCGCTGTCACTCAGAATTTGTCCAAACACATGGTATTAATTACACGTAAATACTGACAACGCGTCCCCATAGCAAATAACAACAATAAGCGTGTGTACTCTCTGAGGCATGCTGCGACGTCTTCTTTCCTTGGCTCAGGGTCTCTGGTGTCACTGTGGACTCCAGGAGAAACGGTTGGGAGGAGGAAAGACCCTCCACATAGTTGGCTGCAGAACTGACAAGGGACTCTTCCAGTAGGTCCCCGTAGCTGATGGCTTCGTGTGGGAGGGAGATCCTCGTATGCACTCACTGTCTGGTTACAGTACCCCTTGTGACTGGTAGGAGGAGTGGTATTCCGACACACTGCCATGTGTGGCTTCCGCGTGTGGTTAGGGTTAGCGTCAGGCACAGGGTTAGTAATGTGGCACGTCGGAATGGTGATGTGTCGGAATAGTGGGCTTCGGAATGCCGGCGACCTCATAATCCACCCACTCTGCTTGTATTATTGGCGCGGAGCCCACTATTTGTAGTGCCTGCAGTCCTCCAATACTAGCACAATATGGATGGCCATCTCACTGTCTGAACAGCCTTTTAGTAGAGCTGCGAGACTTCAAAACTTTAGATGTCCCTGAGGTCCATCTCCATTGTAGTGAAGTAGGTTGATGCCTATTCTGGTTGGCATAACACCATCAAAATGATTGATTCTGTGCCATGTTTTGCACAGTTTAAATATTCGATCACTTGTTTGTAATTGTTTTGAATTCACTTAATTCATATATTTAGAGGTTTTCCTGTTGTCTATTTATATTGTTTGCCGTAAATTAAGGTAACCCCAGTGAATGAATAAAGGTTTGATTAAAGCTTTGGTGACGGTGGAGGGTGGCCGCTTAAAACTCCTGCAGTTGTCATGCTTGCCGGTCATGCTTGAGAACGCGGTGGCAGTCGGCGGTCTTTGGGTTCGCCAGTGGCAGTGGTACACCAAAGGCATGCTTGGGGGCGGGAAGCAGCAGCTCAGAATTGTGGTGTTGTCGCCGTGTGCCGGCCATTCTTGCCGGTGCAAAAGTCTCAAGGCTCTATCTTCAAGACTGAAGAAGAGACGTATACATGTTCTTTTCCACTGTCCTCAATGTGCATTCAGGGCACTGGAAAAGTATTGTCCAGCGTGTCCTGGTCTGAATGTGTTGCGTTTGGTACTAGAAGTTGGCATCTTCAACGGTATATTCTGGTACTATCGCATGGTGAGTGTCTTCTCAGTGGCACTTCTACTGCCACATCGTACTTCACCTGTAGGCGCTGTAGGAATTCCTCAATCTCTTCCAGCTCGGCGTTCCCACTTCGGAAAAATCACAGGTTTACAGGCGTAAAGCAGTGCGTCAAATAGTTTTTCTTGCTTGCATGCTCCATCGCTTTGTAATTTTCTGTGAGAGAGGACAGAGGTAGAGTGAGAGCAAAGTGAAACGCGTTAAATAAAACAAAAAAAGATATACTGTACAATGTGTACATACAGATAGCGTATATTATAGCAGGTGTACATATACTGTATTGTGTCATATGGGCTTCATTAAGGGAGAAGTCATGGCATTTGGCTTTATATAGAAACGTTTTATCTATTCTAGACCATTCATTTACTTTCCTGCCTCGATCTATCTGAAAATATAATAGACAGAGGAAAACTATCTGTGATGTTTCTCCAAGAACACATGCTGGATTGTATTTCTTAAGGTTGCACACCGCACACCACACCACACACACACACACACACACACACACACACACACACACACACACACACACACACACACACACACACACACACACACACAGACCAATGTGCTAGCAGCTGTAGAGTAATCAACAACATTCGCAAGATCGTAAAATGAACCGCAAAGAGCAAACCTCCTTGTTGTCAAATTTTAACAAACCCCAATGAAAGTCTATAAAGCAGGCGAGGTCTGAGCAGCATCAGTGAAAATTCATGTAACTTTGTCATAGACTAAAAGGCCTAAACTTTAGACCTCTCTAAAGGCTCCATCTTCATCACTGAAGAAGAGATGTATTCATGTTGTTATTTTCCACTGCCCTGAATGTGCATTCAGGGCAGTGGAAAATGATTGTCCAGCAAGCAAGTCCTGCTCTGAATGTGTTGTGTTGTGGCACGGAGAAGATTGAATCCACATGCCCTCTTCCATTCACTACTCCCTCTGGGGGGTCAAGGTTCATTACAATGGACAAATCACCCAGCCTGTTGTATTTGTCAGTGCCTAATTGCAATGTTGATTGTGACAGCAGTAGATTCATTATGAACGTCATTAGCAGAGTCATTAACATGGGGGGGGGGGGGGGGGGGGGAGCATGTTGGAGAATGTTTGGAGCCTTTAGCATTAAGTAGAAACGAGCGGGATATTTTACTGTAACTGCGGCCGTAGTTGAGTTGAGTTGGCAGGTACACTGGTACAGTGTATGGAGTTGAGGTGACGTAGTTGAGGTGACGGGTACACTGGTACAGTGCATGGAGTTGAGGTGACGTAGTTGAGGTGACGGGTACACTGGTACAGTGTATGGAGTTGAGGTGACGTAGTTGAGGTGACGGGTACACTGGTACAGTGCATGGATTGGATTGGAGGAGGAGGAACATGATTGGGGGAGTGGGAGTCGTAGGTTGGGTTGTAATTCCATTGTTGGAGCCTGCTATTTGTGTGCAAAGCGGCCAAAGCTGATAATATCAGCTGCAGATATCTCTGAATAAAAGCTCCCACCACCACCTTATTAGGGATGAAGATAGTCAGGGAGATGTTGAAGTCTTATTGGAATTTATATCTCTGCTGGTGCTCTCGGACAGAAACCAGCTAACTCCAAAATGTACATTTATCAGGAAATGAAAAAAATAATTTGTATTGGTAACATTAAACATTTCAGTAAGCAACTTGCCTATATTTAGATTTATGATGCGGTAAGAATCCCAGACTGTGATTTGTTTGTTTACTATAAGTAAACATACTACCTATTTGCATGTTGCTAATTGATACGGTCACAGCTCTTGTTCGAAACAATTGACTTATAATTATGTCATTAGTCTGCACGTTTGATAAGGACGTAAGCTGAAGCTGAGATACAGACCCTGTGATATCTACACAACCCATCTGCTGTCTGCTACCTACTACATGTAAATTAGAAATGACAATTACACAGGCATTTCAGTTTAAAATACTTTGTGTTAATGAAAACAGCTCATGGTAATGATCGGTAAAGCTAATTAGATAGTTTGAGACAACTCAAAGTCTTAAGTAGATTATCCTCCAGCCTGTGCACGGTAGAATGTGGATTTTCTTTACTCATATAGGGAAACTGTTTTTTTACACTGGTGCATATGAGTGTGCAGGTTTTGTAATTCTTCTTCATGTTCTTTTGCTTTGCATCAGATAAATCATAATTCATTAGTATGAATCAGAATCTGTAACTGATTACCAACACAGACAGGAGGAATAGTGTGTGTATATAGCCTGTTGTCACATCACTAGTTTACAGGTGTAAGGAAGTGGGTGAAATTTGTCTTTAGTGCAAGCTCCATCATTTTGTTGTTGTTCAGAAAGGCAGCAGAGGAAAATCTAACATTAAAGGAGCATGTCAAAGAGAACAACAACATTGAGATGTCTACATACAAATAGCATAATAATAATAACTAGAAAAAGTGCCCTTCTGGACACAGGTCTCCACCAGGAGGATAGGAGTGTGTGTGATGTTTGGCAAAATGTTTAGGAGTAATATAAACATGTTTTTTAGTTTTTTTGCAGGAAATGCAGAGCCCAATAACATAAGCAATGTGTTTTGCAGTAATCATGTGAGCTTTGGAAGCCAATCTTAGCCAATCAGGATGGAAGATGGGAAACGGTGCAGATCTGTGTTGATCACATGACTATGGAGATAGTGTATACCGAATTGTGTGATGTATGGATAAAATGTGTACGAGTAATCTACAGAAATATGTTTTGCCTAAATCAGCCTCATGGTGGCGCTATAACAGACCGTTGAAGAATATTCGGGGCGGAGGTTCGTCGTTGGCATCCAGGGAGTGTATGTGCAAAATTTGGCATGGATCGGGCCAACGGTCGCGGAGATTAGCTGATAACGGACGGACGGAAGGACGGACACACGCACGCACGCACGCACACACACACACACACACACACACACACACACACACACACACACACACACACACACAAAACACCCGGTAGGTCCACAGGGAAAGTAAAGTCTGCATAGAGGAACATATATAGCCACATGAATGGAGGAAAACAGTCCGTAAACTAGTAAACTGTTCCAGTTGACTGGTGACAGGCAGTGATCAGGTGGAAGCTGTTCAGAAAATGTGGTAATCTTGCACTTGATACTAAGGTAGGCCTCCTTGACTCATGGCCACATAGTAGGTGTGTGAACCGTGTGTGAGCAGTCCCAGGCTCCAGCTAATGAGCTGCATGCATGATGTCAGAGAAAGCTTAGAGTAAAAGCTAAATTGCGAGTATCACATTTTATCCCTGTGATATCGACAGATGGGAGGATTTGCAGATGTCAGCCATGTAATGCTTAAATAGCCAAAGCAGGCACATGCGAGGTCCCTGCGGGGACCACTGCCGTTTCCCAGAACAAATGAGGTCAAATCAACTGCAACTGTTGGGACTTTCGGACTTCAAATGGAAAGCGAGTAAGACGGGATAGAAAAGAACGGGAGGTTTCTGTGTCCAACAGAACTGTCAGGAAAAGAAAGAAAAAAGAACATTGCACCAGATGGCCTTCTCTGCTATTTAATGTTTTGTTTTGTTTCAGTGTGATTTCAAGTGAGTTGAAGTGACACATACTTGGGGAGGTATGTGCGGCCCAAACTCACACAGGAAATCCACATTGAATACAGATTCAATTTGCACACAAATTTGGCAGCCTTCTGACATCGGCTACATGCACCAACGTTTAGAAGTCCAGGCAAGAGCCAATTTCACTGCAATATGCAGCATGAAGTGTGGTATGATGATGTAAAACAATCCTCATTGTGGTAAAGTGAAGACGGGATGCCAGATTTACAACTATGAAAAATGTCTTCAAGCCATTAATTGCCCTGGAGGGACCAGCAGCCCCTCCTCCTCTGCCTCCCCTCAAGAGCTAATCGCTGATGATAATTACATTTAATGAGATCACGAGGTCGTCTGCAGAGAGCACTTCTGCAAATTGTTCCCAGCATGGGGTACAAGGTGGGATAGGGTAGGGGGTAATGGGGTAACTAAACAGGGGTGTTTGTCCAGTGTTTGGGCCTGGGGTCACTGGTCCCAGGCGGTCTAGTCACTCAGTGGCTGGAGGGACAATGTCATGTATTTTTCTGTTGTTCTCTCGGAGGTGCCTGCTCTGGCCCCCATTGTGTGGTTTGTTTTGTTTTTCGTCAACCCATCATGTCCATTAAGCCCCTCCCAGCTCCCTTGCCCCATCTCCCCAAACCTCCTTTCACTATTCTATGGCTGGTCATTTTGCCACTATTTTCTGACAGCAGGGGGTGGCTTAGGCAATTTAGTTAATCCATTAACAACTAATTGTCTCCTCCTACCCTGTTGCTTAGACAAACAGCCAGGTGGGGTGGGGGGTGGTGGTGGGTGGGGGGGTGACTGAGTCCCCATGCCTTATAAAAGTCACAAGTGCAGGAGCGCTAGTAACTGTTACTTACCTCTGCAAACTGCTCTAGCCAGACATTCTAATCTCCAAGTGGAATTTATAGCATATTTTTACAGGATTTTCAGCACTTCTTCAGAGTCCCCCTTCAGTCTTTATCTCACCGTTTATTTGGTCTGCTGTTTTCTGTGCGGAGATGTTGAGGAATCTGCAGCAGCTGGCATGCTTGTGTCTGTGCATCTCCCTGACTGAGGGCCGTATCTGGGCCTGGTTGCTCAACATGCCCCACAGCGCTCCCAAGGAAGGAGCCATGATACGCAGGGAGAGTCCTCCTGTAGCCAAAGTACACATGGTAAGACCTAACTGCATTCTCTTGTGCAATCCACATTTTGATAAACGGGCTGCTCTTTCACATGCACAAGATATGAACAGTGGACACCAGTTTGAAAGTGGTTAAATCGCTTATCCAGGAAAATTGGTCTGAGAATATGGTTTCATAACTAAAAGTATCACTGTTGCAATAGCTTACGAGGGGCTGCAATGTTGATCTTAGTGCCCAAAGTGAAAGGTTTGGGAAACCCAGACAGACTTGTACTCTATCTTACCTCCCAACCTTACTTTATCATTGCGGCTTAAGTGCATAGCAAGGTTTCTAATAAGAATCTTCTGCCTTCCTCCAGGGGGTATGTGACCACGACAGAGCCTGTGGGCGAGGTTTCTCCTGCGATCGCCACTTTGGACTGTGCGTCCTTCAGCGAGGCGACAGAGACTACTGTCGCAGGGACGCCCAGTGTGTCCGTGGGCTGAGCTGCATGTTTGGGAAGTGCCATCGCAGCATCCCAAATGGACAAGAAGGTAAGGGAGCCCCTGCAAAATACGGTGGCTTAGCATTTAGCAGATACTTATACCATTTATATACCATTTTGTTATTATTAGGTTTTTATTCATATTATTATTATTGTGTATTTTAGCAAAGCCAAGGTTGCTGTGTTGCAGCTCTGAAAATAAATCAACCATCTCCTCATCCAGGTGCCAGGTGTAAAGTGGACAGAGATTGTGATGCAGCCATGTGCTGTGCACGTCACCACGGCGAGCAAGTGTGCAAGCGGCGTTTGATGCTGCGTGAGAGTTGCTATGTACCTGACGGTGGCCTGGCCTTCAGCATCAACCAGATCTGCCCATGTGACGAGGGCCTACTGTGTCGGGGAAACAGAGCACCACCCTGGAGAGAGTGAGTACAGCAACCAATTACTAATGCCCTGCTGACAGGCAAATGTGATAATGAGCAACAAACACAAACAGTAGCATCAGGATTATATTAACCTATTAGGTCCTGAGGCCCATTCTGCAAATGTCTTCTAATTCCTACGTTTTCTGAAAACCTCAAATCCTATCTCATGTCAAGGACACCCAAAATTATATGTATTTGGCCGCCGACCCCCCAACCCAAAATACTTTGTTCCAGGGGCCACAAGAAGCAAAGATTTTAGTCAAAAAGAAATGTAAGAAATGAAAGATCTACAAGCTCATAGTGCGTCACTTCGTGCCACGCTATGAGCTTGTATATCTGCTATTTTTGAATAGCCAAATTATAAATTAATGATGAAGTGGTTAAAATATCAAATTACACAGTCCTGGTTTTAGTGGGTTAACAACAGAGCCATTAACAGTTCTCATGGACATGATGTTTAAGATAAACTAGGTTAATTTAACCTGTTGTTGCTTCTTTTTGTTTCAGGAGGGCTTCTGTGTACCAACCTGAACCGTCAAGTTGGACCTGCCAAGTGCCCAAACCCTAATGCCATGCCACTATATTAAATCTATTTATAATGTAAATATGTTGCATCTGACTGTAAATAATGAATTTATGTACCCCCAATTAGGCTCTATTTTTACATGTTCTTCACACTGATGCTCACAGCAAGGCCTGTTGATGTATCACTTTATTGTCTTTCTTTATTTTGCCATTTATACATTGTACACTGTGCATTTTGACAAAAGCACTATTTAGTTACTGTAGGCACATTCATGTTATGGTGTTGTATGTAGTGTCTCCTTCATGTATTTGAGATGTGTCGTGTGTGTGTGATAGCCAATAAATGATTGTTCCACATGATTATGTTTACGTGTCTCTATTAAGCCTAGCGCTGCAAAATAAGAGAATTTCATAGATCATAAAATTCAGCTAAGCTATACAATGGAAGAAAGAAAGGTTTTGCTGCTATCTTGTGGTGAATGGGGGAGATTCTGCCAAAAATACTGGGCTGAAGGTACTACCTACTAGACACCATTAAGTATAGAAGGCCGAATCAAAGGTGCAAATTATGCCCAGGCCCATGCAGGGGAGTTTCCATATTAGTATTGATTGGAAAGCAAACAAAAAGAGGTAGATTTTATGCACTGAAAAAAAAACCCTGGAACTATAGAAAACGAGGAACTTTGCACCCCATTGTGAGCTTTCCCTGCTGGCATTGCCTGCGGTATTGGACACAAAGTGACACATCTATCAGCATATTCAGGTTTCAGTACCCAGCACAGGTTATTGCGTGGGTGAAGCTCTCCCTCTCCTTCTCTCTCTCTCTCATGCTGACCAAGCTCTCCCTGCCCCATCCCTCCCCCTCTGACTCTCCCGCACTGTCTCTATCAGTTCAATTCAATTCAATGGGCTATGAGAAAACATACGTTTACATTGCCAAAGCACAAAGTAGATCAATACAATCAAAAAAATATATATGTACAAGTCAGAATCTCCAATAAGTCAATTTTTATGCAGCAAGATCACTCGATGCAGAGTGCAGGAATACACACAATGATTAGGGGGGTTGTATTCCATTTGATACCCTATCACAGCAGCTCACAAATGCTCACTTGCTGCTGTGTTTGCACATTGCTGTACCCTCTCTCTTTCCCCCTGATCGAGCTCTGGTCGGACGTCACATACAACGGAGACCATATGGCCTAACAATGGTTGTTAGGGCATATCATATGCCGATTGACGATGGCGTTGGGCATGTCCAGTCCATATATGGGCATATCTGCATGGCCGAGACGGACACTGCCACAACTTAAACTTTATAGTAGGTCAAAGTCAAAGTCATACGATTTGTCACACACTTTAAGCAGAGTCCACACAAAAATGCATGCACACGGCACACATCTGCGTATATGCACACGCACTGCATGCGCACATTCTATCACCTACTTTTGTCTTTTGTGAAATACTAAGCACGTTTCTTGGATTGCAGGACATTGTTACATAACTTGATGGAATCTTGCAGCTCTCTATTGTTAGCACTGCAAGACGCTGTAATGGTAGCTGTCCCTTGACCCTTTTTCTTAGATTGGTATCTTCCCTGGATCCCCTAAAGAATTCCCCTGTTGGTCCATTTGAGGTGCATTTGGATGCTAATGCTGTGCAGTTGTTCCCCTTCAACTGCATTGTCCTGACTTCAATTGTTTTATGAAGGACATTAGTGTCTCTGACTGTGTAGCTATCATTTTACACCGGACTCTTATGACATCAATCGCTTATGGGGTATTGGCGTCAATGAATATCAGAATATGTGTATATTATGTCAAAATGTTTCTGTGATAACAGATCATTTTAGACAAGCGTGTAGTTTGTCATATCAATTGATTGTGAAAACTGAGAACAAAACCACATTGGAGACGAATCCGATGAAACTAATTAGCTACTATTGTCCGGTTGCTGCCTGCGGCCTGCCATATTAATTTGCATAATAAGTCACAGCCACATTTTGCGAGCAGCCAGGCAGTTTGTCTTAATATCCGGCTTTATAGGCATTGTGGTACAGGCTAATATGACTTTTAAAACATTAATGGCAAAGGGTTAGTGAGGACACACACTAAACCCCCTCACCCACATACCCAGACAGTAGACAAAAGTGATCTCTATCCAACTGCCCAAGACTTTACCTGTGTGAAACTTTATATCACTGAATGCTGTAAACCACAGTCTCCTATCATCTCTGCTTTGAGACACTAGTTACTAGTGTATACTGACTCTTTATCAGAGCTAACATCACATTTTAAGGGTATCCATACATGTCTATTTGCACTATTAAGCCTCTTAAGTGGTGTGTAGTTCCCGATGGCTTGCAAGACTGGCCAAGAAGGCTGAGGGCCGCTGCTCTCAAATTTTCTTCTGTAGCACACTGAAGCAGTCACCATTTTCTTTATACTGAAATGGCAACGTTTTGCCACAACTCAGCATATAGAATAGAAGATGATAGAATTTCTAGGTACATTTGTTAGCTACCCGCCAGCTTATGGTATCTTCTCTTAGGCGACATGTTAGTTTGTGTCTGAGAGAGTTTGAACATATGTTTCATACTGCGATGCTGCTATGACAACTGAATTTCCCTCGCCAGATCGTCGGTCTATCTATCTCAACCTCTTCTGCCACAACAACGATTGCCCATATAAAGGAGAAATTACAAGCTAGAGAGGAGAATCACCAGTGTGGGGTGCTCATCCCTTGAGACCATAGTCATTTGAAAGTCAATGTTCATCCAGCACAGAGGGCCTTTGTGAGTTGCCTTACAATGGAGTTCCCAAACCAGCACTGCAGAGAAGGGGACAAACGGAGAAGGAAAGAAGGGGGATGGGTGATAGTCCTTACCTGTGAAAGTATAAAATGCCTGCTCACGTTTTTAGCTGTGGAGTCACATGCATAACACATCTCTGCAATGTCTCTGCAGTTTTGAATAATGGCCTCTGTTGCTGTTCTGATAATCCTGTTGCCTGTTGCATGGACATGTACTCCTCAAAAAGCAGGTAATTATAAAGGTATTATTATTTGTTAATTCTTGAACATTTTAGTAGGTACAGAAATTATGTTGAGGTGTTCTATTTTCCATATGGCACTTTCGACAAACCCATCACAACAGATCACCGCTCCATTTCAGACTATGTGATGGTGTCATGTTTTCCCAACGCCATCATCGCTAATGTCCCAGAGTGTCCTTACGGCTGGGAGATTGCCCAGTTGTCCCTAGGTGGGCTCTGCTACACTGGGACCAGCATCCCGGGCTATTATCGCTTCACCATCCCTGACTTGACTCCCAAGAACAACTCATATTGTGGCACAATGGCAGAGGTTAGACAGTAGTTAGTTGTATCTGATTGATCTTCATTTTACTTCTTATATTGACGCAATCATGTAGTAGAAGACTATAGAGGAACAGGAATGATTATGGTTGAAAACATGGATACTGTGCAATTCAAAACCGGGACATCACAATTTGATCTGTCATTATTATACGATACATGACTGATGCCACCAGGACACGACAGGATTTGCTCACACATTTTCCACACACTTCTAAGTAAAGATATGAATATTTTACGTTACGTTTGAATGTTGAATTAACTGATTCTAAGTAAAGATACTTCACTTAAGTTCTACACTTCTAAGTAAAGATATTAATATCGGTAATGTTTGAATGTTGAATTGTGCTAACTGCTCCGTTTATAGTACGTTCCTGGCAAAGACGCGAGGTACATCTTCTTCAATTCCATTGTGTCTAACGATACTACGCTGACGGTGCGGAACCAGCCGGTCAACTACACCTTCAGCTGCACATACCGGGCGGCGTACCTCGTCAACAATGCAGTCTTCAGCCAGAGGTAAGCATCAATCTAGGAGGCAGGGAGAGCCCTGTTACCCAACGGAGAACATGTGCATTCTGACCCAATGACTTGCAGTGTTTTTACTAAACCCTCTGCTTCTTCCAGAGTGGCTACAGTTTATGTCAACAATGGGAGTTTAGGCACTTTTAGATCACAGTTGACTATGAATGTATACACGGTGAGTATGGCTCATGGTATGGCTATACTGAGTTTCACTTAATTGCCGTGGATGCCATCTACCACGTTTGTCACATGCGGTGCATTTAGATGTGATTTGAAATGTACTGTTCGAGAAAGAACAGTAAGAAATAAATAGGCCTACATTATACCAAAAATGTCTTAAGGTCATTACATTCAAATGCCTAGTCTAGAAGGTAATATCAGCATAATAATCTTCCAAATTTACATTTGTAGAACTCCAAGTTCCTGTATGCCAAAGATGCCCCCTATATAATTGACACATCTGAAATAGGCTCTGAGGTCTTCATCGGCATTGAAGCAAAAGGACTAAGTAACAGGTAGAAGCAATCATGCAGCTCCAGAACAAAGAGTTATGTCTATCTACGGCAAAATTATTCGAGGGAGAAATGCCCCCCAGCGCACTGACTGGAATTGCCTTTTCTCAGATTCAAAGTTGTAATCAGCAATTGCTGGGCCACCCCCACTCCTTACTCAACAGACAAGAAGAGATGGAGTCTCATAGTTAACAGGTACACCATATTTATTATTATAAGAGCACATTAACCACTTTAAACCATGTGTCCCTATTTTTAGCATGACAAATAGCTAAAACAGCAGATCTACAAGCACACAACGCATCGGATTGTGACATGTAAGCTTATTAGATTGGATATTTTGCACATGACACCTTCGTATGACAAAGTACACAACAGGTCTTAACCACATAGGAACCCTGGTGTTCATATTCTGGGGGTGAACATTAGGCGAAAATCTACAAGCTGACAACATGTCGTGTTGCAACACGTCGTGACTTTGTGGATCTGCTATTTTTGCCAAAGGGTATGTTGCAGCTTTCATGTTTGACTGTCTTCTGATGATGACATGACATTTAATCACACCCCTCCTCTCCCCCACAGCTGCTCCTCCGACCACACGGTGATCATTTTTGAAAATGCCAAAGACAGCCGCTCCATGTTCAAGTTCAACTCCTTCCGCTTCCAGTGGCTGGAGAAGGTGTCCACGGTGTGGCTTCACTGTGACGTGCACATTTGTGACGGAGATATACTTTCCTGTCTGCCGGTGAGTACGACACCCCACACAGCTCACAGCATGACACCCGTCTCCCGGTTAGTCTCGCGTAGCCAGACATCTGGTCACATGTTAGACCCAGAAATGTTGGTTAGTATTTAACTTTTAGGATTCAAACGTCATCTATAGGCTTAGCTAGCAGATGAGATTAAGCTTGGTTGCTAAAAGTTGCACGTTGAGCAATTTGAGTAATTACTAGCATAATATGTGACCATACCATTAACAACCTGTATAAGACCAAAAGAAAAAAACAAATTTCATCATTCTTCAAGTAGCATGTGACGTGTCAAACTAGGGGGTTTTCATGATACTGAATCCATTCCAAGCATTAGTTTTGGTGGCTATGGTCGTTTTTAGCCCAAGTGCAAAACTAATGCTTGGAATGGATTCAGAATCATGACACGTCACATGATACGTAAAGAATTATGTTTTTTGATGTAGTGGAGTAGATGTAAAAGTACAAAGTACCTCAAAACTGTATTTAAGCACCACTGGGTCTGTTGAAGGAAAACATCATAGCATATTGGCATAGCATTAACCACATGATGTACCTAATTCCTATGTCATAATAAGCAAACAGTCGGTGAAAATAGATCTACAAGCTTGCATTGTGAGTTTGTAGACAACAACAGTTTAGTCAACAATCCATATGTATTTATTTGCACTGAATAGTGTGCATTTATTTAATTTACATTTGTATTGTGGATTTGGGTTTCATGAAACATTTAGAAGGTAAATATACAAGGTTTATTTGTGTTATGAAATACAGAACAGTACCAAGTGCATTTATTAAACTGTATAAATAGTACAAATAATATTTCTTTCTATTTATCAAGAGCCCCTGCTCTTCCAGAAGTTTGACATCAGAGCCAGACCCAAGTGGAGGGGGCATCCTTACCACTGAGTTTAAATTGAAAGGTAAAATACGTATCATATAACATTGTTCAGAAGAAAACCTAATATTTTTTACAAAGCATCAGAGTTGGTATTGTGACTATTATTGTTACATAGTACTTGCATGAGAGGGGTGGAGTTAGCTGCTACAGACAGTTTGTTCATTGGTTCAATATTCTTTTAACCAACACACATTTATGGAAAACAACAATGAAACAATCTAGTTAGCTGGTTTCTGCTGGACAGCGAGTCAGCGACGTTTATTATATTATTAGGATCATTATTATAAACTATATTAAAGTTGTAAACGTCCTTCAGTTTCCCTGAAATGTATTGGTAGCATGCACTTTCTTTGATAACTGAAGCACTGTTAGCAATAACAACAACTAAGTAACCTTGAAATGTAAGTTTATCCATTTCAAATTTTAATGCAACTTACTGTAGGGTTCCCTTCAGTTCTCAAGTGTTGCTTGTTTCAAGATGCATTATTTTCTCAACAGATAGAGCATCAAAGAGTGGACACATATCAGGTAACAAAAACATGATATAATGGTGTTGTATATGATGGTACTACTGGCAAAGTGTTGTATGATATAATTTTAAAACAATATGGATATGAATGAATGGGGAAAGAAATATCTATAACATACTTAACATAATGTTATAGTTCAGGTTCAGGTTAATTTATTTGTTTGTCCCCGTGGGGCGATTTGGTTTACAGCAAGGCATAACAAAGGCAGATAACATGAAACACAAAAACACAGCAAAAAGGCACATAGTACACACACATAGAACATTTAAAACAGGATGGCAGTTCAAGGTATCAGTGTAACATTATAATTCATAACTTAGTTAGTTTGAGAACTACCTTACATGTATCATTTATATTATACTTTTTATTACACTGTTGCTTAGATATAGTTACAGTCCAGGACCTAAACTATGCTTAAAGGCTTAGTTCAGATTCTTAAAGTTGTAGGAAATACTTGCCATTAATATAGTAGTTGAGCCAGTGAGAGTTCTGGTCTGGTTCCAGTCATCGCTAGTTTTGTGGATTCATTTATTTTTAATGAGTGGCCCCCAGACTCCCATCAAATGACTGGAACTACTTGATATTCACCAAAACCAGACCAGAACTCTCACTGGCACTCAGGCAATCAATGTAATACCTTTGCAACCACTATGTTAATAGCAAGTATTTCCTGCAGCTTTAAGTCCAATAATTTGAACTAACCCTTTAATCAATTCTCCTACATCAATGACTTCAGCCCGCATTTCTTTTATTCCCTCTGCCACAGGCACACCTCTGTGTATCCTGCTGGCGGTGCTGGTAAACATATGTCTTGGTTTTGCAAATGGTCCAAGATTACACTGAGTGAGGAGATACAGTTTCACCCGTTTTCATTTCTGCAGCTTCCATTCTATACATACTGTATATATAGAAAGTGACAATTTGTTCATGGACAAAATACACACATATGTGCACTATACACATGCACGTGAACGAATGAACAAACAACCGTAAACACACCCACACACAAAGGGGAGCGTCAGTCAAGACTCAGGGAGTGTACAGCATAAGCATATTGTGGGTTTTGTAAGCCAGCCTGGAGGTCACTCCCACCAAGGGTTCCCACTGCAGATTTCCAATTTTTGTTTTTAAAATATTAAGCAAACAGAGCCTTATGAAATTCACATGTTTTCTTTACAAAATAATCCCCACAATTATTAGCATGTAGAACCACACACGGAATTAGTATTATGTTTAAAAAAAAGGCACGTGTCAGTTAGAAGATTTGTGGCTGAGATATTAACAGATGTAATTTATTCATCATAGAACCAAACATGTATCTCTCTTACCACAGTTATTTTCTGCATAAATTGTGGACAATGGTTAAAAAAGCATAAGAAATCTAACGAGGGAACCCATTGTGATGTCACTTCTGTGTTTTAGGACTACAAACGAACTACAGTATACTGTGTCGATTTGATAAATCACCAATATAAATAGTAATTGATACATTTATTGAACATTTGTATGTGAATAATCGTGTTAATATTGCAGGCTAATTCACTGGTCAAGGTATTGGATATATAAGTGTTTCTGCTCTTATTTTGGATTATGTGAGTTGCCTAGTTTATCCTTGATATCGTGGTAATGTGAACTGCATTGCTACCATTGCTACTCATCATGACATGAATTTAATAAATAAAACATTTGCATAAACATACTGTAATTTTCTTCCTTTTCTGATGAATCTTGCCTGGTGATTTAAAAATATTCAAAACACCTCCTGTGTTCTGTTCTGTTTTTCCACACTTAAATCCTTTTTGTCAATAGTCCGTATAAAGGGACTACCTTTTTGGCTGAGCCTGGGAGTCGATGGTCGCTGATGGGGCGCTTGTTTTACAGGTTAGGGTTAGGTTTAGGCATAGTTTTTGTGAGGTTATATAAGGGTTAGGGTTAACCTGCCCTACTAGTAGTAGCCGGCGCTGTAAAACGCCCATGGAATCCCAGGCTCAGCAAAAGATCGACTCCCAAGTCCATAAAAGTCCAATTTGAATTACTTCCTGTCAAACAAAAATAGAATAATTGCATGATTGCAGCTGCAGGTCCAAAACCAGGAGTCATGATTTCATTCACCTGTGATTCCCATAGTGTATGTGTCCCTTTTCCACATGCAGCTGACACTAGAGGCCAGTGTTACTCTGTTCTGAATCTAATCTCAGGCGTTGGCCTGGATGGTGCATTACAAACATTCTCGTTTTAAACTTAATCAGCCATACACTGAAATATGTATCCAAAAACATTTGAGGTGAGAAATAGGCAATGCAGTAACTGTGTTACTGTGTTTCGGTACTGCCTTGACAAGGCAGTGCAGTTGCATTCAAATCCCATATCTCGGCTGAGGCCTGAGGGTACAGGCCCACAGGATGGTCGGCTGAGACTGTTATCGGCTGAGACACACCCGTGACCCGACCCTTGTTTTACTAGGAAATGCATCGTGATATGGTCACAAATATCCATTTCATTTAGATTTTTAAGTGTTCACTGGAGTCATCGTCATCTCTGCCATGTGACCTTTGGTTTTCTGGGCCTTTCTCTGTGTCTCTTTGACCTTTAGTGGATATGATATCAAACATTAATTAAAAAACAAAACAGGTCAGGCATATTATACTGCTTCACACCAGTAAATACAGTACATACATTGTACTTTATATAGATAGGCTAAGATGCTAGTTTAACCCATTCAAAGCTGTGTCATTTTAGCTACTGTTAGACACATCTTGGTCGGGTTGAAACCTCTATGTCCAAAACTGTAACTTTTCAGCTGCTATTTCTGATACTTTTGTGTGATACTACTAAGTAGGGCGTTCATTTATGCAAAAAGCAGCAGAAAAAAGAGGTTTCTGCCCGACAGCAACATATATTTTCAAAAAACCATTTCTAAGGATTTAGAAGACATTTGTAGAATCTGGTAAATGGTGCATTTATATAGCACCTTTATCGAAGGCGCTTTACATTCACCCATTTCACGCACACATTCATACACAGATGGCAGCAGAGACCATGCAAGGCACCAACCAGCACATCAGGAGCAATTAGGGAGGGGTTCAGCGTCTTTCTCAGGGACATCTCTACACTATCTCTGGGGGAGCCCGGGTTCGAACTGGCGACCTTGCGGTTGCCATCCAGCGACTCTACCCCTGAGCCACCGCCGCCCCCTATTGGCAAAGGCTGTTCATTTAGTAACTGACAAACAGCCAAAGGCCCAAAACACAAGTCCTCCGGTTACAATAGCACATTGATCATCAATCAATGGCCCAATCCCAATGTTCACACTCACAGGCTCACTGAGTTTCATGCATGTTCCCACCAATGAGGGCTTAACATATTGGACATATATGAACGTTCTCTGCACAGACATTTTGATTCCTTTATGAACACTTTCCATACAAGTGCATTTCTGCAGACTTTGCCTATATGGGAATTGCCCACAGTTTATAGCAGTGTCATTAAATATGGGGTCACGAGGGGAAGCCTGTAAAAAATAAATGGTCAGGAGCAATTCCACGAAAACAATATGTTCACATGTAAAACATAAATCATGTAGTGATTCATAGCCATAAGGGAAATAAGTTGTTTGTCTTTTACTCGATTTCCAAATTATGCTTTCATCAGACCTGATCGATCGAGCGATCAACAAATTAAACAGGCAGTTGTGAAGAAAGCCAAATATGTGAAGTCTTGGGGTCTCGAGCCATGTGGCCAATATGGCAATATCAATATTTCCTATTTCTTGTAGCGTGAGGTGGCTTGATGTACAATTACGCCTGTTGAACATGACGCTAGTATGTTGTAGGGACATATCAAAGACTACAGAAATGGAACTGGCTATCCAAGTAACATGTAATTGCATTTTTCACATGGTTCACTGTAAACAACGGGGTCGACATATGACCTTACTGGGCTGCATTCAAGACACCTGACTTGTGTCTGAACACAGCTTTGATGTTCTGCCCCCCTCCCCACCATCAAACAAAACCATATGGAGTGGCCATTAAACACAGACACAAGACAAACGCAAGACAGGTGTCTTGAATTTGTGAACGCAGCCCAGTAAGGCCACCCCCTCCTGGTGCTGCGGCCATCTTGGATCCTAAAACACAGGGAGAGAGGTGGGGCCGAGAAAGGCCCAAAGGGCACGCCTCTCTAAGCCGGGGTTGAGTGGGGAGAGGGCATGCACCTTGGTGGACAAACATTTTTTTTACCTGCGCCATGAGAACAACCACACCATGATAAGTATAAAGCTGTTTGTATGATTACTTGCCTGGATTCAGTAAATATGCAAACCAAAAATGATACAACCTGTGGACATTGATTTCTTTCGCCAACCACAAGCCATATTAGGTGCATCAGTGGGTTTTGTTGACTAATGTTGAAATAGCATGAGCAGCATTCCTTTTTGGGTTTATGATCCGGTCGGGAGCGGATGATATCGTTACATCATGTTGTAGTCATTGTTTTGTAGTCATCAGGTCAGAAGAATAATACCTTCCCAATAAAAGCCTTGATGTGGCTGATTTCTAAAATATGAATGTGTACTTTCAAGAGACTATTTAGCGTCTGTATACCTTTGCTATCCCACAGGGAAATTCTATTCTCATCGCAGGCTATGAGAGAGCGAGTCACGCTTTTATTGGGAAGGTATTATTCTTCCCGTTTGAGAGTAAGGAAGTTCCAGATTGAGGGTTCTGGCCTGATGACTACAAAACAATGACTACAAAACAATGACTACAACATGACGTGTATAGTGCATTACAACGACTTTGTTTTCATCACACATCCTTGTACACTATCACTATATACTTAGGAGCAAGAAGACAGCAGCATAATGAAGACAGGAGAAGGTCAGGGCCTCAGGTGAGTTCTCACTATGTCTTGTGATTCTGTGTTCCATTCTGCTATTCTCCTATCAGGTGTTAGTTTCTGGGTAAACACATTCACATGCAAATTGTTGTACATTCAACAAGGAAACAAATGTCCCTACCAAAGTTTAAACCAGTCTGTACAACAACTCTATTCAACATGGCTGAGTTAATTGCTGAAGCATTTACTTTGGGAGGTGCAAGGAGCACACGAAAGCCACAGACAGACAGACAGACAGACTAACAGACTGGCAGACTGACAGACTGGCAGACTGACAGACAGACAGACAGACAGACAGGCAGGCAGGCAGGCAGGCAGGCAGGCAGGCAGGCAAGCAGAGAGAGAGGCAGACCAACAGGTCAAAATGTGAGAAGCTTGACATAATCAGACACAGATACCAGCATCATTATGGTGTGGCTTGCTAGTGTTCTGTGTCAAGGCATAAGTCAGATTGTCACATGGAGGGCTAGGGGGTTGGGAGGGCTAGAGGTCAGTGGCGTGTCATGGCTATTTTGATGGCAGACCCCAAGAGGTTTGGTGCGGATCAGAGCAATGGCGCGCCTCGCATGTCTGCATGTTACATTTGTGACGTCCACCGACAACCCACCCTCTAGGCCACCTGGGGGTTCTCAACGTTTTTGGCTGGGGACGCCCACGGAAATGCTTTGGCCTAGCCATGGTTCATGACTCTCATATTCATACGAGAGTCATGGCTTAACTGCACCCTGTTTTTGGCGCTCGCTACATTTACAACAAAAACGTATATATAAACATTCGGATTTCAAATATAAAGTACTCACAATTTGTTGGCTTTCAACTACGCGCCCCTATCGGTCGGGAGGAGGGTGGCACTCGGTGTGTTCGATATAGGTACGCTGACCGCCCTGCCAATACAGACTAATAGGTGAGTGCGCTCCCGGTGTGCAACTGTGGATTTCCCAAACGAACTAACTAACACCCGTGGGACAAATTGTGAGTACTTTATATTTGAAATCCGAATGTTTATACGTTTTTGTTGTAAATGTAGTGAGCGCCAAAAACAGGGTGCAGTTAAGTCATTACTGTCATGATAATCATCATGACAGTCATGTTTCAGGGCTATTTTTGAAGAATCTTGAACATTTTGTGCAAATCTTTTAAAGCTATTTTTAAACCTATTTTGAGATGCATATAATTTCATTCACCAACTTATGTTCCCGGCTATTTCCAGAGCGAGACACCTATTGCGCATCCAAGCATAAAAGGACTCTATAGGATCTCTTCTCCACTAGTCCTCCCTCGTATTTTTTGTCTAGTGTTTATTTGTTAAATTGTCAATATATTTAGTCATACCTTTTGCCATCCCATCATAGCTTTTTATCATAGTTGGCAACTATGATAGCATGAATGAACATACAGTAAGTAAAGTAAAACTGGGTTGGTATAATGAAGCTCTTTTGGATTGCGGCTTGGTCCTTACACAGTATATTGAAGGATTTCAAAATAGATGACACACATCCAATTTGGGTCAAACACCACATACCTCTGATGGTGGTTTGAGGCAGTGTCCAGGAGGAGATCCATTGGCAAACACTGGGGGGTTGAAGCCTTGTTTGCTCAGTAGCCAGTACGTCTTTTGACTGCCTTTACCCTGATATGGACAAACCATAGACATGCACACACACACACATGCCGCACCATCAAAACCGACTGTATATGCTGTACATTTGATAGCTAGAATTATGATGAGTATCCAATCACCTTCATTTCAACCTCTCCTCTCTCCTCCAGCTCAAACGATCCTACGCGATTAAGAATGTCCGCGGTGTCATGGGATATATGAATCTTCAGAGCTGGATAAAATAAACAGTTTGAACCAGTTGTATCAGTAAGAATAGTGTAGCTGAGATTATTCAAAAACAAGACCTATAAAGGCATGGCTTCCCTGTATGTTACTACTGTATGTGTGAACAAAGCGACACAAATCACAATATAATGTTCAATGGTGAAGCCTGTGTGCATAGTGTAGCCTGGAAACCAGACAAATCTGCCACAGCAAATGTTTTGACGTTAAAAAAAAAGCATACAGATTTAAGCCAAGACGCACGGGCCTTGCTGTCTTTTATGATCAGACAGAGTTAACTTAGTTAAGAGCCAGGGAGAAGAAACTAGTTTTAAGTGAAGATTGGAAGACCGCTAAGGTGCGAGCAGGGTTAATTGATAGTAGTCCACCTGTGTCTGGTTAGTCCTCGTCTATTTATACCCTCTGTGTTTAATGTTCCCTTGGCAGTTTGTACTTTGTAGATGTCACAGTGCACTGCTCTGGTTCTTGATATCCTAGTGTTCACAGTATATTCCTGTGTTTTTTTCTATACTACGCTTCCTAGTATTGGTAATACATCTGCTGAATTTAGATTCTACACCTCCCGAGTCGCACACCCTGACACCATAATCCTAACAATGATGTGCGCATGTCCATATTTGGGCATATATATCATCTCACCCGCCACAGATACCGTCACCACAACTTGGACCTCAATGAACTATTGCTATCCTTAGCTTGTGTGTTATTAATCACATTATTTGTGTGATCGTGTCAGACTCACGCAAGCTGTTGCTCTCCATCCGAGAAGCTGTGTTCACTGTGTCCCCGAATAGGCAGTAACGGGGCATAGTGCTGCCCACCACACCAGCAGCCACGGGACCTACAGTGCATGAACAAAGCCGTGCATGCATTCAGATTTCTCCAATATTATGTGATCTAAATCAGTGGTTCTGAACCTTTTCAGGCCGTGACCCCCCCCCAAAATAATATTTGAACAGAGTAAACAGAGTGCACATTCTAGACTTTCAAGCACCAAACTAAATGTGTCCATATATACATATTATTTTTGTATTTTGTTTTTTGGTTCGATGTAGGTAATGGGTATACCGGTATGTGTATGATTGTGTCCTTTGTTCCACAACATGTCTGAGCTGAGCTGTCTGTGTCTTTTTTCTGTCTTGTCTTTGTCATAAAATGTAAAAAAAATATTATTGAAAAAAATGAAAAAACATGTTGCACATTAAGCAAATCTGGGGACCCCCCCCACCGAAAAAAATAACTCCCCCAAAAAAGGAATCAATTGTCTTTTGAAGACAAATAATTATCTCTGACTCGATGTTTTGTACTTGCCTGAGTGTATTCCAATGCGTAGTGCCAGGCTCTCGTTGACCATGTGGGGAATTCTGAAGACCTTGATGGCCATCAGGAAATGCAGAGCCATTTTGGAGATCTCCACAGCATGCTTGAGGCCATTGCTGAGAGGCAGACCACTAGCTACCATATACGCATCTCCAATCGTTTCCACCTGGAACAGATTGGAGGATCAAATTAATGTTTATTTCCCGTGCAAACTGAGTGGTTCAACTATACTACTATACAACAACAAGAACTGTGTGTGGGGGGAGTAATTCATTGGCACGACTAAATTGGGTATAGAAATAATAAAATAAATATAATTGGCTACTCTAAAAATGTACCGTGATTTAACATTTTAATCTGGCTCGCATTACGCACTTTGTAGACGTCGTACTGCTTGATGATGTCATCGAAGAGGCTGTAGAGCTCGTTAAGGAGCGTCACCACCTCCATGGCAGAGCTGATGGAGCACATGGAGGTGAAGCCCACAATGTCCGAGAAGAAGATGGTCACGTTGTCGTAGGTACGAGGCTCTACCGACTTCCCGGACATCAGTTGGTCTGCGATGTACCTGCAGACAATAGAACAGCAACATATGGCCCGGACGGCTGTCGTAGAAACCCGGGCACCTATATAGGCTGCTATAAGCCTGACGGCACGCCGCGGGTTCGAGTCCCGATCCCTACGACCTTTGCTGCGTGTTGTTCCCCATCTCTCTCTCTCTCCCCCCATAGTCAGGTTATACTGTACTTTATACTATCAAATAAAGGCATAAAAAGTCCCCAAAAATATCTAAATAGAAAAAGAGACTTAAGGCTGATTCGACAAATGCCTTCTAAATCAGTATACTTCTTGCAGTCATTAAAAAAAAAAAAACATAAAGAATGTCAAACTTTTTGAATGGCCAACACAAAAATCTAAAATTACACAGATACTTTGCCGGTTGCTAAAACCGACATCACAAGAACCACAACCGCCGTTCTGACAGTTTTAGCCCACTGACTACAACTCACGGTATACAGTGCTGGCGGATTCCCACTACTGATGTTTGACAAAGCCATTGGCTATATCATGGTAAAAATGGATGGAGGCATTTCTTTTCTCAAGTCTTGAAATGCATCTACTGTACATTGGATGGCAAAACAAGTGTTTTAACTGTGCCAATAATGTTTACTGTTGTTTACTGCCAGCTGCTAATATAAGGGTGTGGAGTTGTAGGTAAAATCTTCTGCCAACATACAGTACGGTGTAGCTGAAAATAATCCCTGGAGACAACATTGATTTACGAACAAAATACAGCCATCCATGATTTCTTTAACCACAGATTGAAGTTTAGCCAACTTGACTCAATTATTATATTATTGTTTTTGTGAATATGGAAACGATTCAATGTTTATTTACTGTACAATGCAGTATTTGGCCATGCCTGTGAATATGAATAGACAATAATGCCTTTATGAAAAGTTAAACATATCTTTTTGGGTGGATTTCCATTCAGAGGACATCCATTAACCAGTGGTCTACACAGATCGTATTAATTCGTTTTAAAACCTGTGTTGATTTTTACTTCAACAACGGGTGAGGTTTATCCATATACTAATCATGTTTCTATAGAGTTGTGCTGAACAGTCACACCATATCGATATGTACACTTATAAACAGTATACTTAACAACAGAGTCCATGGAGGCCTTTGATATAGATGGTGTCAGTGCTAATATACCAATCAGTGGCGTGCACGGATTGGTAGACTAGGGGGTGCTAGTGCACCCCCTGCCCTTTTCCTTCTGGACAAATACTGTACAGTGTACACTGTACAGTATGTGGACCATGGTGACATTGATCAATTCTTGATAAAAAGCTACTAATATATTATTTAGGCCCCAAAATCGATAAATCTCACACTATTAAGGCAACCGGCCGGTTCCACGCGCTGCACAAGGTGCCCTTTTTTTCATTTGAGCACCTGCCCCTCTAAATGTCTGTGCACGCCACTGATACCAATGTTACCTTGGCAACATGCTAGAGAGAAGTTTGTCAGCTCGAGCCTTCTCTACTGTAAGCTGATTGGTTCTTTCCTCCACAACTTCCTCCAGATGGTTTGCATATTTCTCCAACTTCTCTACCATGTTGTCCAGTATATTTACATGACTACAAGTACAAAATAAGGTCATAGCATTGTTTAGATGACATACGTATTAACTGAATGTTCACATACATCACAGATAATTGTTTAACCCATTAAGACCTATTCTAAAAAAAAAATGGTCTTCTAAAGAGTTTTCTGAAAACCATGAAGGTTACTTTAGTAACCATGGTTCTTTAAGTAAGTGAGCGAAATACTTCGCTTATGGGAGGTTTCGATCTGAGAAAGCGAGGTGCAGATATTCATTTATGAACTCACACAGGCATTTTATATGCACTGTGGGTTTAAGGCTCGTGACGCAGGCACCCAGCGCCTTAGGCGTATATAAGGCCTAGCTGCTGCGTCACAGGCCACTCGAACAATTTCCTTCTGCCACAGAGCATGACAGAAGGGTGTTCAGCGAAGTATTTCGCTCACTTACTTAAAGAACCATGGTTACTAAAGTAACCTTCATGTTCTTTTAAGTTGTGTTCGCGAAATACTTCGCTTATGGGACCTTATGAACTCCCGTATCCAGAACTAGCCAGTGAGTCCTAGGACTTTGGGATAATTTAAGGGCTGGGGACAAACCTCAGGTTTGTGGCCCGGTCCCACTTAGTGGCTAATTGGGGTAGGGCGGAGACTACCCCAGGTAGCCTGGGTTTATAGAGGGAGGAGGGGACTTTGTCCCCTTCCCTTCGGGGCTCTGTAAGGTGGACTTTATTATAGTCCACCTATGGTGCGGCTGCTCCCAAGACCGCGTGCGCTATAGAAGGCACCGCCACATCTAGGTTATAGTATGTGGCGAAGGTCGAGGAGGAGGACCAGCTCGCTGCTGTGCAGACGTCCTGGATCGAGATGCCCCTGTGGAGCGCCCAGGATGCTGCCATGCCTCTCGTGGAATGAGCCCTTAGCGTAAGCGGAGGCTCTATTCCTTGAGTGGTATAGGCCAGATGAATGGCCTGCACTATCCAGTTGGAGATAGTGACCTTGGTGACAGATTTTCCCCTGGTTCTTTCACCCCAGGATACGAACAATTGATGGCCTATCCTGTAGGGGCCTGTCCTGTCCATGTAGGCGCGGAGCGCTCTTACTGGACAAAGGCGGTTCAGCCTCCTGTCCTCTTCCGTGGCGAAGGGGGGGAGGGTGGAAAGCCTGTAGGTCCACCGGTACGCAGACCGAGAAAGCATTCTTTGGTAAGAAGGCTGGGTTTGCTTTGATGGTGACCTTGGTTGACCTGTCGTCAAATCTCATGCACTCTGGAGTGGTCGAAAGTGCATGTAGATCGCTGACCCTCTTAGCGGTCGTCAGAGCGACTAGGAGGGCTGTCTTAAGAGTAAGAAACTTTAAGTCAGCCGTCTGCAGTGGCTCGAAGGGCTCATTGGTTAGAGCCCTGAGTACTAGTGACAGATCCCAGGAGGGGGCCAGGGGCCTGTTGACCTTACAGTCCCTGCGTACGCCCTTCACAAACTGTTTTACCAGCAGATGTTTCCATACCGTCTGGTTGTCAATGCCCACGTGGCAAGCCGAGATGGCTGCCAGGTGGGTTTTCACTGAAGAGAGGCCTAGACCTCTATCCAGGAACTCCTGCAAGAATGTCAGGATGTCGACTATTGAAGCTTGGAAGGGGATAACCTGGTTAGGTCGTTCGAAGCACCACCGCCCGAACACGCTCCAGGCTGTTTCGCAGCGTATTGCTGTTGACTGGGCTCTGGCTCTCTGAATTGTTGCAATAACATTCGGAGGGAGGCCGGTTTCTGTCAGCATCACCCTCTCACGGGCCAGACCCATAGGTCTAGGTCCCTGGGGCAAGGGTGGAAGATCTCTCCTTTCGCCTGCGTGAGGAGATCCGCTCGTAGAGGGAGCTTCCATGGTCGGCTGTAGAGGAGGGGAGCTATCTCCGTCCTCCACACGCCCCAGGCTGGTGCTACTAGAAGTAGCGTCAGACCCTGAGTCCTCACTCTGTTCAGAGTATGGAGAATGAGACTCAGTGAAGGGAAGACGTAGAGAAGGGACCTGGGCCATTGGTGAGCTAGAGCGTCTAGTCCCAATGTCGATGGTCCTCTTATGGCGAAGAAGAGAGGACATTCCGTGTCCTGCTCTGAGGCGAACAAGTCTACCTCGGGCGCTCCGAACCTGCCCCAGATCTGGTTTGCTACCTCGGGGTGTAGTGACCAGTCTGCGTATCGGAGGTCTCCCCTGGACAGCAGGTCCGCTCCTGTGTTTAGAACACCCGGGACGTGGCACGCTGTAATGGACAAGAGACGAGCGTTGCACCGCAACGTGAGTTTCTGAGCCAGTTGGTGCAAGCGGGGGGACCTGAGTCCCCCTTGCTTGTTGATGTAGCACATCGTTGTCGTGTTGTCTGTCCTGACCAGGACGTGGCAACCTTGGATGCGCGGTTCGAAGCACCTCAGTGCGAGGAACACCGCCATCAACTCCAGATAATTGATGTGGCAGGACTCAACTCAACTTTATTTATAAAGCACAGTAGTTGTCCTGTCCACAGTCCTCTGGCTGTAGTGCCCTCCAATGTGGCTCCCCAGCCAGACATGCTGGCGTCTGTGGTGACGACTTTCCTGGTCAGAGGTCTGCCCATAGGGACGCCTTCTGAGAGGGCTCGTCTGTCCGCCCACCATTTCAGTGCTAGCACGCATTGTGACGTCACTGTTACCCTCTGGCGGCGACGGTGCATGGGTATGCGTAACGCATTCATCCACTGTTGAAAAGGTCTCATATTTTAGCCTGGCTAGGCGTATTATGTAAACCACCGAGGCCATAAGCCCCGCCATCCGCAGGCATGCATGAAAAGGAATCGAGCGATCCCTTTTGAATGATGCCGTGGACTGTATTATCGCCTCTATTCTTTCTTGGCTCGGACGAGCCGTGAAAGGAATCGAGTCCAGCGTTATACCGATGAAGTCTATAGACTGTGTCGGCGTTAACACGCTCTTCTCCTGGTTCACTCGGAACCCTAGAGAGTGGAGGTGGTTGAGCACTCGTTGAGTGTGCAACAGCGCCTCCTGTGGCGAGTCTGTTGACAGGAGCCAGTCGTCTATGCACGCTGCTAGACGAATGTCCTGTTGTCATAGTGGAGCTTATAGCCGTGGCTGTAACCTTCACAGAGACTCTCGGACTCAGGGACAGTCCGAACGGGAGGACGTTGTATTCGTACTCTCCCTTTGAACCCGAAGCGCAGAATTTTTTCCTGTGCGGGGGGGTAGTTTGGACCTTGAATGTATGTGTTCTGTAGGTCCATTTAACGTGCGCCAGTCCCCTTCGCGGAGTAAGCTTAGTAGGACTGGCGGTGTCAGCATTTTGAAGCCAAAGTCATCAAAATCGAGTCGGGGCTCTGAGGTTTGAATGGGCGAAGCCCGCCCCCTGTCTTTTCACCAGAAAATAGCGGGGAACCCGTTAAGAGACTGGTTGACAGGGACCTCTGAGATGGCGTCTTTCTGCAGGACGGAATCGATTTCCTCCTTTAGAATGTGCCCCTATCCTCTCCGTCTGCTCTCGAGAAGATGATTCCTTCGAGAGTGTGCGGTTTTATTTTAACCTTTAGCCCTCTGCTATAGTGCGCATGATCATGGGGAGTTCCCAGTATCCAGCACTGAGCTTGATGACCTAACAGGGAGCCCCTTCTGTTTCAGGGGATTCTGTCCGTGAGGCTTTGGTGCCCTCTAGCGATTTGAGCGCATGGGGACAAATGTTTCTCTTCTTTTAGATGAGAGAATGAGAGCTGCTTTAAACAGTACTGTCTGTGGCGATTATCTCATTAACACATGCTGAATGTGAAGCACATGATCGTGCTCTTTTGAGGGGCCTGTGCTGAGGCATTTCTGCGTGCACGTCCCCTCTGTATTGTCCCGCACCCGCGGTGTGTGTGGCAAATGGGGTCTTGCACACCTGTTTTAACGGGTGATAGGGAGCCTTCCGTCCTCCTGGGAAGGTTCTGTCTGTGAGGTTCTGGTGCACTCTAGTGGCCTAGGCGCGTAGAGGCATTACCATTAAACGCCGTTATTCTTTCATTGAGGTGAGAAAATAATTGGGCGTAGTTTACCCGGCCTGTGACAGTATAATACTGTCACAGAGCGTGGTTATTCCCCACGTATGGGCCTATGGCCTACAGGTCGTATTCGTGTTTTTGTTTCATGTATATTTTTATTTTATAAAAAAATACAGAGAATACACATTAACAACAAATGCAGAAAATGGTACAGAGGCTAGTAGCATGCACAATTTTCGGCTTTGAAATGTCTTTAGAGTCTGCGGTTTTGAGGGTGAGGTCCGTGACCACTACCCTCTAACTCGGACCCCTGAAGGGAGGAGAGATTCAGGGGTACGTCCTGACCCCTGCTCTCGTATATTTCCCACGTATGGGCCGTGAGAGGAGAAGCCCCCGTTCTAGGGGAAGGTTCTGTCTGTGAGGCTCTGGTGCACTCTAGTGGCCTAGGCGTGTAGAGGCATGGCATCAGTAGACAGGCCGTTAATTTCTCAATTAATTGAAAAAATAATTGGGCGTGACCTCCCGGGCCTGGGACAGTTTTAAAACTGTCCCAGAGGCGGGTTATAATCCCCACGTATGGGCTTATGCCCTTGTGTCAGGTTTCAAGTTGTTCTTGTGTTTTTCGTTTTTGTGTTACTCTTTGAAGTAAAAAACATACACATTGTGACATAATTATGCACATTTTTAACAACATTTGAGGGGTTCTGTACAGTGGCAGCAGCTGCATGTACATTCCCTCTGAAACGTTTGTAGGGCGGAGGAGAGCAGCGGCCAGCGGTCCCGGGGCGTCCTGTGTCCGTCGTCCACCCTGAAAGCAGCCTGACTAGTAATGCTAAGCATGCTAGGATGGCAGCGACCATCCAACGAGGTTGTTAAACCCGACCTCTTTTAAATGTTAGCTAAACAGCTAAACAAACCTAGCTTCACAATGTACATACCTTGTAATGTTGAGGGAAGCAGTGGGTCTGGGGAACGGCGTTGAGTGAGATGTTTGTGTTACTTTTTTATTGAATTAAAAAACATACACATTTGTGACATAATCATGCACATTCACCATGTTTGAGGGGTTTGCACAGGGGCAGAACTGCGTGTACATTCCCACTGAAACGTTTGGTTTGTGGTTCGAGACCACTAGACTCTCTGCTGGATGTAGTAGTGGGAAGAGGGAAGGCCGCAAAGCCTGGGGATCGCGTAGCGCGGCCGTCGGGCTGGTGCTGTGATGACACAGTGATGCGGGGCACGGTCTCCATGTTGTCGCACGGGATATAGCAGGGCTTCCCTGTTCGAACAATGCGAGCATGCGCGAGCCCGGGACAATAGAAAAATATTTTCTGCGGTCAGCCATCCTCCTAGGCACGAGTCACGACAGTGTGTGCTGCGCGCTTCGGGGGAGGCTCCACTGCAGCTTTGACTAGCAGCTGGCGCGGTCTAGTCAATGGAGCGGGGGGAAACTCTTCTACGGTAATATGCCGTATAGCGTGTAACTTCCCCCGCTCAGTTGGCTGCTTTGGCTGGGTCGTCATTTTCTGCTTCGCTCCCCAGGCCCCGTAGTCATGGGTTTCGGCCCTGGCTATCGGGACACGGGAGGATGCAATGTTGTCTTTGTTAGCCGCGCTAGCACGCGGCACTGGTGTGCTACGTGCTAACGGTGGCCAGTCGACCCGCTGTCTAGGCATGGAGCGCGGAGGCCCTTCGCAGACCTGCTTCTCCCTTTGAGGAGGCAGGTCTGGGTCGGGTCTGTCGCCCTCGAACTTCTCGTAGAAGCAAACTTAGACATTTGTTTTCTTTTTCGCTATCGTCACAGTTTAGTGAACGGCTAGCTTAAAAGAGAGGGTTCACCCGTTCCTCTGTTCGCTATCGTCACAGTTAGTGAACGGCTATCTTAAAAAGAGCGGGTTCACCCGTTCCTTTGTTCTCAAGTTAGCTATAAGCTAGCGGAGCCGCGGGTAATAGGCCCGTGATTCCGCGCAGCTAAGGCTAACTAGCTTCCCAACGGGAAGATAGCTTGTTGTAAAATTAGCAGTTTCCTGAGTTTTAAACTAATTTAAACGTCGAGGAAAAGCTTTAGAGTTCTCTCTGCTTTTAAAAAATAGATATGAATCTAACCAGTACACTACTAGGGAACCTCACGGAGCTTGAGTCCTGTCTCTCGCCCGGTTTATGAAGTGTTGAATCGCCCAAAGTATAACTGGCTAGCGTTATCATGCAACCTCTGTGGCAGAAGGAAAACGAGTGGCCTGTGACGCAGCAGCTAGGCCTTATATACGCCTAAGGCGCTGGGTGCCTGCGTCACGAGCCTTAAACCCACAGTGCATATAAAATGCCTGTGTGAGTTCATAAATGAATATCTGCACCTCGCTTTCTCAGATCGAAACCTCCCATAAGCGAAGTATTTCGCGAACACAACTTAAAAGAACCCACGTTTCTATGTCAGTGGTTCTCAAACTTGTTAATCTCAAGGACCCCAAAATGGATTCAGACATCTCAAAATATTTTGTTCCAGGGACCCCCAGAAGTAAAGAGATTTGAGTTAAAATGTTTCGCTTAAAAAAAAAAAATATATATATATATATATATATATATATATATATATGTATATATACCGGTATTCAAAGATTTCACGATTTTTCAAAAGATTGCAGATATACAAGCTCATGATCTTCTATATCTGCTATTTTAGAATAGCCAAATAATGGTCAAAGTGGTTCAAATCTAAAGTGACGTGGTTTTAATGGGTTAAATAACAACAAATAACAATGATGATAATAATGAATGAAAAGCATTCTCCATCTGACCTGTCCGGACTGGACTCCTTCAGCTGTCTCCGTATAACGCTGAACGGTGGTCTCGTGTCAGGGCTCTCGCTCCAGCAGACCCTCACCAAGGCATTTAGCTTATCATCACACAACTGGTCAGACAGCGTTGGTCGGAGGGGAGCAGCCAGGAGAGGGGTCTGCAGCTGTTTGATGATCTCTGTAGACAAACAGGTTCTTGTTTTTGTAACAGGCTGTACCGTACCACCACAATGAGCAACCTTCACATGGTGATGTGTCATGCATGCTGCTAACCTTTGGGCTCCTTGTTGAGGTCATGGTATGGGCCCGTCTCAGCACAGTAGATGAGTTCTCGCATGATGATGGCAAAGCTGAAGACGTCACCCTTGGGCGTCCCGTTAAACGGGATACATACCTGTCTCAGAAGCTCTGGAGCTGTCCAGTACATCTCTGGGACACAGTTATAGAAAACACTGACACTGAGACGTCTCCCTGTTTAACTGAACTGCAAAGGGATTGTTGTATTGGAGTGATACAATTAATGCATGCAAGGTTAATCTATGACATTGTGCTGTGTTAAACCATATGCGTTTCAGTATGTCCGTGCACAAATGTCATACCTGCATGTTTAGTCAATGTTTTGACCAGATCACGGCAGTATTGAGTTCACAAGTGCTGCCGCCATCTGGCAGAGTCGGGTTAGATCTTCTTCGGGTCTCAGTTAACTTCAGCCTAACACTGAATGTTCATTTTGTTTCACTTCATTATCGCCTGCATTGCCAGAACATTAATGGCGTGGATAGCGATGCAGGGGCTGAATCCATGCAGGCTTCAGCCAGGCTATACGCACCTTGAATAATGTTGCACCTTGAATAATGTTGCACCTTGAATAATGTTGCACCTTGAATAACGTCCTGCACCTCGAATAATGTCCTTATGTATAATGCACAGTACACAGCAGCTGCTATATGCTCGCACACCTCAGGTACTACAGTAGCCTACTAAACCCCTTGGTTGTACAGCCTGTGTGCCTAATGCAAGCAAGCTTCTAAATTATCTGACACCCTTTATTTGTACTTTTTGTGGTAAAAGCGCTCACACTTTCTTCTTTCTTGATCTCCTTACCCCCCCCCCGCCCCTCTCTCTCTCTCTCCTTCCCTTTCATGTTTTTCTTGGAAAGAATTACACTATGCACAAAAACGAGTTTCGACCACTTTTTTTTTTTTTTACTAAAACTGTGATGTGACAATAGTTGATTCTGATTCTGATTAATTTAACTTAAGATCAACTAATTAGTTTCCTAAGCCTTTCACTGACCTTCATATTGGGGATTCTCCTGGACGATGACTCTGGTTTTGGTCCCCTGTTTGAACTCCCACAGTCCGAAGCCAGATAGTTTGATCTGGAGACGACTGTCCACCAGACAGGTCTTGGGCTTTAGGTTCCCATGCGACTTCAGGCTGCTCTTGTGAATGAAATCCATTCCCTTCATACCGTATTATTGAATGGGTTAAAAGCTTGAATTGGTTCCAAATAGATATGCACGATATCATTGGTATAGCGTATGGAAATTGGCCATATCGGCCATAAAAATGCCATATCGGTATCGAACCGATCTCAAAATGAAAATAATCCTGATTATTTTCACCGATATTGATGACGCAATAATAATAAAATGTGACCAGCAAAACTTTTAAACAAATTTTCAGCAATGAGTTCAATATAATAATACAATGCATATCGATATATATCGATATGACCCTGCAAATAATTAGAGATCGGATATCGGTCATAATTTCAATATTGTGCATCTCTAGTTCCAAATACCATGTGTTTTAATAGGCATGAATTAAGTCCAGAGTGAAAGTGTACTCTTACTAATATTACTAAAGTGTAGTAATACTGTATAGTTTATTAGTTATATATACAGACCAGTATATACTGTATACAGTATGTTTTTATATAATTATTGGTGAGAATAATCTGCCACTGCCACTTGCAGGTTCAAGAGAACTTTATTAGCAATTTTGAAAGAATTTTGCTGTTGCTCTTAATAAACCTCTCTTGAAGTGGCAGAAGTCTTTCTTCGTTAATATGATTATTAAAATACAGGGAAATGTCTGTGAAAGTGAAGATGTAATAGCTGAAATAGATTAAAGTGTTTTTCTGATATAAATGAGCTCACATTGACGATGTCATAGGCAAAAGACAGTTTAAACATCCAATCCAGTTCAATGTCTGTAGACTTCAAAACGTCCTACAAAAGAACAAAAAAAACAGGGCGGGGGGGTTGGTGCAGAGAACACAGAGAAGTCAGATCAAATTATGAATAATCTGTCAATCATTCTATGGTACTCATTATTGTATATCTCTGCTGTCGGGAAGAAACCACCTAGCCTCGATACCCAGGCTTTCATTTAACCACCTAACTCCAAAAAAATCATTTTTCAGGAAACAAAGCAATACTGCCTCATCAAAGTTGGTGTTGTGACTTTATATATTGTCAATAACTTCCATGAGAGGGGGGGGAGGTGGTGGAGTTAGTTGCTTTAGCAGACAGATGGAGTTAAGAGGTTTTGTCTGAAGCGCTTTTTACTACTTTCATTGGTTCAATATTTTCGAAACAACACGTAAAGGGTGTTCAATAGCACTGATTTATGCAAACAAAATAATCAAAAACCTAAGAAAAATTGAGTTAGGTGGTTTCCTCCTGACAGCAACGAATTATACTGCCTAAATAAATTAGTGCTGCAGGAAATTCCAAGTAAATAAATGAACATAATGCAGTGTTTTGTGCTAACCTTCAGACTGCCTTTCTTGCAGTACTGCATGACCATGCAGATGTTAGGCGGTTCAATACACACTCCAAAGAACTGCACCACGTTCTCATGCTTCAGTTCTTTCATCTGTCTTAAAGAGTGTAGGTAGGTTAGGCACACAATACCACATAACTTGGGTACTGTTACGTAGTTACTCTTAACCCATTAAGACCTGGGAGGCTGCGGGACCAAAACTACAAATGTTTTATTTTATATATATTTTTAACCTGTATGTTTCTCTGTTACAAACTTCTGGCTGTTGTTTTCATTCGTTTCCGACGTTCTTTTGTTGGTTTAATCACTGTGTTTTGTTATGGCTTTCCTGTAGCTCCAGTTAGGTTATAGCATTAGGTACTGTTGCCACTCGCTCCACGTTGCGTATGGATTCAGACATCCACGTTGCAGCGTTTCAGAGTATGGATTCAGACTCCCATTGGCTTGTGAAGTTGGGAGGCAGCCAATCATGACTAGGTCGCTACTAGAACTAGAAGCACTAGCGACTGTTTGCCATAGAGTAAGACAGAGTCATGACATTGAGGGAGCAGAAAACATCACGGTCACGCGGTTCGATCATGTAACTCGTTTGTCACTTTAAAGCCTATAGACTCCAATGCATTCCGTAAACTTCCGGACTGGTTCAGGCCTTTGTCACTATTCGCCAATAGAAGTCTATGTAGAAGAGCCGCCATTGGACTGGCCCCATGACATGAACAGAGTTGTCGTAACTCTGTTTTACTCTTTGGCTCTGGCGACTGTAAGTCAGCCAGGTTTACACCTGGCAAAAAAATAATTCAGTACTTGAGCAGGACAACCAAGTTCTAATCCTGGGTAGAACAGGAAAGTTTTAAATCATGGTGATTTGAGATAGGAAACTTGCCACAGTGGCCCCTATGATTTACTGGAGAACCAAACCAAGTTATATTTTAGTACAGATTAGACAAAATACATTTCTAATCACAAAGAAAATTCATAGTCGAGCTTTAATAAATTACTTTAAAAAAATTAAAAAAATAACTGGAAAGATGAGGAAAAACTCATCTCTGTGGGGTAGAAACCGGTCCAAAACTTTTCAGGATTCAAATTCAAAAGCAGCTTAAAAGCTTTCAAGCTTGTGGATCTGGTAGCTTAGTTTTTACCTAAGAAAACTGCACGCAAAACATTCAAATATGGAGATTAGAGGTTTCTGCCCGACAGCGACGATATGGTACTTTACCATAGAAAACTCTTCGACAATGGAGGGCTTTCTGACATCACTGACGATCTGGTTCCTCAAGTATTTGATGGCAACTTGATTTCCCTGCCCCCAATGAAACAGCACATTAGGTAGACATTCATTCACATTAAATGCACTTAAATGCACATTATGTCACGTGTATGACACTGCCAGCCACAGACAAGCCATTTAGGTCTATAGCTCTTTGCGTTTGTTTAAATACAAATTTTGTATGTCCGTGGCAAAAGTAGACTTTTTTTTTTGACAAAAATGTCCACCACATGGCGATGGCTCCTGAGAAAGACCAGAGGGTATGAGTTGCGTTAACTGTGTGTGTGTGTGTGTGTGTGTGTGTGTGTGTGTGTGTGTGTGTGTGTGTGTGTGCGCATGGTGGTGTTCCAGGTGATGGTAATGCAGGAGGGCTCCTGTGACAGCTGTTGGCTGTTTTGATTATGTTTGATTAATGATGATAAATATATATAGAGCTGATGCTATCATATATATATATTTATTAGTAGGCTTGTTTAGCAGGTACTAGGTTATAGGAGGAGCGCCTATTATGTTGCCTGGTACTGGTTGTTGCTTCTGTCCCCTGCAGGTGCTGAGCATTGTTGTCCCTAATGTGTTGCCGTCCTGAGGAGGGCCTGGCTTGGAGCCTGATCAGCCCTCGGATTGGTCCTGTGGCAGCTCAGGCCTTGCTTCCTGGACTATAAAGCTCACTCTCTGTCTGGACTTCGGGGTGGGAACACTGCTGCGTGTGGCCTTCCCTCCAGCCGACTGCTTATGTGTTTCATGTCAGGTTTAGTTGTAGTTGTAGTTCTTATTCTGATTTGAGTATTAAACCAAATACTCTTTTATGAGCCGTGTTGTTCTTTCATACATGTTACGGGCAGTAAAACCCCTAGACTTGAACCGTTTCGTAACACTCCACCACCTCTCTGTTCGGTCAGCACCTCAAGCTGCCTACACTGCCCAACAGCTCGCTGCCCTCTCCGATGCCAAGAAGAGCAAGAGCTTCCATGGGTCAAAGGTCTGTGTGTGTGTGTGTGTGTGTGTGTGTGTGTGTGTGTGTGTGTGTGTGTGTGTGTGTGTGTGTGTGTGTGTGTGTGTGTGTGTGTGTGTGTGTGTGTGTGTGTGTGTGTGTGTGTGGGCGGGCGGGCGGGCGGGCGGGCGAGCGAGCGAGCGAGGGAGCGTGCGTGCGAGCGTCCAGCAGGTACATGCATGCATGCAGCCCTCGGGCTAGTCTCGCGTAGCCACACAACTATTCCATCATCTCCAAATGTATGACCAGCTGCATTTGAAAGTTGCAGGAGGCAACCGTCTGACCTCGCGTTCACCTCGCTCGCAACCTTTCTAGATTTCACTAGTCACAATAGGATATCCATGCAGAACTTTTAGTATTGAGTAAAAATACTAAATCAATCAATTGATTGATTTTAGTATTGAGTAAAAATGCGAGAGTCGCATTTCTGAAATGCATTTTACTGGTCAAAAAAAGAAAACTAATGTAATTTATTGCAATGGTTGCCAGTTGTATTCCAGTGAAGTTGTACGGTAGCCAAGGTTACTTATTTTCTGCCGCTAACCAATTGTTCTCTGCCTGCAGACTTTAATAAAACCCGTTAAAGGTTTTTTGAGTCCAATCCTTTCTGGTGCCTGACACTTTAACATTTCTCGTTGAAACTTCATTAGCGGAGTCTATAAAGCATCTTGTTTGTATTTTGCTTATTTCTTCACTTATTTTTTATTGAAAGAAAAGATTTCAAGGACGAAAAGGACGAAAAATAGACAGTACAAACACACAAAAATAAAACATTTTGTTTTCATGACCATATATATATGTTTCATGTAGTTCCTTGAGATATGCTTTGGCAAAATGAAATGCCACGTATTTGGTTCATCGAGAACATATTGGCCAATTGAAGGAAAAATAGTTGCCTAACAATAAAAACTGCTAATCAGAGAGAATACCTGGAAGAGGCCTATGGTTGAGTAGATGTGTTCTTTTCCTGACTTATCCCTCAGGCCGAAGTCACAGGAGGAGACAATGGACTGGGAACCTCCACTTGTGGTGCTCAGAGAGGCTGCCAATTCCAGTTGCTGTTGTGAGTGTGCACACATACACACACACACACGCACGCACAAACAAACAAACAAACAAACAATATTTTCAGATAGGGGTTTTGGCTGCCATAATTTTTTGTTTTCCACAGTTTAATTGTTTTGGTAAAGGTATTTGTTACTCTACATTTATGTATGTTTCTGTATTATTTTGACACTTATATGGTACTAGATAACATGGCTCACATGAGCATTGTACTCGCTTGTTTTTTGTTATCAGTTTTGGCTTTGGCTAAGTAAATGTACTTGAACTGACTCGTTATTGGAGGGTGTGACAGGGGTCCGACTCCTTGATGGGTCATACGACCCTATCTGACAACAATACACAATTAAGCCAGGCCCCGCACGCATGCACGCACACTTGCCGTGTGTCTGTCTATCTATCAATGTTCGAACAGACAATGTGCTACTGTAGCCAGTATATGAGTGAGAGGAGGCTCAGACTTTAGGCTCTTTGATGATGGCGATGTCGCTGTATTTGATGAGCCACCACCAGGAGTCATCGAGCCGTGTCTGGAGCCGTAGCTTCTGCTGGACGAGGACCCCGATGCATAAGAACGCCAGCAGACCAACGAAGGGGACGGCCACCAATATGACCACCAAGGAGATGTCTGAGACAAATCAACATCATACGTTAGGAAGGCGGGGCGAGTAGTGACTAGTGAGTGAGTACAGTAGGCTACAGTGATTGAAAATAGAAGTGTGGAGCCGAGACAGGTCGGTCAGTAGGCTATAGCAACAGTGAGTTTCTTGACTTCACTTGCCCTGTGCATGTATCATACACAACGCTCATTGGTATTTGTATAGTTTCTTTTTTTTGTAGCCTACAGATTCTCAACCAAAAGTACATGAGAAAATAAAGGAAACTATTTTTCTGGCTTATAACTAACAGACATGCATATTAAGTCCAACACCAACTGGTAGAGCAAATTTGTAGTGAGTGATGATTAGTTGTACCGTTTGATAGCCATTCACAGTGCTCATTGTTGAAGCCACACTCTGGCTTGTCAGACGGAGACTTTCCTTTTGGCCAGTTCACAGATGCAAAGTTGTTGGTTGGCCTGAAGTGAGCATTCCACATTTTGTATGAAATTTCAACACTGCATCTCAGTGGTTTTGCATTATTATTCACAAAATGTAAAACACTAATTTAGTTTTGGTAATTAGTACTTTTTACCTGACAGTTTTGGAACGACTATCAAATTGGAGGATGGGAACAAACTTGAAGGCGTCTTCAGTATGCTGTAGGTCATAAATGGAATAGTCCATGTTCCTCTCCCCCTCTTCATCAAAAGAAACCAGTCCAGAAGCACCTGCAAAGGTGCAAAGGTTTCCCAAAGCATTATTTTTGAAAATTATAAACATTCGGATATATATTTTTTTGTTTGTTCATTGGTTCATGATGTAGGGTCAAAAAGGTAATTCTCTAAAGTATGAGTCTAATTGCCCCTACCTGACAAGGTTCAAGATTCAGTGACCGGCTGAGACCGTCAGTACAGCAAGGTTGGTGAAATAATACACACATAGACACACCAAACAATGGTGGCCAAACATTATTAGTAGTACAATATAAAAGGCCCTGGAGATTGAATGAAATAGTTTATTTGATGAGCAAGGCAAATAAATAACAGGACCTACGCGTTTGGACCAAAAGGTCTTTGTCAGGGTCTATCTGATAGAGTCAGATAGATCCTGACGAAGACCTTTTGGTCCTGTTATTTATTTGCCTCGCTCAAATACATAATTTCTTCCAATGCAGCCGAAGGCCATACTGCTCTGAAATGCTGTTCTTTACTCTGCACTATTATGAACAAACTGCTACTAATCTAACTTTCTATATTGATCTGAGTTGTCTCTAAGTCTTTCCAAGGGTTATCCGTCACATTAGGTCAATGTCACAAATCCTTACAAATTTACCCATTTGTAACTGAGAGTAAACAAAAAAACACTGGTTTTATAGGTATGCATTTCCCGAATGGGAGTCGATCAATAGCCACGTATTGTCATTATGGTTCATTGTCTTGCCATGTCTTTGTATATTCCATCTTTTTTATTTACAATAGTGTCGTGCCTGAGCTGACCTTTTGGTCCTGTTATTTATATGCCTCGCTCAAATAAATAATTTCTTCCAATGCAGCCGAAGGCCATACTCCTCTGAAATGCTGTTCTTTACTCTGCACTATTATGAATAAACTGCTACTAATCTAACTTTCTATATTGATCTGAGTTGTCTCTAAGTCTTTCCAAGGGTTATCCGTCACATTAGGTCAATGTCACAAATCCTTACAAATTTACCCATTTGTAACTGAGAGTAAACAAAAAAACACTGTGGTTTTATAGGTATGCATTTCCTGAATGGGAGTCGATCAATAGCCACGTATTGCCATTATGGTTCATTGTCTTGCCATGTCTTTGTATATTCCATCTTTTTTATTTACAATAGTGTCGTGCCTGAGCTGTTTTTCTTTTCTTTCTTTTCTTTTCTTGTTTATTATGTTCTTGTTGTGTATTAGAATGGAAGCGCTGCAGGGATCTGTTAATGGCTCTTAGATGGGTGCTCTTTGGTGATACAGGTAAAACCATATAGCAGACTTGAAAAGAAAAGAAGGGAATCCAAGGCACTCCGTCTTTGGTGAAAAATATCTTTGGTGAAAAATTTATAACGGGACCAAAAGGTCTTCGTCAGGGTCTATCTGACTCTATCAGATAGACCCTGACGAAGACCTTTTGGTCGAAATGCGTAGGTCCTGTTATTTATTTGCCTTGCTCATCAAATGAACTATTTCATTTTTCACCAAAGACGGAATGCCTTGGATTCCCTTCTTATTTTCAAGTCTGCAACTTACACCTTGACAAGCAGTACAACTTGGAGGAAGGATACATTTGTCTATAAGGATTAAATAAATGTACCATCAAATCGAATGTTGTTCTTGATCTTTAACTTGAGTAGCAGCTGGCGTCCATCGTAAGGGTTTTTGCCATCTTTTAGGACCTCTTTCAACCCCATAGCATAAAGAAGCACAGCATCATGCAGATAGGCAGCATAAGGGCTAACCTGAAATAGTACAATGTCAGAATAACACACAGTTCACACATACACAGAGAATAGATGTTATTTTCATGTCATGCTACGTTGGCCCATCCTATATGGGATTATATGACACATTTAACAATGAAAACAACTGACATTACAGTCCTCCCTGTTCATATTAGGTCTTGCCTTATTACATACACAACATAAATATACTATACGTACAGTATGTGAACAAAAATGTAAATTGAACTACAGTATACTTGCTAAATTGCTATTATAGGGGCTTAAATAAATACCGTGTGGTGAATTGATTCTCAGTGGTGTAATTACCTCATCCTCAGAGGTGAGGTTGCTCAGAAATGGAGGGTTCTTCAGCCTTTTATAAACCTGCTCAAAGAAATCATAGTAGTCGTAGCCCTCATATGCCTTTTGTCCGATGATGAAGACCATGTCAAACGCTCTCATGGCAGCCTGGTTAATGTGGTTGTTAATGGCAAATTTCCACAATTTATCCTGCTCAAGGAGAAAAATGAATATGTATTAGATTAAATTTTACAGCTAGATTACAATACTGCCCATTAGGCCATTGGAAAACACTTAAAAGCTTTGCAAACTTCAATACTAAAAGTAAAAAAATAAAACACACCCGTGTGAACTGTGAAGTGAGGGGCGCTCTTATCATCATACATAATCACATTCCGGCCAATCACATTATTGTCCTCACTTCTTATCCTCAAGTCCAATCCGACTAATCACTTGTGGCGTCCTCACTTTTCTCTCCTCACTTTTTATCCTTAATATGTACATTGCTCAGCCAATCAAATCATTGCTATGGGATGCTCAGCCAATCAAATCATCGCTATGGGGTACACACAAACACACAAAGCTGGGCATAGGAGGGGCTAGCGCCCCTCAAAAAATACAATATCTTTTAGTCTAGGCCTATCCACGTTTTTCCCCGCCAAGGCACTGGGGCTCCTTCTGTGTGTGCTTTTTGATGAATTGAAAATGGTGGACCCTATTGTAAACAAGTGTAATGCTTTATGACTTTTGTTCTGTAAAGTCACTTGCAAATGTTTTGGGCTTGATTCTAAAGTGTACAGTAGTTGCTTATTTGGGCTTGCTTCCACATTTCTTCACATCAAGGAACCCCAGATTAATATGTAATTGTCCACGGACATCCATCTGAACATAATTTGAGCCTTTTTTATTAAAATGTTTGCTAAAGTGGCAACACACAAACGCCCACAGACTTATGGGCCATATGAAAAAGGTGAATAGGTCTGCAGTGGCTGTAGCTTAATGGGTATAGTGTAGAAGCCACCCTCACTGTTTTGTATGTCTATTTATTATTATTATTATCACAATTGTTGTAGTTATTATTTGGCATTATTGGGTATTGGTTTGATGGGTTATTATGTATTTGAATCACTGTTTGGACACCAAGGGCATGCCTCCCCAAACTTAATTGATTGATTGAGAGCATGTAGGCCTGGGTGATTGGGGAGCGGCATGCACCTGGTGGACAAACCAGTTTTACCAGACAGACAACACAGAAGAGACAAATGCCAGAAGGAGCTGTTTGTAATGTACCATCACTGCACTTTAAAGGAAAGTAAATACAAACTAAAATGACATTGAACATGTGGACAATCTGTTTCTTTGATCTGCGTACATCCATAGTCCCTAGGTGCATCAGTGGGTTTGTTGGCTATAAGGTAGAAATGTTTGGAACCAACAAAGAGCCACAACAGGTAGAGATAGCGAGGTTGTCTGGTAATCAGAAGGTCACCAGGTTCTCCTCCCCGCCCGCCCACGTCTAAATGGTAAATGGTGCATTTATATACAATAGCGCCTTTATCCAAGGTAATTTACATAGATTGTACATTACATTCACCCACACATTCATACACCAATGGCGGCAGGAAACCATACAAGACACCAACCAGCACATCAGGAGCAATTAGGGGTTCAGTGTCTTGCTCAAGGACACTTTAACACTAACTCTGGGGGAGCCTGGGTTCGAAACTGGCAACCTTGTGGTTACCATCCAGCCACCGCCGCCCCGTCTACATGTGGAAGTGTCCCTGAGTGATGTACACTGTTTATACCCTGGCCTACACTGTTTACAGCAAATTACCTCGGTACATAGAAATTCCGTTATGTAAACAGAGCAACTAAACTTAATTTAATTACATTTGAATAAATTGCTGCTACTTGTGCAAATGTTTTTATACTAAGTGAATGCAAAAACTACTAGAAATACTGCTTTTCAAAAGTAAAAGATAACGTCTCCTATATGGATGTATAACTATCTTTGACAGAAAATGCACAATCTTTTTATAGTTTCACAAGATTATGACCCAAAGTGTTCAGCTCTGTTTACACCTTTATTTTTCCTTTATTTTTTAATTATTTATATCCAATATTTATTTGTAAATACATTGTGTTATTTTGATTGTCTTGTTCCACTTCTGCTTCGGCAATGTAAATTTTCTCATGCCAATAAAGCTCCTTTTATTTCGATTTATTCTCAATGTGTTTTTAAATAATGGATGTACAACCTCACAATTTGTCGCGGGGAGCTATTTTAATTTGTGCTTGTTTTTCATAGACCTGGCGACTTGTTTCTCTTGCAAAACTGGCAACACAGCAAGAGAAAGAAGAACTTATGTACACACAAACGCAATGCAGTAGATGCAGCGAGGTTGTCTGGTAATCAGAAGGTCACCAGGTTCTCCTCCCCGCCTGCCCACTTCTAAATGGTAAATGGTGCATTTATATATACAATATATACAATTTCACAAGATAGTATTACCCAAAGTGTAACACAGCTCTGTTTACACCTTTTTTTTCCCCTATTTATATCCAATATTTATTTGTAAATACATTGTGTTATTTTGATTGTCTTGTTCCACTTCTGTTTTGGCAATGTAAATGTACGTTTTCTCATGCCAATAAAGCTCCTTTGAATTGAATTGAGAGGTGAGTCCCCACCCACCCAGGAGCGCGCATCCTGATCATCTGTGTAGCCATCGTCTGGTTGAAGATTAATTAAAATTCTGCCGGTGGGATTAAGGTATTTCTAATCTCTATCCTTTTCCATTTGGACTGAAATCAAGAACATTGAATGAATTTGGACTTTGAAGAACTGTTTCTAGAGTGTAATAGTATTGCCTTATCAACCTGAACCTTTGGTCAGTGGTGATCTAAAGATTAGAGGAGTGCACTTGTGGTGACTGTGAATATACAAGTGAGTGTGAAGCAGGGGAGTGAGTGTGAAGCAGGGAAGTGAGTGGGGAAAATGTGAGTGCGAGTGTGAAGCAGGGGAGTGAGTGTGAAGCAGGGGAGTGAGTGTGAAGATTGGAAAAGAGCTGGAACTCTCAATATGATTTACACTGTTAAGAAGAGGAAAAGAGCCCTTTTACGCTCCCCAGAGGATGACCACATGACCTTTTTATCACCCTCAGGCCAAATTTTCACATGTAGTAGATTGACATGAAATGTATTTTGAGTGCATTGATGCTTTATATGTAAGGCTCAACACTGGGATTCTAGAAGTGAACGGCCCAATTTCACTATAGGGAATGTTTATCAGTATTTCCCCAGATTTTTTTGACCAATCACAACACTCGTTTCATTCACGGAGAATGTAAACAGATTTGCAAAGCGTCAACGTCATTTCCTTGAGCGGTACTTTCGCCAAAATCAAGCACTTCCGTTTATGCACTCTACAGCGTAGGTCTTGCCCAGTGTGATCCTACTCTGTAGCAGCGCTTTGATTGGTGGAGCTTGCGTTACTGTGGCAATGTTTGTATTTTTATGAACAGAATCAAATGTTTACGGTCATGTTTTACCTTTACCGGGACAATTTGGCTTGATTCCAGGCTCAAAACTGTTTATATAACGATTTTCTGAAATGCATTATTTTCTGCAACAATTCAACGTTATTCTAAAAGTGGGCGGACGGGAAAGCAGTTTTGGAAGTTCGCTCTACAGCTTCTGAAAAAGTGAATAATTAGACCAGCTGCTGCCATGAGCCATGAACATTCAAATAATTATTCGAATTTGTGTTCATGATAGAATGAACCAAATGCATGAAGTCTTACTTATTGAGTACCTGGTAGCTCAGCCAGTCTGCCATAAGTCAGACATCCTGTTAGTCAGACCAGCGTGGCCGGTTAAGACTCATCCGTGCTGCGGGTAAAAAAATCACCCGTGGCTCCCGACAGTTTAAATATGTAATATATAGGCCTACCTGAGGGGGCTTTGGAATATAGCGGAGCTGTCATACTCATATTACATATAAGGCAAATGCACTTGGAATGGGAAATAGAGGGGGAAGAAATGGAATAAGTAGGGTTTTTTTGTATTTAACTTGTAATGCTACCAATATTTTTGTGCACAGCAACACTCTTTTTTTAAATGTTTTTTTGCGGCTTTTGCCTTTATTTTTATTTTTTATAGAGGGACAGACAGTAGGCTGACAGGAAATGGGGGAGAGAGATGGGGGAGTGACATGCAGTGAGGGCCGTTGGGATCGGGAGTCGAACCCACGGCACACTGGGTTCGGGGCTACCAGCCAAGGTGCCTGGACCGCTGAGCCACGGCCACAGCAACACTCTTTAATACTGTCCAATACATACTTAGATGGGGACGGTGAGAAATTATGACAGGCAGTTGCTGCTGTCAAAATATGACCACCCCAGTCAAAAAACACTTTGTTTGAAATACACTCATGCTTTCTAAAGTGTGATTTGGGGCCCTAAGGATGAATACAAAATGAATATCAACATCCTAATACGGAGAGTGTAAAATGTACACTCTGCCAGACAAAATGAGTCTCACTCACCACACTGCCGCTGGACGCAAAATTCTGATTTACGAAGAACACATACTCTCCATTCATCAGACCCTGTCGCTCAGCCTCCATTAACAGAGCCATAGAGTCTTCACTATTGGTCACAACCACCATCACTGCAAGAGACAGAGGAAGGACAGGACAACATGAGACAGCAATACTGTAGGAATTAAAAACACATAAGCTACTGTAGGAAATGGTGAGATTTTGTTGCAAACATACAATGACACATGGAACAGGAACAGATCAACATGGTACAGGGGACAGAACAACTGCAAAAGTGAAAAATGACACCGGTGATGAATACTAGACTTTTTTTGTAGGACATGAACCCAAATCGTTTCAAGACATGGGGCTTTATTTGCAAAACATTTTTAAATTTTAAATTTTAAATGTAAAGAAATTAAACATTTTATCTGTCTCTGAGGTAAATTCTTTACAGATATGTATATTTGTGTACAAATGCATTTATGGCTATCAAAATCTTCCAAATAGTTTTAATTGTTTATTTTCTTTTAATTCAAATATTCATTCATATGCCACACGTCAATCCAAGGACCTGCACATACCTTATTGTCGTATTTCCTTAGGCAGTTCTCAATAGGATATAGAGGGTCTACTCTTTGGAATGCTGTTGATTCTAGACTGAAATAATCTCCAAATCTGCTAGTCTTTAAAGCAAACTACAAACAAACACTCTTATCCAAAACATAGTAGTTTAATTCACAGTTGGCTACATGTGTGAGTAGATCTGCAGATGGGTTGTTATTATGACTGTAAATATAAAATATTGTTTGTAATATAACTTATAACATATACTGTATGTATGTACTGCATGTCATTTTGTATTTATATTTATGTATTACTGGTATTGTTTTGTTTATATTTAATGTCTGATTCTTCAAATTAGGGGAAGTTCTCGATAAGCCTTTTGGCTTTTAACTTCTCCTGCACAATATTAATATGTATGAATTTATTTTTCCTGTTTTTAACCTTTTTTTATGTGAGAATAAATAAAACCTAAAACCATACTAACTACCAACTAGCCCCAATTTATTTGCAATTTTTTACTATTTTGAAAAACATTTTAAAATAGTTCAAAAAGCCGATCTACAAGCTCACATCTGATGATGTCATCAAGATGTGATTCACAATGTTAATGATATTTTTTCATACCTCCAGTTCTAGGAAACACTGAATGGGGGGACTTTTTTTTAATTATTTCCACACAACAGCTCTAAGGTATATTAATGACATAGTAAAATGTTGAAAATGAGTGGTACCCCTTTAAAAACAGATGGAAAAACAATCTTACCTCTTGCAATCCTTGCAATGTACTGCAAATTTTGACGGACGAGTTGCGGGTCGCTAGTGTCAAACTTGACAGTCGCAAGCACGGACACTTTGCTCTTCAGGAGCTCCTCAGTAGTCCTCCACAGGGCATCAACTTTGTCCCAAGTGTTAGAGTTTAAGCCCCCTCCAATCATTGCCACATGACTCCATCCAAAGAATTCCAGCGTCTTGAGAAGGACTTCTGTGCTTCTTTTAAGAGGGGGGATAAGTTTGATATAAGAATCATAAATTAATTTATTGTCCATTTTGGAGGATTGCCCTACAAAGCCAAACATGGGGATGTTCCAAGTGGATGCGATAAGACCGGTAACCTGCAAACCAAGCGATACTGTTACCCCCAGCACACCAACAATACTACAAATATGTTTGGATAATAGTGAGAAAACCCACAAGCAGTGGCAATATTTAAATCTAAAAAAGAAAAAAAGAAGAAAACTAAAACTAAAACCATATTATTGCCCCTGGATGACAGTATACCTCAGCTCCTTCGGGGCAGGCAGGACCAAAGAGGGCAGATATGTTGTCTTTCCACACCTGTTGAATGAACCCCGCTAGGGACGTCTTGGGATCGCAGTCCGAGTCCATGTACACAAACTCTAGGCTGTAGTTGCCCAGAAGTGAAGGGTTGGAGTTGACTTTCTCCACAGCCATCTGCATGGCTGAGCCCAAGCGCAGAGCGCTGAAAGGCACCGAGGCGTTCCAGGGAGCTTGGAAGCCGATCACCAACCTCTGGGCCAGGGTCTGGTTGATGCTGTTGCTGGGCACCGCATCGATGGTCAGCAAGAGAAGAAGGACTGACACCTGGCCAAAGCCACAGGGTGTGAACGTGGCACAGGGCATCCTTATCACCACACTGGGAGCTCTACGGAAGATACAGGATCTGTGCCTAAATTGCAAGGCTTAAATACCTTCTCCCCTGGTGAAGGTCAGAAAAGCAAAACTGTTGTAGGGGAGGTAATAATATAAGAGAGAGAGAGAGAGAGAGAGAGAGAGAGAGAGAGAGAGAGAGAGAGAGAGAGAGAGAGAGAGCATCTCAACCGATAGTTCAGTCTTTCAACAATTGCACATAATAGTCACATAATATGTGACACATATTATGTGTCCTTGGTTTCTCCAGCAATACATATACTGTATACAGGATACTGGATACATAGAATAGAATATTTTGCCAAGCTCTCACTAATGGGTCGATTTATCGACCATAAACCAGTTCCAAAGGTGCTTCTGCTTTAGTTTATTTTCCTTGTCAAAGTGCATCTCTATATCTTTATCTTTTCTCTAACACGCACACGGCACGTGCGCGCACACACACACACACACACACACACACACACACACACACACACACACACACACACACACACACACACACACACACACACACACACACACACACACACACACGCACACGCACACGCTCACACACACACACACACACACACACACACACACACACACACACACACACACACACACACACACACACACACACACACACACACACACACAAACACACATACAATTTTGCTTAGGGCTCGTACACATTATATTTTCAATGTGGGGTTCTTCAAGTAATGATAATTACATTTCAGATTTCCACAAATAGATATTTTTAAATAATGTTTTACATATCACAAATAAACAGGAAAAATACATTTGTTTGTATGCGTGTTCAATACATCAGTGTGAGTTTACATACTGGCAGTAGTTTGCAAAAAGCAGATGATGCCTTTCTGCTGTGTGGAGTCTCACCTGGGTTCAGTTGAAGGTGATAACGATCACAGGTGTGCAGATGAGACATTAGAAGGTGATGCTGTGCTAAGCTGCTCTGGCTTTTCCCCTGGGGACCTCCTATCATCCTGTCCACTAACAACCTACTGTAGGTAGGTATAATCACACCAGGTAATCTTTCCATGGTATTTCAAACACCTCGTTCGTTCAGCTTGCTATCTAACTGAAGTGGGGCTTCAGCCGAGGAACCATACAACTCCATTTAGAGTTTTTCATTATTGCAGTCAGTGTGTGACTTAAAGGAGCACAGATTTGACACCTTGAAGTACACAAACGTGCAACTTCCATGATACGATTTGGAAACTCTGAACTTGCATAATCTGATTTTATGTATTTATAGTGAAATGACTGGCTCAGTTAAATCCCAACATGTTGCCTTAGCATCTGCTTACAAACGGGCCTGCTGCAATCTACCACACCTTGCATGCCGATAACCCTGAAGAAATAAAAATGACCGTAGCCTACTAACAAGACTATTTAGACCAATTTACATGACTCCAACCTGGTAGGGTAAGATGAAAACATTTGCTGTTAGTGCAGGTCCTCAATTTGACATTTTACAAATACAATGTGTGAAGACATTTCTTCATTATACTGCAGCTGGATATAATGTGAACAAGATGGAAAGGAGAGAAAGGCTCACCCTTTCAACCAGTAATGAAATCAAACATCCTAACATCCTGCCCTGTTGTTTAAATAGATTTTTGCATGTATTTATATATGAATGAAAGGAAATTGCATAAATGTTGAAAATGTTCACTCATATTCCACACACTCATTGTTTACAGTGTCATCGTGGGCATCAATCATTTGGTTGATGTGGAAATTCAGGGTAAATCAATTGCACAATACATGTTTTAATAGTTTTGCAAGGGATCTGAACAGTTCTGTCTTGTCTGTGGCTCTGGTGGTCTAATAGGTGCTCATGTTATCAGTGGAAATGATAGTGGCCAAAGTTCAAAGGTTGACTTGCCTGACACGACTTCCTCATTCTCCTTGTACCAGCCAGCAGACCAGGGGAAGACCATCTGCTCTGCAAACACACCAACACACACCCTCGTGTCACTCTGTTGGGGGACATCGGAGAGGACCACTGTGAGACCCTGACACACCACTGGCAGGTAAACAAGTGTAGTGTTGCCCTGGTAGGTTTTGTTTAAACTTCAGCCACCTGATGTAGCAGTTCACTTCAGCATATCATTACTAATTCTACTAGCTCCTAATCCTACTTTTTTGTTGTTTAATCTAGAGTTGCTATACGCCGACCATTGACAGCCCATACTGTATCCAAAAGTCCTGATTGTATTAAACAACGTTATATTGCATCTGTGCGAAAAGCTTGGAATTATCCTCTTTCTATCTGCAAAGTGTTGGTTTCATACAAATCCATGGTAGCATTGGTAGTAGGCATGTAATGAGTACCTTCTGTCATTAAATTCCATGCAGGTGATTATTTGTGTTGGAGTTTAGAAGTGCTCGTTTTCAATAACGCAACCTCCTGCATATGTGCAAATTCAAAACCGGTACTTGACAGAAAGTAGCTCATAAAATGTTTACGGTGGATTTTTACATTTTGCAGAATACAAAATTCAACCTTTTTGTACAGCTACAATGTTGGTGAGTTTAACGTAATTTAATACAATCAGATTTCCGTTTCGATGGCTGTCAATGTGCTTCAAGATTCTAGATTCAACATATTAAAAATAATAATAATCAAATGTGGCAAATTGTGGCTATAATCCGACCACATAATTACAGGAATTGATAGTTTCCGATTCTGAATGCATGCACAGCGCATGAATACAACTCATTACATGGCACTGACAATAATGTGTTTTGATGGTGTGGCAATGTGTTATCTAGTAGGATATTATCCTGTGCTGATGCCCTTGAAGTATGATTCACTGAGCTTTTATTATGGTTCGGCATCACCATGATGCCATAGCAAGTGTGCATGACGCACACTTGCTACATTGTTGAATCAAATGCATTTCCTTCGTCCATCATGACTAGTGATGACAAGTATTTTGCAAACAACTTGCAGGGCTACAGGGCTGATTAACTAGCCCTGTAGACTGGAACTAGAACTTAACTCTCCACAAAAGTGAGGTTCCATATGGGGCTACTGATTAACCTGATTAAACTGATTAACCTGATCACCTTAAGCTGAACTTGGATGTGACTTTACCACATGAACACTAGTGATTCCTATTCTGGGGTGCGCATTTGGTGAAAACAGGTTATCTGCATGTAGAACAGATATTTTCAGCGAAGAGATTTGATGTACATTGAACAAAGGAGGGGTTTTTGAGCACTATAATGTATCTCCTATCTCGGGCATCAGTGGAGTACTCTATCCTGCATTGCATCTTTGAGGATGATTATTGCACAATGAAAGCTGACTTTGACCTCACCAAGTGATGGCCGAAGAATAATATCAACAGAAGAAAAGTAAGACTTGCTGATCGAGCCATATGAGGCCCATAGGGCTTTTATATTTTTACTGAAATATCGGCATGACTTTCTCTGTTTTCATGAAACGTGTGATGCAAAAACAACTTAAAGTCTGACTGCGTCACCAAATTGGTCTTTCCCTCTGTAGACCGTGCGGCATGGAGTTGCTATTCCAGTTACTGTTCTCCCCACTGCCCACGTCAGCGATCGTCACACTGTTTGCTGTAGCAGCTGCTACCCTGGTCTACCTCAACACCAGACCCAAAGCCATCCCTTCCCCTGCTAGCCTCATCTGTCAAACCCGGGGCATCAAGGTAACAGTTTCCCATCTTTGGCATAGTGGACCAAGTAATCTAGTCCGGCAGCCAACAGGCTTTTTAAAGTGTGAAATTTGGTATACCGGTAGTTCCTTTTTTTTTTATTGGCCTAAAATATATATATATATATACATTCATGAATCCACTTGCTGACGTTATTGAGCAATTATTTTTATAGGGGGTTATATGTGACCACACCATTAACGGCCTATATAACGTAAGATGTTCAATTTATTTCTGCTTTAAGCTATAATAAGTAATAATATATGGAAAATAATGTAATGTTTGCGACCATTTACTATGAAAATGTGCATTTCCCGATGGTCCGTCACGCCCCTCATATATGGTCATGCCTTGTGATATCACATGACATCATCAGGGATCGCGACGTAGACGACATCGGCAGGGGCTCTTCCCCATAAATGGGAATGTCAATATGGCCATATCACGCCTCCATATATGGTCATGCCTCGTGACACCACGTGACATCATGGAGACCCTTAGATCATCACGCCTCGTGACATCACACGCTCCATAAACCCGGAAATTAAGGCCTGGCCCTACCTGGGCCCTCATCAAACCCTGTATACTCAAGACACTGCCCCCGCTGCCACCCTTAGATCTCCAGATATGGAGCTGACCTGTTCTGACATTTCATATGTTGATCTGACCTCATCAAACCCAATGTACACTCAAGACACGCTCCATATATGGCCAGTACATAATTAATTAATTCCATATGTTGATCTGACCCGCCATGCCAAATCACCAGCGCCTGCCCAGCAGTCTGCCATCACCCAGGCGTATGCGTGCACGTGACCTCGCCCTAGTCTCTTCTCGCCTTCAGGGCATCTTACTGGTTAATATATAAAAAAGACACCTAGGGCTGTGGTCTGCATTCAAAGATTTCCTACAAGCCTTGTCATTGGTCCAAAATTTCCCGATGGCAAATGACTAACCAATGCTACTTTAATATTAATAATACTAATTTGTGGTGTCATGGGCTGTTGTGTGAAAGAGTTACTGTATACAAATGTATAACTCTATAGGACTACAGAGTTGTTAAATTAAGGATGCAGAATTTACAGTGTAGAAGTTGTCGAGTTGAAGAATAAGGGTGATGGAAGTCACCCAACATGCCACACTGCCCTGTAGTGAAAGTGCGGATGTACCAGTACATTTTCAGAATATTATTACATGTCCATGTGTAGGATGGAGCCAGGAAGAGCGCTGTGCTGGAAGACAACAACAACCTGCTGGCCTATTACTATGATGATGCCAAGACCATGTATGAGGTTTTCCAGAGGGGTCTGAGGGTTTCAGGTGATCGCAATTCCCTTTTACTCTTCCTCGTACTCTTTCTCAACCATAGCTGTGTGTGAAGTGAGGGGTGCCCACTGTGGCTGCCACCTGATGTCACTGCTTTTAGCAAAACATTAAAAGTCCGTAGACTGGCTGGCACAACGTAACGAGTGGGGTCTTTGTTTTTCTTTTATCTAAAGTAGACTAATATTCTAGTGCATTTGACAGCATATCCTGTATTACTTGAAAGCATTACTGCACTTTGTGCACAATAAATCTGTGTGCCCTATAAAAAAAATACTGCTAAACCATATAGATACACTTTACACCTTGTGTATATTCTTGTATGGATGCTTGTTTTCTATTGTAATGTATTCCACGGTTTGCCTGTTCTGCTTTTATTTTGTATTGCATGTGTGGGGACTGCGGATGTACATTAGCATCTTTGCTAAATCTGTTGTATTTACATTGCAGTCACATGTAATGGCCATTAATGCAGAAGTTTCCGGAAGGGGATAATAAATTAACCATAGCAGGGTTTTGTATGGGTTTGAGTTCAAAGTATTTCTACAGTGGATTTGCCTTCTTTTAATTTGACCTGTATTTATATTCTATCCTAGAATCAAAAATATAGGCAAAGCCTATTTGTGTAGGCTTTGCCCATGTACTGCATCTCCTTAAATGGCTTTTAACTTATCCGATAGGGATGAAAAACATTAAAGTTAGCTGAAACTTAGTTTTAGTCACGTTAGTCACGTTTGTTAAAACTTGCCTATACCGTGTAACACTCAGAATGTTAGTTTTGACATCTCTTTGTTCTAATAATTCCCATTCCTTCTTTGTACTGTAGGTAATGGGCCATGCTTAGGCTACAGAAGCCCAGGAAAGCCATATCAGTGGTTGAAGTACAAACAGGTACAATATCAAATGAACACATTTGTGCCATTGGTAAATAATATAATTCAATATGGCAGTGAGCTGCTGTTGTATTGTCAAAATGACCTTTATGCTACTATTGTCTTTCTGAAGGTGTCTGATAGGGCAGAGCATTTGGGATCAGGGCTTCTTCACAGGGGCCTGAAGCCGAACCCTGATACCTTCATTGGCATCTTTGCCCAGAATAGACCTGAGGTAAGAAGAATGGGCGATGCAAAACGCGACGGGAAAGCCTCAGGGGGCCTCAAGCTAGAGATGACCTTTATTAGGACAAGATGACACTGCTGACAATTTGGCCACTTCTCTCTAGTCTTAGTGAAACAGACCTGAGTTACAATTGTACTTGGAACACTGTTTTTCGTCGACACCAAATCACTTCGCCAAAAATTGTCGATCTACAAGCTCACAACACGTCGTATTGTGACGCATTGTGAGCTTGTTGGCAATTGTTGGCGACCCCTGAAGTTCAAGTGGTTTGTTGCGAGGGGGACCGTGTCGCAGCTTGTTGGGGTGCCCAGGGTATTCATCATTGCTTCTGGAATTGATGTACATACTTCATTATTGATGTTCCACTCTCGGACAGCAATTCGGCGCGGGATTTAGACGGTGGAAAAAGTAAACGGGAACAAACAGTTCATGGTCAAGTTTATCCTTTCTGAAACATTTGATGTGGATAAAATAAGCCCTTTCACACGGGTCAAACTGACATTACGTTTTCATTCCCAGTGGATTATTGGTGAATTGGCCTGTTACACCTACTCCATGGTGGCCGTTCCCCTGTACGACACTCTGGGTCCTGAGGCTCTTGTGTTCATTATTGACCGAGGTAATTGGAGTCTCTCTATTCTTCCACTATTTGCGCCTCATTAATGGTGTTAATTACATGGCTTGGTTTAAATCTAATAATCCCTGGAGTTAGACAGGCAGATAGGATCTATGTTGAGCTCTAGCTGCTTTCTTTCACTTGTACTAATCCTCTTCTCACATTTCACCTTCACATTTGCTCATTGCTGATCTGCTTTCACAAGACAACAATTATACTATCAGTTTAGATTTTGCTGACAAACTATGATGAAACATGTCCGTCGACTACCTTTTTTTCACGGACGAAAACTAAATAAAAACGAAGCTATTACTAAAACTAAGACTAAATATATTGACAATTTCGTCAACAAATAAAAACTAGACTAAAACATGAGGGAGGGAATAGTGGAGAAGAGATGCAGTAGAACTAAAAGAAAAGTTGGGTTGCATGGGCTCCTGTGTTGCGCTCTGAAATGAGCAGATCTACATGTATGCTCACGTAAAATCATTACGCCACAAAGGCCTGCAAAAAAATCATTTGTCGACAAAATCTGGACTCAAACCTTTGATATTACTAAAATATGATTAAAAACTAAATGTATTTTATTCAATAAATTGACTAAAATGTAATCAACATTAGCTTGATCTCATGACTAACGCCTCAGGTTAGCAATGAAAACATTGGGTTCTCTGTTCGCACTACACGCAGTCAAAGGCATGTTGAAGCACACAGACATTTAAACGATATACTTAAAAAGTTGTGGAATGGTTTTCAACTATTCTGCACGGTGCAGAATTGATGGAAAAAGCAATTCCACAATCACTGTCGCATATATAATGTTTTGTCTGTGCGTGCACCTACAGCGGAGATCTCCACTGTGCTTTGTGACAAACAAAACAAGGCTGAGATGTTGCTTCGGAACCGAGAGACCGGGCAGACACCTGTACTCAAGACCATTGTCATTATGGATTCCTTTGACCCTGAGCTGGTTGATCGAGGAGCCAAGTGTGGCCTGGATATCCTGTCCTGGGAGGCTGTAGAGGTGAGGAAAATGGACCCAATGAACTTAAATGCCGAATGAATTTAATGGTGGTGGTGGGGTGTATGTTTGTATGACAAACAGGAAATAGCTGACCTACTACTCACAACACCTCATAATATGCCACGTTGTGAGCCTTCTTTTTTCACAATTTGTTTATTTGATGGTATATTACGTTTTGACACATTTTAAAATTATGCCCAAAATAGGGATGCCATGCCAGGGTTCATGTGATTAAAATATATTTTGTAATAGTCTGACCAGAAACATACCCCAGTAGTGATAAAAATTAATGACCGAAGAGGGATAGGGGAAAAAGGCAAATCAAACCCTGGTGAAAAGTACTGTTTGGTAGTTGCTAACCAGGGCCGGAGCCAGGAACTCTTTATGAGTAAGGCAACGCCTTCTTCTGTCTTAGATCCCTCTCATCATATAGTAGCTTCAGGACCTCCTTACATTCACATCTAGACTCAACTTGTCTTTGCATCTAACCTGACTAACCTTTTATGACCCTGAAATATTTGCGCTGTGACCTTATCTACACTGTATTATGTGGTGGTTGGTGGTGTAGGTGGAAGATGGTGAGCAAGCTATTTGTGTATATATGTATGTATTTGTTTATCTGTTTGTATCTGTGTACTGCATGTTTTGTGTATTTGTGTACAGTATGCTTTTCTGTATTTAGTTTTTTATGGGTCCCTCTTGAAAATGAGATGCTGCATCTCAAGGGGCTGTCCCTTCAATAAAAATCTGAAATCTGATACACTGTCAGCCTTGAATAGGGCAAAATGCATACCAAATAAATGAAATAATACACAAAAAGCCACTCGACTGAGGGGAGCGAAAAACGTAAACAAGTGAGGCAAATGCCTTACTTTGCCTACAGTAAATCCGCGCCTGTTGCTAACGCTAAAGTTGTTTTTCAGACACTGGGGAAAAACAATCTCCAAAAGCCAGTTGTAAGTATTACAAAGTGCATGTCTCTACTGCATTTACAGTATCAGATGCATGAACAGATGATCACATGGTGATATTTATTTGTTCATTCTATGTTCTCCTCTCAGCCGCCGGAGCCAGAGGACCTCAGTATCATATGCTTCACCAGTGGCACTACAGGTGATCATTTTGTTTTATTATTTATATAGATATAGACATCTATCTATGTCTATATACACAAATTACAATCTGGCTGTGTGTAAATTGCATACCACACATCAATCCTATATGCATACAGAACCCATTAAGACCTGAGGCCGATTCTACAAATTTCTAAATCCAAAACGGTTTTCTGAAAAATATCAGTGCAGGTTCTCAAACTTTTTCATGTCAAGGACCACGGAAAAATGGAAAAAGAACCACCGCTCATCCGCTGAAAAAACTTAAGAGAGGTGCCACAAAGGGAACATGAGAAAAAAATAAAGGGAAGCTCCGCACACTCAGATCTGCGCACAATCAATGTATTTATTTAGCAAGCTTTCGGTCTACTGACCTTCTTCAGGCATAATCAAAAAGTGACATAGGACCGAATATATGTTCATCAAGGCACCGCCTTGTAGCCACTGTCAAGGACCCCCGCAAAATCATATGCATCTCAAAATATGTTTGTTCCAGGGACCCCCAGAAGCATGGATTTGAGTAAAAAACATTTGCTTTAAAAATATATATTCAAAGATTTGCACAACTTTTCATAATAATTTTTTTCTTCAAAAATGGCAGATCTACAAGCTCATGGCGCGGCACAGAGTGACAACGCTTGGGTAGCTCACTCAACCTGACGGTCTAGAGACGTGCACCCCTTACTTGTTCCTAACTCTGCCAATAATGTGCTTCCCCAGGAAACCCTAAAGGAGCTATGCTGACCCATGAGAATGTGGTCTCTGATGCTGCTGGCATGATCAAAAGCTTTGAGGTACAGTATGTAGACGGCATTCATCATTCATAACAGCGTTTTAACCACTTAAACCATAATATATTGATATGACTGGAGTCCTCCAGGGCTCTGTACTAAGGTCCCCCTTCTGATTTTGCGCTGTATTAAATATCTTTGCTGAAAATAGCCAAAGTACAAAATCGCAACGCCAAGTTGTTTTTACATATTTGACTGAGTGCAAAGGTTTGAGTTGGTTATGGATAATCACAGCACTCGTGTCATTTGTAAACAGACCTGATACTAACGAGGGCCTCTTGTTTCTCACAGATAGCTGTTGCACCAAATTCCCAAGATGTCAGCATTTCATTCCTCCCTTTGGCACACATGTTTGAGAGGGTTGTACAGGTAAATGGTGCATTTATATAGCAAAGGCGCTTTACAGAGATTGTGCATTACATTCATTCACACAACCTGCACATCGGGAGCAATTAGGGGTTTAGAGTCTTGCTCAAGGACACTTCCACACTAACTCTGGGTGGAGCCCGGGATTGAACTGGGAACTTTGCGGTTCCCATCCGGTCACTCTACCCCTGAGCCACTGCCGCCCCTAGGTACGATATGGACACCAAAACTGCATATCACGATAAAATCAGTGTTGATTGGGGCATGGTCACACATCAGCATCAGGTGATGCATCCATTTCCCATGTTGTCTCGAGGGCTCTGGTGCCAGTTTTCTGGTGTAGTGAATTTGAATTGGTTTGAATGATGGTCTTGAATGAAGATCGCTTTTAAAGAATATACATTTTATAAATAAGGTAACTTTTCTGTGCTCTTTCAGGCAGTGATGTATGGTTCTGGGGCCAGAGTGGGCTTCTTCCAGGGGGACATCAGACTTTTGCCAGATGACATGAAAGCCCTACAGCCCACAATTTTCCCTGTGGTGCCTCGACTTCTCAACCGTGTCTATGATAAAGTCAGTCCCAGGAACACACTGTCTGCTAGACTAGACCATTCCAGACCATATCCAAACTCTACCTAAAGCCTGATTGATACTCTGTCATACAACTGTGTCGAATGCAGAAAATAGCTGATTTCCAAGCTCAACACGTCGCAGATGCAGGACATTGAGAGCTTGTAATCTCGGCGTATGACATTGTTTTACAATGGAGCATAAATATATGTGAACATAGAATTGTGTCTCTATAGGTTCATAGTGGAGCCAATACACGTTTTAAGAAATGGCTGTTGAACTTTGCTGTGGAGAGGAAACTTGCAGAAGTAAGGGAAGGTGTCATCAGGCAAAACAGCATATGGGACTCGCTCATCTTCCACAAAGTCCAGGTACGCGTATGTGTCTCACAAGCACAATGTCCAAACCATTCTATGGGTGATCCGATAGTTGGGTTGCGTACCACATGGGCTCTAAGTAACATGCAGCAACCATTTGCTGCATATTACTCCCTTTCTCTCTCCGCTGTAGCCATCCAATAAAGGCTGCATGTGTACAAATAACCAAAAAAGACACCATACTGTATGTGTGTGTGTGTGTGTGTGTGTGTATGTCATGGGGGAAAGTGGCTCTCTAAATTCTTGCTTTCCTTGAACGTGTCTTGGTTAAAGGAGTCTCTAGGGGGTCGCGTGCGGGTGATGGTAACGGGAGCAGCACCTATCTCTCCAGCCGTTCTCGACTTCCTCAGGGCTTCTCTGGGTTGCCAGGTAAAGCTACAGTATCTTTACTTATTCTGCAAACTTCTATATTCCTACTTTGCTTTGAATGACGTATCAATAAACTTCTTAACTATTGTAGCACATTTGTCACGATCTTGTAACTTCCTCAAAAATGCCATTCTTCATTCGGTGTCTAGTTTGTTGTCACACTATTTACAATTGGACTTCATAATAAAGGCAAGAAAGTTGCATTCTCTCCATTGGCACCAAATGTCGTTGACCATGACCATTATGAACTCATTGTATTATAATATAAAGCATGCTGCAGCACTCCTACACAGAGTCACACAGCTACTGTACACAGTGTGCTTAACGGTATACTGAAGTTGATCTGTATTGATTCACTGTATTGAGGTCAACTCTTGGTTTGATTGGTTCTGTTAGATTTTCGAGGCATATGGTCAAACTGAGTGCACTGCTGGCTGTACCTGCACTATGCCTGGAGATGCCACCTCTGGTATGTATTATATTTCACCACAGGAAACACGGGCCCTATCTTTATAGGCATTTTTCCCAGAGTTTTTAAAAACCGTGAAAACAGCCGATCTACATCGACACGTTGTGAGCTTTGTAAAATGTAAAATGTTTACAGTACTGTACGGTACAATGGAACAGCATTGCAACTGCAACTGCAATAACGGAAGACTTAGTTCCCACATGCATACCTTAGAATTTGTGTTCATCACGTGTTTGCCGAGCAAAACATTTTTCTCTGATTTGATTTCCATAGGCCATGTTGGGATTCCAGTGCCATGCAATGTGGTGAAGTTAGTGGATGTTGTCGATATGAACTACTTTGCCTCCAATGGTGAAGGAGAGGTAAGTTCAATAGCAACTGACAGTCAACAAGCTGTCTCGTTGCAATAATCACGTTAAACCACACCCTCTCGTGTAATATTGCAATTATATAACAGTTACCCTTAAAACTAAGAGAATTAGCAGATTTTTGTTTTCTTTGACAGATGTAGTCACTACGACCAGAAATGTCCCAAGAAACTAGCTAGCCTAGCCACTGAGTTTGCTGCGCTCTGGGAAAACGGAGCAGCTGAATTATTTCGTTTTGATTAGGTGTGGAGTGGTGCTCGTTTGAACCACGGCTAGAAGGCTATTTCAACCAATCAGATTGCTTCCTCGAAACGACCTGTTGTATAACTGTGCATTATTGTGCAGATTATATTGCGTCCTTTGTAAATGACAGACTTAATTTTTACTCCATTTCTCTCAATGATTCAATGTATCTGTGGCGAGCACACGAATATGCCCATACAGTGTATGGAATGGGTATTATGACATGTCATTGTCAGTGCAATAACATGGATCTGGAGGCCAGTGTGGAGATCTAATCACTCCAACTGACCTGTGATTTCTGCTCTGTGATTTCCTCCCAGCTGGATGTGCCAGGAAAAGCCTCCCCTGGGAGGTGACCACAAAGAATCCTTACTAGAAGCCCAAACCACCTCAACTGGCTCCTTCTGCGCAAAGGAGCAGCTGCTTTAGTCCCTTGTCCCTCACGGGTGACTGAGCTTCTCGCCTTATTAATCCCTATTATCCCTGGGGAAACTCATTGCGGCTTTTAATTAATTAACTACATTATAATAACCTTGCGTCACAGGCACAACACATAATGTAATTGAATGCTGAGGTTGTCTTACCAACCCGTCACACCAGGTGATTTCATTAATTAGGACACTCAAACAGGGATGGAGGAACTAGTTGGTATCAGGTGTTGGCTGAAATGATTAAGTAAAACCTACTATATAGATGCCAGATGTTAACATTATTTTTATTTGATCATATTTTTGCTTTTTCACGGTCTCTGCTAGGTGTGTATCAAGGGCAATAATGTGTTCAAGGGGTACCTGAAAGACCCGGAGAAGACGGCAGAGGCCCTGGATAAAGATGGTTGGCTTCACACCGGGGACATTGGCAAATGGCTACCGGTAAGACCAAAAGACACCTAGCCTACAGTAACCTACAGTACACATCCTGAGTGTACATTTTATTGAGTATAAAAGTCTACCCACAAGTGTCCATTTTGAGTGGTGCATAATGGATAACACTTTTAAAGGACCACTTCAACACTTTTCAACCTATCTTCATATAATAGGTCCTCACTAATAATCATGAAAGAAAGGGCTGTGGGCAGTTCAGAAACCGTCTTCCAGTGACATCATCGATGGGGAATACAAGCTAATGAAAACAGCAGGCTTTCTAGTTCTGAAAAGTTGCAATGCGAAAATGGAAGCCATCGTTCTCACAATAATGAAAATCTAAACATTTTTGTAAAATAATCTTGTTTCAAAAATAATCTGCCTAATGATGTCACTGGAAGACGGTTTCTAAACTGCCCACAGCCCTGCTATGAGACACAGACTGAGTAGAAAAGAATCGTACCATTTTATCATTATTAGTGAGGACCTATTATATGAACATACGTTAAAGTGGTGAAGTGGTCCTTTAATAGCAATGTGATTTCTAACTGTCATGCATGCGTCCTAAATGTATCCATATTGCAAAACAAACGGACTGCCTACAGATGTTCCACTTACATGTTCCCATCAATTGCCTGTGACCCATTATAAGTAATGGTAAAGTTTGGATTTGTATTAATTATCAAACGTTTGTGCTCCATCCATATCAGAGTGGAGTGCTGAAGATTATTGACCGAAAGAAGAATATTTTCAAGCTGGCTCAGGGGGAGTACATAGCACCAGAGAAGATTGAAAACGTATATATACGCAGCGAACCCATAGCCCAGATGTTTGTGCATGGAGACAGTCTACAGGTACATCTAGTTCCTTAACAATGTGTACTCGGGGGTGAGTATTATTAGGTAGTAGATACTTCTTTAATGACACATAGTAGCAATAATGGGTGGCAGCAGCCAATCTGTGAGCTCACAATGCATCGCATGGCAGTTGTGAACCTGTAGATCTGTCATTTTTTAATATTTTCCCAAAACAGGGATGCCGTGGGGACCGTGGTTAAGATGGCCTAATTGAGATGTTATCAAAACAATTATGAAACGTTTCCGACTACATTTTTCATAAAGGAAATGCATGCGTTTAATTCAGTCTGACAGCAGAGGTTTCCCCCCTACATCCCTCACAGCTCTGCGTGATCCCTCTTTCGTCCTCTGTGTGTCTCTAGTCTAGCCTGGTAGCGATTGTGGTGCCAGATGCTGAGGTCCTTCCAAGCTTTGCTCAGAAGCTAGGCTTGAATGGCTCACTGGAGGAACTGTGCACAAACAATGTAAGGACTCTGTCAGATGTGCTGTATCATCATACAGTAGATGCTTTGTGCTAGGCATTTGTTCATTACCTCGGCTTCCTTCCAAACAGAAAAAATATGTCTGTAAAATACCTCAGATACCGATAGTTTAATGTGAATACTGCTTATAATGTAAATGCCAAATGGACATCAATGCACTAGTGGGACAGTTGGTTGGTGAAGTCCACCCTATAATTTGTAATTTTTTTGAATGTTAACTCTGTGATTATATTTTGCTGTGATCACCAAATCATCTTTCTCTTGCAGGAAATGAAGAAGGCTATTCTCTCTGACATGACCAAACTGGGCAGAGAATCAGGACTCAAGTCATTTGAGCAGGTCACCAGTTGCAAACTAATTGACTATTGTATACATAGGTTAAATTATACTAGACTATTAACTATTAACGGGCACATGCTCTACCAGATGCAAAGGAAAATTGCAGAATCTTTGCAGAATTACACAGGATAGTTACCAGAAAATAAAAGGAACAAAATGAACTAAAGAAATGTCTCCTGCTGGTGGGCTAAAGCCTCACTGTACTTCTGCCAATCTACAAGACGATCTCAAGTCATAAAAATAAACTTTATTTATAAAGGGCTTTTCAAAACAGAGTTACAAAGTTCTTTACAATGGAATATAAAAATGCAGTACACTAGCTTAGAGGCACTTGGTGGAATAAAACAACAAACCGTTACTGCAGTACACAGAAGCAATACAATAAAACAATACCACAGTTGTAGTTAATAGTAATTAATTATAGTAGTAGTTAATAATTGACTGCGGCCTCCTTAGTTATTCATATTTGCACAGAACCTTTGTGCTGTGGAATCTGTCCCCATTTCCCATCCTAACTATTACTATGGAGAAGCTGGGGTGGAAAAAAGCATCAATACTTCTGTCTGGAATTCAAAAGTACAAAAGTATTGGTATACATTGGCTTGTATGATGTAACTGTGCAGTGTAATTTATTAATTATTGTCCACTCCAAGCTGATGACAGACTGGGGGTGCATACTTAGTTTAGACTAGTCATTGGTTAGACATGTCACATGGGTTAGGGTTAGGTTTAGGTGATGTGAGCAGTGAGCATCCATCCACACTGATATCATTAAATATTGTGGTGTTTTTTTTTAACTGTATTTATAATATATATTGTGCTTGTTGTGGACGGCCCATTACTGGGGGGGGGAAACATTTCACCTTCCCACATTGCGCAAACAATACAATGTCAACTTATTTGTTTCCAATGTTACCACATGGTTTTCCTCTCTCACCTACAGGTGAAGGCTTTGCATCTCCATCCAGAACTGTGGAGCATTGAGAATGGTCTTCTAACTCCTACGCTCAAGGCCAAGAGGGCAGAGCTGAAAGCACTGTTCCAGCCACAGATAGATCAACTTTACGCCGCCATCCAGTAATTGGACAAACCCATGCACCACAATGGCCTTCTATTTTTGGCTTTCTGCTTTTTGACTTTGACATTAAAAACGTGATTCAATTCATTGTTCCATTTATGCAGTAGTTCTATTTTTTTAACGTTAAATTCCACATATTGATATAAGTTACGAAGTTGTGTTACAGGGCCTGTAGTTCTAAACAAGACACAGATTTCTCTGAAAATACCTGTAGTATGTGTTATTTCTTCCCCCCCCCCCGCTTTCCTAAGACAGTAATTTGAAGGTCAAATGCAGGTCGATTGAGTCTCCGGGGCCATCAAATTATTGGCTTAGGAATCTCTATGAATTCAAGGCTTCGTGGGGGTGTGTAATTGAATTGTGTAATTCTTGATGGAACTACTCCTTTAACCCCCTAATGGCTCTTCCCTGAGCACTCATGACCATCTGAAGCTGAATTTCAGATCAAGCCATGCTATTATTTTGACTTATTACATGCACTTTCAAAGTGAATACCACAGTAAGGCTGTGTTCACAGTTCACACTATTCACTTCACACTATAGGGTGCCTTTCTGTTTGGTTCTTCATCAACGGGTTCTGACGCGTCGATAAGGCGATATGGACGGCAAGCGACGGCGAGCTTCTCGTCGGGAGTCTCCTGCCAGCAATTTTGCGACTGGCGACAGCCGACCGGCGGCAGTGTGGAGTTGGCTTAAGAAAGAATAGCCACCTCCTTTTAACATTACACCCTATGAGAAACAAAAGGCCACCCTTTTAGAAGGCACTGGTCTGAGCGCTTTCTTCTGGCAAAGCGCTTTTAAAAGTTGAGAATACAGTAGCTCTTACTAGCTTTATGAGAAATGTGCCGATGATGTGGACCACTTTGTATCGGGGTCCAATCACAGCAATACACAAGTGGCAGAGTGGCTCGTCTGAGCTGTTGGTCGATCTGTCTACACCAGGGGTTGTCAACCTTTTTGGCTGGGGACCCCCGGAAATGCTTTGGCCATGTCTCGCGACCCCCGCCCCGCCCCACCACCAATAAAAACTGACCTTAATAATAGAGAAAATATATCATAAATGAATACTGTAACCATGGATATAATCATTAAGGAAAGTATGCATACACTTAATTTCTATTTTCCAGCCATTCAGTTGCAAAAAACATTTTTGAAAATAATTTGGGGACCCCCCAAAATAATTTGGCGACCCCCTTAGGGGTCACGACCCACGGGTTGAGAACCCCTGGTCTACACCACTACGGACATGCTGTCGGCCACAGAGGCACCAGACTACCACCAGCAACCCCCCTCTCCTGCCTAACAAACTGTGTAATTAACCTGTTGTATTTTCATAAAGGCAGAACTATAATACATTGTCCGTACACCAGCATCTGCTGCACTGTTCCATAATAGTCTTGTGTTTGACAGCTTGTCTAGAAAAGATAAGATTTATACATTGTAGGTGGTAAATATGCCATGCTGTTCTATACCAAGTTTCAAATGTTTTCAGTATTTTGTACTTTCCAGAGTTTCAAAATTGAAGTCTGCTTATGTTGATGGCATGTGCTGTAGGGCGGGCAGCGCCTGTCCTTCATACAAGGCACTTTAGTGTGAACATATCAAAGTACAAAACAACACATTGGATGTGTTCTTTCAAGACATGGAAACATTGTTTTCAGTATTTTCTTCAACACAATGAACTAGCTACTCTTGTTTTCATACCTTTCATTCAAAATGAATGTGCTTGAACCTTGAGTTAAGGCTTAACTCAATGTTCAAGCACAGGCGGCATAATGGCGTTGAAATGAATGGCTTTCAGCCTTGAGTTATAGACTACAAGGCGTCATAATGGCCTTGTTACTTCATCATGATGCTCACTGAAAATGTCATTGTTCTACTGAAAAACAAGTTCTCTTCGGCAAGGGACACAGTTGTGTGACAATTAGCCATTATTCATAGCTTCAGCCATTATTCAAACTAAGTTGTCTTTCATCTGTTAATAGGAACCACAAGAGCTGTGCTCGGGTTCAGAAGTTCCTCTCTGTTTAAAGTGCCTTGCTTCTGTCTCCATAGCCCCAAGCAGCTAATGGAGGAGAATGTCCTCTCCCTCCTCATGTCTGTCTGGCCACACTTACTGAAGACTACCTGTGTGCTGATAATGGACTCTCACCACAATCCCATAATGGGAAAATATGGCCATGGGCTCCACCAGTGTCCTCCTTTTATGAACACTGCTGTTACAGTGGTTGGTCTTGTACAGACGTGGGTCATTTTTGCATACCAGAAGTCTGCAGTGCTTACGGATACTTCCCTGCACTGGACCAAAGTAAAACCAATGGTCCAATTCAACCGCTACCGGAGCAAGGGAATTCTGTCAACAGCCTTCTCTAAGTTTGCTGAGGTAAGCCCCCATACTCATGCAAGTCATACGACTTGCAGAAAGTAACTTTTCAACTGACCAACATTCACACATGAATTTGAGAATAACAGACTCTGCAGGATGGCTAGTCAATTATTGGTAGGCTATCACATTTATTTTTCTCATTTTTTTCAATAACGCTTGTGGATGGAACAAAGGTTCCTTTTGGCTTCTTGCCTGGTCCTACAACATCCCTGAAATGGTTTAAAACGGCAACAATTCCAGCCAAACGGCTGGTTGCTCCAAAACCAGCAAAAGAGATTTCCCCTCCAACCCTAGCCACTGTGGACCTCCAGCCAGGTGAATTTAACATTTAATTAAAAACACGTGTTGTAAGAAGTATTCACTTTTTTTTGCTTGAGTAAAAGTATCAATATGCTATTGCAGAAAAACGGTGCAAGTTCGCTATACAAATCTTTTGAAAATGGCGGATCTACAAGCTCACAAGGTGGCACATTGCGACGCGTTATGAGCTTGTAGTTCAGCTATTTTCATGTACAGTAGTGTTTATAAGGCAAAAGTATGTTTTGTAATAATGAAAATAAATAAATATAAAAATCAAATAATGATATTGAAGTAAAAGTATATTTTTTTCCTAAAAATATTGACTATTGTAAAAACTAAAAGTCATAATACCTTACATTTTTACTTGAGTAGGCCTACAGTACTTGAGTAGCCTACATGTAGTTACTTTACACCACTGAACAGAACCTGAAATGGTCTCCCTGTCAGAAATTCAACCTAATCTGTTTGGTTGGTTTAACAAATCAAACTGCCTTGGTTATTCTCAGAGGTTACTGAAGGCAAGAAAAGGCAAGCCAAACACTACTTCATCAAGATGCTGAGGACTGTCTTTTGTTGCTTCGTCCCCAGCTATGGAGAACTGGAATGAAGGAACAGCACTGTACATCATGTTTATAATCAACATAATAAAAGAGCCAAGTTTTTGCTATGTTTGAATTATTTGTTACACATAGTACAGTATATATACAGTATTGTTGTAAAAAGGTTTTTGTATTTTAGTTCTTATTTTGAAATGTGTAAATTATTGTAACTATTGAGCAACATATTGTAGGCAACTTGTGTTTTACAATATTACTGAAAAATAGTTAAAATGTGTGTTATTGACGTTATGTCATGGTTATTAAGTTTATCTTACAAACTTAACACATATCATAATTGCTTTGAAAACTAATTGCAGTAGTATTTAGGCCTACATCTGCACACTCCAGTAATCACATGTTCACCTATAGGCTTACAATAAAGACTGATTAAATAATGAGTATGTGTGTTTGGTGATTTGCGTATAGGCTACCTCCACTGACAAAACTAATAATATAATAATTATAATTAAAATGTAGAACTTATTATTACCGGTATTTACATTCTGATTTTGTGATGATATTCTGAAAATGGGATATTAAAATAAGTGCCATCTAGCCATGTCTGGTAAAATAACAAATAAAAAAGCCTATACTGCCATCTCGTGTACAGAAACAAAATAGCATTTACTTGATTCTGGGACTCAGTCGTTCCTGGCTGCTGCAGCTGGCTGCTGGGATAGCCTAAGCCTACCCACTTATCTCTACTCTACCTGACGTTAGTTCTAAGTAAAGTTCTAAAACCACCGACTTCTCCTTGGTTGGTGGCGCTTCTGTAAAATCTAAAACGAGTCCCGCAACAACTTACTCACCGACTCCCGTTTTTCAGGCAGCACACCACCACCGTCATCTGACACAGAAAAACACGCGCTCTATGGATTTCACGGATCGTCCCTGGACTCAGATGTGAACCGGAGAAGCTTCAGAGTTGTTCAACATGGCTTCTTCCGCCACAGGTGACCGCCAAGACCAGGTAATAAGCGGACTTTCATCTCACCGAAGCAAAAATGATATATTTCAAGCAAAACGCTGCAAACTTATATTTGGCATTATCATTCGGTGTGTTTGTAAACAGAAGGGAAAAAAGTAAACATTGAACTCAACTGATGCACGGCGGGGTAGTGTTTTTGCTCACGAGGACTCTGTCTGGGATTTAGAAAAAATAGTTTCACTTTCAGTCAACTATACTTTACTGACTAACCAACTTACTGGCCTATTGATTCTTGTCTTTTACTAACCGTGACAATTAAGCTCCGGCCACTTTGTATCAACATGCAAATAGCCTAGTCAGTGGTATATTTGGCTACTGTAACGTTATGCCTTTTGAAGTACTCCCCCCAGTGATGTATTTGGCTTGCTTTACCTCTAAAACAACTTTCAACCTGGTACCGGTATGCCTATTTTTTTGGTTTGTTTTTTGTAGGTGAGAATTCTCTGAAATTGTCAAAACTTTCTGAATTCTCTATATGAAAAATGAAATGAGGCATAAGTGGTAAAGAAACACAAACACTCACACCCCCTTCATGACACAACAGCCAGGCTTCTGGCAGTGGCCCTCATTTTCTCACCAAAAGCTGTGGAAAGCCATGGAATTCAACTATACATTTGTGTAGCCTGGCTAATAAGCCAGACCGAATCAGCCCCGAGTCTGGGTTATTAGCCAGGCTAACATTAAACTGTGGATTAAGAAAATCACCAGTTGAAAGTAACAGCAAGCTACTTGTTTAGACTAGCTCAGTTATCACTAGGTTTCATATGTTGAACTCATAACCGGACTGCCTGGTTCAAAGTGTCTTAAAATTCATATTTTTATGTGAGTTTAGTCAGTTTACATGTCTGTCTGCAGCATATCTGACAGGCTACTAAGGGTTACCACCACTGGTTTACCACCTGCCCATGGCTGGTAAATAAAACCTTCGGGCAGGTGGAGTTTGCTTTCAGGTTGCCCGACCAGGCAAGTGCTCGTTTGAGAGGGGATGCAACTGTCTATGAACAGTAAACACAACATGAGATATCTGTTGGCTTATAACACCTGAACATGTCCAGATCGCTCCGTCTTCTGGTCTGTGGAACGTAAAATAAAAGCATGGTTTACCTATAATGTGCTGTTTTCACTGTTGCTATAATTAAAAATATAAAATAACAAGTGTGAACTCATATTCATAGCTATGAAGGTATTTGGCATAAAACCCCTGTTTTAAATTGAACAGTAATTCAAATTTTAACAATATTTTTTAATGGCCGATTTACGTTTTTGGCAAGTGGGCATGACCTTTGGGCAACTAGAACATGACCTGTATCCTTGCCCGATGGGCAAGTGCATCTGAGACCTTTACCTTATAGTGTAAATCCCTGTATCTGTCTGTCTTACAGAAGACAAGTGTGCCTGTACAGCAGTGATGGAAGAAGTATACTCACATTTTGTACTTCGGCTTCGAGTGATTTATCGGTAGCAATGATGCTCTCGTTTTATCTCATTTTAAATCCTGTGCAACCATTTACATTTTACAATGGTGCAACCATTTACATTTTACAATGGTGCGCTTTTGCCCCTGCCTAAAAGCTCAAACTCACTCAGTTAGGCTGTGACACGTTTAGTTCAGCTGTAGCCAAGATGTCGGAAATGGAGGCCTTTGATCAGCAAGAAAGGTACAGTAAAACCAATTCAGCTGTTTGGAAACACTGGTTTCAAGGAGTCTGACAAGGACCAACAAATACTGTGCAAGATTATTAAACAGTGATGAGGAAACTGCAAAAAACGTGAGCAAAAAAGAAATAAAAAAACCAGAAAAGTTCAATTTTACTAATCGTGATAAATAATTATTGTATTATTAATATATTATATTACTGGAAAATAATATATTAAAGTGAATACTTCCCAAAGTCTTCTTGAAATGCAGTGAGCATAGTGGGCTGTTATGCCGTGGGTTGTGGCCAGCTTCAGGTTTGACCTGGTTGTGAGTTTGCACCTGGCTCAGACTCAGACTCAGTAGCTAACGTCCTATCAGGGTGGGAAATTAACACTTGCCAAGCTGATCATCTTTATGATGACAAATACCTTATCTACCCTACTTACTGTACCATTTTGGCAGGTAATCAAACAGCCACGCTTCAAACAAAAGGTCATATATTTGGATGGTCAAAAGGTGTATGGTGGACAGAAATGTTGGGTTTCTGACCTTTTCTTTGATTCTTTGTCTGTCTCACTGAGAATCCAGCTCAGCTTGAGGGTATGCGCAATTGCGCATACATAAAGTAAGTGGCAAAGTGAGTTTAACGTCGTTTAATGCAATCAGATAGGACTTTTCTGTTTGGATGTATGGGCTGTTAAGGCCACAAAGTAGTTTCTTGCCACTCAGTAGGCGTTCCCGCATAACGTCTGCGTATGATGATGATGTCACGTGCATATACCCTCTATAATAGCCTGAGTATGCACTTAATTTGCTAGGTTATTGATTAGTAACTGTCTACACTACCAAGCAAGAGTAGAGTATGCAAACAAAAACTTAGTGGCACCAAAGTGATGAGACGTTTGGAAACCCTGCAGAGGTCCAGAGTACATTCAATATAAAGAGGGTAGGTGGGAGAGGCTAAGCCAGTGTGATGAATTGCTGAATTTGAAGTGGCTATTCTGATCAAATATAACTGATGTGTGCATAAAAGAATCACAGTCATCTTTCTATTCTAATTGAAGAAGATATGTATACATGTTGTGAGCAGTAAGCCACTGCTCACCCTTTCTGTAATCGGTAGTGCTTTTCTCAAGCTGACTCAGTGCTCGTGTTGGGAAGGGGTTAATCCATGCATGCGGCCAGGCTTTCACTGCAGGGGCATTGTACAGTAACAGGCTGAGTAAGTATGACCTCAGTTATGGTAGGGCAGTGTCAAGTCACGGTCCATTTGTGTGTGTATCTTTCAGTGTGTCTGTGTGTGTCAAGACTCAAGGATGACTATGCCATTGTTACATTCAGCAATTGAAGCAATCCTGTCAAGTCACAGCTATGAGCATTTCATTGCAGCTGTTAGGGCTTGGTATCAATTGAACATTTTCATACTGGTACCAGATCCTTAAAATCTGATACTTTGTGGATTAAATGAATGCATTGTTTATGTTTAATTATTTCATTTGGAACTGCCACCAGCAAGATGGCTGACAAACCATATTTGCAGAACACATTTCAAACACTCCATGCATCCACTTTGTGGGATTTCCTTACAAAAAATACTTTCAGAATTCAGACTAGTTCTTAAATAGTGTTTTTATGATAAGTCTACTTTTTTTTCTTTTTACAGTAGGTCCTTTTATACAACACAGTGACATAACTCTGGAAAAAGTTTACAGGTACACAATACATAACTAAGGTAGCCTATAGTTAGGTTTTAGCCCAAAACATCAGCACCTGAGAGAAGCTTAATTTACTGAATGTACACAAGCTAAATGTATTCAATTGGCCTTCACTGTTTGACTTGGGCTCTTTAAATATTGGCTCAGAAGATTTCTCTTGGCTGCAGTTTTATTAGTGGTTCAAGCCTGAAGCAAGGGCTGCGACCCATTGTATTTGTGTTGATTTTTCTCCTGCTACGGTTTTGCTGTGAGATGATAAATAGTAGAGAGACATGGCATTTTCACCAGACGTTATGTTCATTAGAAAATGCGACCCCAATCAGCCTGAAAAGTTAGGAATTTGAAAAGTCATATTCCTATGCCGTTTACACAAAACCTGCTACAGACATCCATCTACAGATTTGCCTTAAAATCTGTTAGCTACGACTTTTACTTTTCACTTTGATTATCTTTTTTTTTTACTATAATTCTGCCCCTGGTTTAGCATTGTGAAAATGATTTTGTTTACAGATCTACAGATCTTGTTTTGCAACATAATGAATGATTGACTGTGGAGAGGGCCCATAAACTATGGAAAAAACCAGATAGGCTATTTGTCTAGTGAGGTATTTATTTAGTTGGATCTTAAAAGAAAATAGGTCTTTTGACCATCGGCCTTAGTGATTTAAAGATAGCGCTGAACCTTTTGATGAAGTTATTTCTATATGATGGTACATGTGTCACTGTGTGAACATGTGTGGTGGCATTTTCTTGTAAACGTGTACTGTACACGTGCAGTGACATGTTGAACAGTTAAACACGTTTAATTGTAGCATGATGTCGTATTTGTACTACCGGTAATTCAAATGGCAGCAACTGTATTTAGCGCAACTGAACTGACATCTCTTCATAGACACTATTAGACAGAGAGGACAAGTCTCAAATGTTTTTTGGGGTGTTTTGGTTTTTCCTTCTGTGATCACCACTGAACAAATTCAAATAGGCACTGTATTCTGCGTGTTTTGAATGTTTGTCCTTTTTATGTTTTCTCTATTACTTTATCACAAAGTTGGCGGTATGTATCAAGGTATTACGGAGTACCTGGTATTTAGAAATCCCAAAGGTGTGATTGTAAACACAAAATGAAAACTTATTTAACTTAATTTATTACAGCAGGCTTTATTAGGCCATTTTGTGTGTGCTGTGTTTCTTCCAGTGCTTGTGTATTTGTGCGTGCGTGCGCGTGTGTGTGTTCAGTTCATAGTTTTTGCTAGGCTCATCTGCGCGTGCTAGTCTGTGACTAGCTGAGGCAGCCACAACAGGAGTCAGGACAAGCGGGGTCACATACGGTGCTAAGTGAATGGCAGCTATTGACAAGGACTCTGCGTGGCTTAGAGAAGGCTGAAGGGCTCACTGTCTAAATGTTAGCATATGAGGGCAGTGTAGCTATTCTAGTCAAGACCCACATGTTGTCCATACTAAAATATACAATTTTATATACAATATACATAGGGTACAATAGTTGCTTTGGTGAATTATGTTTTGACTATGCCACTTTCAGATTTTCTTGTTTTCACTGCATGAATCTATGAATGTTGGCTACTAGTTTCTCTGCTGAGCTTTCAGAAATTTCAGAGAAGAACATTAGCCAATGATTTTAATCAGTGCTGTAGCCTAGGTTTTTTCAGACATCCCCTGTGCGACATGTATAGGCTATTATGCCCGCAGCCCAGTGCTGTTTGCAGACGGTATACGCCTAAAACTTCGCCACCCACGACATTCCCACTACATACATATAGCGTATAATAGTAGGCTACCACAGATTTTTATAAAACAACAAAAAAATAGAAATAAACACAAGCTAATCTGTTTGACATCAAATTGGGCAAAGATTCAGCGGCTCTACTCTGAGTTTCTCCCGTGTGACTGAACTTCTCAGCCTATCTCTAAGGGAGATGCCAGCCACCCGTCGGAGAAAACTCCTTTCGGGCGCTTGTATTCGCAACCTTATTCTTTCGGTCATGACCCACACTTCATGACCATAGGTGAGAGTAGGAATGAAGATTGCTCGGTAGACAGAGAGCTTTGCCTTCTGGCTCAAATAATAATAATAATGTGTTAAAAGACAAACAAAACAATATATCACAGACAATCAAACGCTTGGGAGTAATACAGGGTTTTGAGCCTAGATTTAAAAACTTCAATGGAGGGGATGTTTTAATAGAGTAGGGGATGGTGTTCCATAGTCTGCCCTAGGGGCTGCGACAGAGAAGGCGGTCTCCACTCTCCACTAAGCATCAATTTGGTCGGTGGAACCTCCAGTAGCTCCAGGTCTGTTGATCTGAGGTGCCTAGTGGTGGGGGGGTACTTTACCAGGTCAGTAATGTAGGAAGGGGCTAGTCCGTTTTGTAAACAAATAAAAGTGTCTTAAAATCAAATTGGGAGTGATGTGGTCCCTCTTCTTGGTGCCGGTTAGGAGTCTGGCTGCTGCGTTTTGAACCAATTGAAGACGCGATAGGGCTGACTGACTGATTCCAATGAAGAGGGAGTTGCAGTAGTCTAGACGGGATGTAATGAGGGCATGAATGACGGTTTCTAGGTTGGGAGTGGAGAGGAATGGTTTAATTTTTGCTATGGAGCGGAGGTTAAGCTTGACTTAACTACTGCGTTTACCTGTTTATCTAGTTTGAATTCTGAGTCGAAGAGTACCCCCAGGTTTTTGGAGTGGGGTTTGACCAGGCAGGACGAATTTTGATGAAATGGACATTTTGTTGAACTTGATTGGCAGATGAAAGGAGATAAAATTCAGCTGGGAGTTTCAGAACTAGTTCAACCAGTCCCAATTAACAAGCCAGGGATTTACACATGATCCCTTTACACAACATCTGTTTGTGTATCAGGCGGAACGAATACCAATTTGGAAGAGAGTGACATTGAACAGCAGTGTGTCCGTGAAGCGAGACATTTCACTGGACATCATGGCACAAGGCTTTAGAGGCACACGCATTCAATCGGAATAAAACAAATATCAATACTTAGTCGTATGATGGCGTTGCACATTCAAATAGGCTTACAAGCAAAGCAAATTTAAATACTAGTCCGCTGGCCTAGTGGTCCAGGTGCATGCCACATATAGCCTCTGGCCTGACAGCATGTCGCGTTGTGTGTTCAAGGCTTTTACGAACGTGTGCAAGTGTGGGTGTGTAATGTATGAATGGTGTCCATTACATGTTTCTCCCTTAGAGTATGGTTTCTCCACTCTTGTGTGGATGGATATCCACTGTATGCATGTGTGACTTGACTTTACTTGACTTGCCAGTGCAATGCTATCTCGTGAGTCACCAGAAGTTGTCCTTTATCGACCCCCAGCTGCGGGTGTGATGTGATGTCATGGTAACTGTAACCGTAGTGCTTCCCTGGCTGACTCAGCTGATGAGACAGTGCTGTGCTGTGTTGTTGTGTGGTGAATTAGCTCAAGTCAGAGATACACTGGCTGAATTTGGACCCAATGGACCGTACTGTTTTTATGGCATGGCTCGCCAGAGGCGTTCTGTATGTGTGTCCAGAGCTAATCTTGCAAACCTCTGGACTGATCAGCGCCAAAGTTCTGTTGCCAGTAGGCCACAGAAGTACCTCCACTAATGTGTTTTCTTTTTTTACTTAACTTTTTATCCCACGATTAACCCATTTTTTTCACCCAGTATCAATTGTCCCTCTGCCAACCCGGGGAGAGCAACGGACTGACCTCATGCTTCTACTAATGTATTTTCACATGTATGTTTTATATCTTTTGATTGAAATACTAGAGGTTCGGGGCGTGTTGAGTTTGGGTCGATACGCGGCCCTCACACGTACGTACGTCGCACCGTCGATCCGACCAATAAGTCTGAGTCATAGTGCTGTGGGCTTTGTCAGGGTACCGGTTGTCACCGTTTGTCTGTGTCCCTTTTGTGCCCATATATGGATGGATCTCTGAGGACACAATAAATCAAATAACTCTACTCTGCCTTGAATTTACTGCCCAGTGCCCATTCATTGAGACTCCGTGGGCGGCGGTGTCTCACGGGTAGAGTGACCGGATGGAAACCGCAAGGTTCCCTGTTCGGACTTTTTGGTAGAGAACGTGAGAACTCACATTTGTAATGATTATATGCCTAGTTTAGGCACGTAACCAGCGACGAAACATGTCTTCTTCTTCGGTGGCACGGTGGTCATCATCGTAGATATCATGTAAGCTGCAGAATAATACTAGGCCAGCTACCTGCATGACTGTTTATACAGTGTAACTGAGGACGCAGTGACAACATTCTCGGGTAATGTTATGCGAAGCATAACAAAGCAGTGAGGTAGACGGCATCCCCGCTTTGTACTAGGTGTTGACCACGGCGCCAACATGCACTGTGCATAAAGCTGCTTTTGAATTGCATTGCATTGCATGCGGGGGGGCGTGCGTGCAGCTTCTGAACTACCGGGGCGGCGCCCTCGGCAGCCCTAACGCCAGCTCACCACTGCCTGCCCTATGTGGTTAAACCTACTTTATGCTTTGTTATACGACCATTATATTCTTAGCTGCGACTTCAGGCTCACTGCAGGTACAGTATATTAGCCACCCTGTCTCAAAATTGTCGAGCAACAAAGTGAGAGCTAGTTTACAATACGTGTTTGTTCAGTTGAAAATGTATTATTTCCGGCAAGTGACGCTGTCAGTCATATGTCAGTCAGTCAGTGACATTGTCTGACTCTGAACATCATTTTTTATTACTACTATTAACCGCGATTGTCATTTAATAAAAAATGCAAGACTGGCTCAGATGCAATTTCTCATGTTTATTTGAGAACACTGACGCGTTTCGGCAGTAGCCTTCCTCAGAGCCAGTCTTGTATTTTTTATTTTGGAGTGTACATCTGCTATACTTTTGGAAAATTGTTGAAAATGTGATGCCAGAAACCAGATTGAAAGTAGCTAAAAAAATTGGGCCATATCGGCTTCATAATTGCAGATTCGATATAGACCAAAAAGTCAAATAGTGGCTGATGTACAGTAGGCGGTCAGGCTCTAGTTTTGAGTTCTGTGTCTACGACTAAAGTCATGTGAGACTATAGTCATGTGAGACTATCTTGACACCACTTAGTTAGTCTTTACTACAGCTATTGACATATGCAGGGCCATTAGATGATAGAAGAAGAATTAGGCAAATGGTTACACCACATAAACGCTGCCCTGAGGTTGATGGGCTTAGGTCCAGGATCAGTCTCATTCTCCTCTAATCCTGTCTGGAGCTGTTAGTGGGAGTGTCTGTCAGCTGACTGGGAACCAGTGAGCGCCTGAGGGGAGATTTCAACTACATGTAGGTCTGTCTGTCTGTCTCTCACGTTGTCTCCCTACAGCTCTGTCACCTGTCACACACACACACACACACACACACACACACACACACACACACACACACACACACACACACACACACACACACACACACACACTCCATGGAAATGGCAGTTGTGTTGAGACACACCTGACCGGTACAGTCTGATGTGAAGCAACAGAAAGGAATGTCAGCTATGTTCTGCATGTTGGCTCTGTGTGTTAATCACATGATGCCAGTGCCACCTTGTGTGCCTTTGGGTCTGTCATTATTAGAAATGACGATGTTTACTGTGGGTATAGCATACTTTCCCAAGTGTTTGTCTGTGTGTGTACTGTACCTCGGTGGAAAAAGCAGGTGTCATTCACTGCTGCAGTATTTCCTGTTTTATAGTGTTATTTGTATTTGTTGATGTGTATTATTGTGTTATTGTTATGCTATGTTGATGAATTGAATACATATGGCAACAAGTCCCCAGGACTTATTTGTGACTGTTATCCTTTTAGCCCTAATGTCTGACTGTACCAAGTGCTGTTTCAGACATTAAAATAGGGTGCATTTTGCTTCACAAAATGCAGTTCATAGTTAACGCAATAAAACAACAACCTCTGCATCCACGGGATGCACTACTGTACTATACTATACTGTAGGCTACTGTTTTTTATTCTAGTTTATTTTGCTAGCTTAGTTAGTTATAATAATCATTTTTTCTTCAGTTTTCTACATTAATATAGCCACATTAATATATAAAGACGGTTACGTCGCGGACAAAGCCAACTCGGATTGTGACAAATCATGACAACAAACACAATATTTTGTGCCGATCAAATAATTTGAAAGAAAAACATTGTAATTATTGTCATGATTTGTCACGATCCGAGTTGGCTTTGTCTGTGGCGTAACCGTCTTTAAATAAATACTTTTTGAAAAGCCTATGGAGAAAATGAATGGAGAATCATTTCCTGGGCCACTCGTCGTTCTGAAAGGGGGCGGGACTGCGACGCTCTATGTCAGTTGAACTACTTGAATCAAATGTTCAAAAGCCATCATGAGTACAGTGCTATTATATTATATTATATTATATTATTATACGTGTGCACTGGCTTGTGCAAGAGCACTCTCAAGCGCCTCAGAATGTGCTGAGAATATGACTTTTAAAAACCTTTCCAGAAACCCTGAATGCGTTGCATTTAGAGTCTCAACGGGAGGGCATGGGAGTCAGCCCAGTGGCATCAAGTTACTTGTCTTCCAGTGTTCCAGTGCTGCCTGTGTCATGGTGCAGCTCACTCTGTGGGCTGGCACCATTTTAGGCACGGAACCATGTCCGTTAGCATTGTGTCTGTCCTGGTCCTGGAGACAAAGATGAATCATAAATCAGGGTTGGATGGAAAAGTCCTCGTCTTCCCCGACTGTTGTTTGTGTGTCTGCTCTTTCTCAACGGCTGTGTGTGTGTGTGTGTGTGGTGTGTGTGTGGTGTGTGTGTGTGGATTCCGTCCGGCCCTCTTCAGGTTGGATGAACCTTCTATTGTCGTCAGTTTACGAGTGTCAGTGCACCTTTTCTTCAGGCACTTAGCTCATGTTCAGATAGTGGTGTTTTAAAAAAAGGAGCCAGTCACATCGATTACCAGTCTAAAGGCTCTGCAGTTGGCACACTGTGCCGAGAATCCATGGCGAGAATCACATTTCTGACGTTACTTGATCTTTTTTTTTACCGCTGCCAGTCTTTATGTTATCATAGTCATCTCTGTCATAATTTACTTTCGATTGGAATAATTTGCTTGGGTTCTTGAACTTCTTTGTACAGCACGTTACTGTGGAATCCCTTCAATAGACTTGTATTGTTTCTGAAATGCATTGTTTCATTAAGGATGAAGTCTGAACACAAATCCCAAACCACAACGGCACTTAAACAAAATCCAAAGCATATAGTATATGAGCATTGTTTACAAACTCTTATAGCTTATTCGACCAAGTTCTCCGCAAACATTGTCCTCCTGCGTTGATTCATATTGACATTTTTATCTCTCGTAACATGTTGTTGGGAATTATGAGATGTACATTGTACAACAATATGTAACGTTCATTTGGAAATCATATTCCGGTGAAACCCCCGAAACAAACAAAAAGGTGAGCTTCAACAGCATGAAGTGACATGGGCTTCCCTGTAAAGCAGGTCCTTGACATACAACAGCTGTGGAACTGTAACACACACTGTACGCACCACTATTCACCACCTGGTGTTTGATACACATACAAAACCTCCAACAAGGGTATTGCTCCTGTTTTGTTTTAGTTTTTTCTGTTTTGTACAATTTACTAGTTGGTAAGAAAATACATAGTTTTTTCAATTAGTTTCTAAAGTACATACAATTGTAATGTGTTTGTGAAATGGATATGCAGCAGCTGTCACTGCACAAGGGTGTTTGGCTTTTTGGGCACACCCTTTAAATGAGATAACATACATCGAGACAGAAACATGAACATGAAATTGTGTGTGTGTGTGTGTGTGTGTGTGTGTGTGTGTGTACTTGTGCGCGTGTGTGTGTGCATGCCGTGCACGTGCGTGTGTGTATTTCTAAAGTTAAGTAGCCTGAGTGAGAGAGAGAGAGAGAGAGACAGAGAGATGGACAGAAAGAGCATACAGACAGTGATAAAGAGAGCGTGTATGTGTGTGTATTTAAGGACATAAGTAAACAGTCCTAGCTCTTTACAGTGTTTTCTCTGTCAAGGTCCACTGGTTAGCCTTCACACAAAGATGCTCTTTCTCAGTTTGTAACAAAGCAATGACTCAGTGTATTATAGAATAATAATAGAAATGCATTGTTTCATTGAGGATGAAGTCTGAATACAAATCCCAATCCTCAACGGCACTTAACAGTGTATTATGAAGGTCATGTTTACGCTGACCGTGGCAAAGAGTGAAGATAAAGACGGTGTTCTCTTGTGCAAGTAAGAGACATCACGTATAGCAGCAGAATATCAATATGACATGTGTGGGTCAGACTCAGATATAGATTAGATGTCTTTATTATCCACAAGGGAAATTTGTTTTGCTCAGGTCAATGCATGCATTCAGGACAATACATAATTATACAAATACACCAGTGCACCAGTGGAACGCCTGGATTGCCAAGACTGACATGAAGGCCTATCACAATTATTACATAATCGCCTAATTGCAATTATTTGAGCTAATGGCGATTAATTTTGCATAATCGTTTCCATTTTGAAAAAGTCCATACGTTACTTTGTAACGTGTTGTAACTGCTTGTCGATCAGCTATTTCCGCTAATTCTTCGTTTTTATTATTATTAAATGTGTCAGTGATTTCTTTGTATATTTCTTTGTATATTTCTCTGCCCTGCACAATTTGTGATTAGGAAGGCAAACAGAAATACAAATTGTGCACGGTGGCACAGTCAGTAGTGCTGTTGCCTCACAGCTAGAAGGTCCTGGGTTCGATTCTCGCTGGGGGCGTGTTCCCTCCTCCGCGTCATCAGTGCCCATACCTGAGGCAGGGTTGGCGAAAGGGCCTTTCTGTATGGAGTATGCATGTTCTCCCCGTGTCCCCTAGGGTAGGTACCCTCACAAAAAAACATGCAGTAATCCTGGTCTCTAAACTACCTCATGAAGGAAGCATAAGTTCAAGTCTGTTGCTCTCCCCATGTCCCCCATATATGGGGACTAGGCTGGCGGTGTGTAGAGCCCAGGATCACGTTACATAATTGACACAGGGGACAAAAATGGGTTACAAAATCGTGGGATAAAAATGATAGATAAACTACCTCAGCCTGGCCAGCCGGGGCGCCTGCGGGGAAAGGAACTGGTCGGAATAACGTGTTCCTTTCCGCGCTACGTCCGGCCGGGAACACCCCCCCTGTCAGGTGAAAAGAAGCAGCTTGGACTCCTCATGCATAGAAGGAGGCATGAGGTCAGTCCGCTGCCCCCCCAGGTTGGCAGAGGAAGTGTAGCGCTCAGGATTACATTAGATAATTGACACTTCAGGCATAAAGTTAAAGCCCTCCACTACAGACAATTGTAGTTGTTTGGCCAATTGTGGTTTTGGTGGAGGCTGGCAGGGCAAGGTGATCACAGTCACTGCACTAGCGACGTTTGTTGACGTGTTTGTTCAACAGTGTATTCATGTCCCTGAAAGTAAGTAGACCTGAGTTAAAAACATTCACTAGAAAGAATATATATTCAAAGATTTGCGCCACATTTTTACGATTTTTCAAAAATAGCAGACCTACAAGCTGCTATGAGCTTGTAGATCTGCTATTTTTCAATAGCTAAATTATAACATAATGTTTAAAACACCAAAAGGGGTTCCCGCCCAAAATGGGTTAATACAAATAAAAAAGCAGAGGTCAACACCACTACCAAGGTTATCCATGTGTATTATTATACGGGCAACACAATTCTTACCTGGCAGTATAATTTTCCGTAACAGTCTAGCAAGAAAGGGTTGTAGTCAAGAAGTCACTGACTCAGCATAAATATATGCAGTCAGGGTTATCTATACTGTACTTAACCTTTTCACACTATAGAATCTATATAACCCTTGTCTGTTCACTGGAAAAGCTTTCACACAGATAATCGTTGGCCACTACAAGGTGTGTGTGTGTGTGTGTGTGTGTGTGTGTGTGTGTGTGTGTGTGTGTGCGCGCGCGCGTTGCACGCGGACATGTACAAGGACACGGCTCAATTGCAGTATTAATGTGTGTTTTCAAAACCAGTAGCGAGGTCCTCAGAAGCATTATGCGTGATATAAAGAAAGAAAAGTGTCTATGTTTGTGTGCGTGCGCAAGTGCGTTTTTGTGTCTGTATCTTTCTACCTTGGGTTGGCGCAGTGACATGAGTTATAGAAGGTAGTTTCTTGCTATTCGCTCTCAAAGGTTTGCTGTTCCTCTCCACTGTGATGTCCAGTCCAACTCCTGCCAGGCGTCTCTTTCTCTCTCTCTACACTGTTTATTCTATACTTCCCAGGGACAATCACTCTTATGATCTCACACGCATGGAGTGTGGCCCTGACGTCCAGGCTAAAACATAATCCACCATCGGTGTCACCACCGTTGTCACAACAAGCCGCCTCTACGGCTTCTCCAGAAGGGCAGTTACACCTCAGCCAACTTAGAGTGCTTAAAGTTGATGGTTGACAATATTTCACGGTGTAGTTGCAGCAGGATTTTGAAATGTAACTTAATAATATACTACGCTCATGCCAAACGTGTTTATTTTGCTTGTCATCACAAGTAAAGACAGTAAGACACGATTGAGTGTAATTACGGAATCGTCTTAGCAAATTAAAGGATTGTACATTTACAATAGTGATATTACCGGTAGTAAAAAATACTACTGGTAAACTTTGGTTCAAGTTTTGTATTCAAAAGTAAAAGCTCTATTGTCGTATAAAAGTATTCATTGCTAGTATAGTGTTTGTTCAGTAGCAGGGCTCTCCCCATCTTTCCAGCATTTTAATAAACAAAAAAGAAATGTTCAGGTGAGTTCGGGTTGTCAATTAGGAGAGTACCCATTTTTCAGCTTTCAATTTTATTCCGTTCCAGTTCCAATTTTGTCTGCTGACTTTGTGTCATCACTTCCAGTTGCACTTGGAATCCTGTAAAATATCTCTCTCCTGATAGGATAAAATTGGTATCCCGTATTATTATTATTTTAAAAACATTTTGAAATAGTGAAAATGCCCGACCTACAAGCAAGCCTTTGAGCTTAAAAGCGTGTGAGTACATTTACTTAAGTACTGTACTTAAGTAGTAACATTTTGAGGTATTTGTAATTTACTTGAGTATTTCCAATTTCCAATACTTTTACTAAATATTGTACTTTTACTCCACTACAATTATTTGAAAACTTCAGGTACAGTTACTTTGATTAATATTACAAAACAATGAAAACATACATACTTAAGCTCTATATACATGAACATGAAAATAGATGATCTACAAGCTCACAATGTGTCGAGATGCAACACATTGTGAGCTTGTAGATCAGCTACTGTATTTTCCAAAAGATTTTGATACATTTGAAAAGTTGAAATGGGACATTCTGCGTACTTTTAGGTTTGATAGTATTTGAGTATTTCTATATTGCATGCAGTATTGATACTTTTACTTAAATAAATAAAACAATTAGTACTTTTTCCACCACTGCGTCTTTGAATATCCATCAGACGGCCTGTTTTTCCAGTATATGTTGGTTTAGTGGTTAGTGGCGTGGAACAGTGTTTGAATAATATGCAATTGGAATTGTTCTCTGCAGCACACAAAAATAATAACACTCTAAAACAAGACAAAACACAAAGTGAAAGCAATGGAACTCTCAGAAAAACGACATGACTGGCTGCTGTGCCTGGTGACTGCGCGCCACACGCACACAGTGTGCGCACTGTATGCGTTTGTACAGTTATAATGCTATCTTTGTGAGTATAGTACCAAAATGGAAGTACGGGTGAAGGGTTTAGTCGGGGGACGAACAGTCATGCAGAGAGAGGAAAAGAACAACTGGTACCTCTGTTGAACGTCCGTGACGGTCGCCATGCTACCACTTCCTTTCCACGGCAGCCCCTGGGTGGCAGTGCCGTGGAGGAACGGCGTCCCTTTCACGCCGTCCGTCGCCATGGGGACTGTCGCCACGGGGACTCACCCATGGTTTTGTCCTGGCAACCAAATTATCCTCACTTCCTCTTGGCTAATCACCGTGAACGCTCAGTCCAAGGATATTGCTGTTCATTTGCGTTGGCATTGGATGCAGTGCGTGGTTTTGCACAACACATCCCTTGAGTGATAAAAACAAAAAGCTACTCATCCCCAAATACAGTGATGTCTTTTTTGCATGAGTTGCTGCGTTTACAAAATGCATGATACTTTTTGATGATTAGACCATATTGTGCTCACAATATATATAACTGTAGATTAGGTCAGTGAGTTGTGAGTTCACTCTAGAGTGAACTCACAAGTGAGTGTGTCACCACGAGAACCACTGACCGATCGACTTCAAAGTTGGCTTGTGTGAGGATTTATCAACTCCAAATCATGAATCATAAAATCCCCAGATAAGGTGTACCCTGATGTTGTTAATAATATCGTCACGCTGTAGTACTGACGTCATAGAACTGGCCTGGACTCCATATTTGGGCATGCTGGACATGTAATGTCCAAGTATGGGCATAAAGGGGACACAGACAGACAGGCGGGTACAACCGGGTGGGCCATGCATTCCAAACAAATCTTTCCCAATATAAATGATGCATCGTTCCTGAGTAGGCCGGTGCCCAACGAGCACAGATCTATTGAATTAGTAATAAAGGTAAGCTCATCAGAAGTACAAAAGCTATTTGCAAGGCTTTATTTGATAATGATAGTGGGCAGAGACAAGAAAAGCAGCATGGAATTGCAGGCCGGGAAATGAACTGGAGGATCGGTTATCAGGACATTTTATACGGCATATGTGGTATGTGACCTAACCTATGGCTATCGGGTCGCACCAAGTAACTGAGTGTTATTGCAAAAAAAGACACATTATATGAGAAGTTGCAACTAGGGCTTACCTAGGTGCAATCAGTAACAGGAGCTAGTTGGTAAATGTTCGCCGTGACAAAGGTTAACAGGAAAAGAGTATTTTCTTTTTTGCTGGCCTTGTCTTGATCAGAATGTTCTGCATTCGTTGGCACTAGAAGCACCCTTTCCTGTTAAAGCTATTTCCTGTAGGAAGTAATGCATGTGGAGGTGTGTGTGTGTGTGTGTGTGTGTGGGGGGGGGGGGGGGGGGGGGGGCAACAACAGGGGTGACTATAGAGGACAGGTGGACACGGCGAAACTCCTGACTGTTCATTTTACTCTGGTTTCTGTCTGGTGGCAAAGTGTCAAGATGGCCCCTCGCGGTTCCGATTAGCACTGAGGGTTTTACTGTGTACGAACGAACGAGACGAGAGACATGTGCTCTCGAAGGGAGAGGAGCAAAGGAATGGAGCAATGTGGTTTGGCTTGGCACAGCTCACCTGGCTGACGTGCTCCGCTCTGATTGTGTGCACTGTAAAAATCCTGAGCGATCATTTTAACTCTTCGGCCCGTGCAACCCTTACGGGTCCATTTGGTTCCATTTGCCCACGCCGAAGAGTTTAATGAACGCTCAGGATTTCACTGTGTGTCGGTGGGGTTGGCTTGGATCATGGTACACACCGTACTCCGACTTCAGGGCCAAGAGAAAGATTTCCCAAGAGAGACGGCGGTGGGAGAGAGTCCAAGCACATCTCCATTTGTTCCTTTGTAAACTATCAGTGACCTGAAAAATCAAGTTACTTTCAGTGGAATTGGCGTAATGTGGGCAAACCTGAGATTTTGGGATGGATCTGATCATCTGACTTTTTTTTGGCAGATCCAGGGAGCGTTACGCTATGATAGTTTAGTCCGAAGTGCTTTTGTGGTCGTTTGAGGCAACCTTAAGGCAAGTGTTGGGACACTGCCAGTAGCTCATTAGTTTATATCATGTCACTACACACACTTACAGCTACTCTCTCACTGTGCAGTATTATTATTACGTCATATACATACGCATGCAGGCACATTCATTCATGCATACGCACACACACCCACACACACACACACACACACACACACACACACACACACACACACACACACACGCACACACACACACACACACACACACACACACACACACACACACACACACACACACACTCCACATAGAGAGAAGTACGCTGTGGGCACAGACTTGTCCATTTCTGCTTCGGCCTCCCTCTGACGTGTGTGTGTGTGTGTGTGTCCTCAATCCTCATGTCTCCATATTTCAACTGTCACACAAAAGTAGCAAAAATAGCAGATCTACAATCTCACGATGTGTCTATTTTTGCTAGTTTTAAAATAATGGTGAAAGTATAGTAGTGTCTTTTTATATTCAATTACATGTACTGTGTATATATTGATAATTGAACCTATGAAAAGAAGTTCTTGTGACTATATTAGTCCCAAGAGCTTCTGACTAATATAATAACTACATTGGATCAATTGAAACACGTTTTTACAGTACAGTACAAGTAACAGTTTTGGACATACAAGGTTTCCACCCGACTCACTGTGACGATATTGTATTGTAACTGCAGTTCTTCTAAAGTTCCTACAACGTGGATACAGCGTGAAATTCAACTTTTCCCATTTATTCGTGTTTTTTGGGGCCTTCCCTATGTGTCTTCTATCCCCACAAATATCCAATTTTTAAAAATCAGGCTTTCTCATCACATTTGGGTTTTTATGTACAGTGGTCTCACAACAGGCCAACTGATTTGGTGCTACTTGTGATGTCACACCGTAGGTATCTCCCTACTTTGTACAACCCCTGTGTTTTCTGTGACATCTGCCTGTTTCTCGCGGAGCAGCTCAAGATAATACTACCTCTGCGTTAAACACCAAGGCCACTATGACACTCATGTCAGTTCATCTCCTTATACAGTATAGCGGCCCTGATCCTCTTATCAGTTTGTCTTTCACTAGCAGGTGATATTGCGGTGTTTAATTCCTACTTGGACAAGCTGACACAAGCCCAGTGGTTCTCTGTAACCCTTTGTGGTTCTCTGGCATGCTGCTTGCCCCCCCAAAAAACCCCCAAAACAAACTGAATTATATAGCAAATCAAGTCGCTTAGCTTGAAAAAAGACTCATGAAAACACTAGTAGGCAAACAAGCCTGAAAACACTGTTTTTTAGGTTGCAACCCTGACCCCCATAGGGCAATGTGTCGTCCCCCCCCCCCCCCCCCCCCCATTTGCTTATTAAATTGACATAAAGTTTGCAGAACTACAGAGTGATATCATCACTAGGGGAACATGTTTAAACACAGGTATGCAACTATGCATTTATTTCCTCAGGGCTACACATGCAGCATTATACCCAGCTGGATGTCCTATGTAACGTGGTAGACACGGCTGGGTATTGGGTATTATCTGGGAGAAGTTCAGACTCCAGGCAAATCCAATTAGCTTGTGATTCTAATCTGTACACGACATACGTATGTCAAACATTAGATTTTGGGCTGCCAGTCGGAACATAGCCAGAAGAAAACTGATCATATCCCCCCTAGATTTCCTTCAAGGAAGGCCAATGTGGAATGAGCATTTTCCTGGAGGGATTGTCATGGTATTTCCTCTTCTATTTGACTGAGTTGTAAAGACAATGGTAGAGAACAGTGTATGCAGCACACTGGACTGGATCAGGAAGACTGAAGCCTATTGTTCATCGCAGATTGAATAGTATACTGAACGAGAATGTGGAAACGTGCCATCTCATCTGAATCTTCGGTATTCGAGTTTTACAGTTAACCACTTGAACCGTCACTGTTCTCTGCGTGTCATAGCAGGCGAACACTCACTGAAAGTAGCTCATCCACAAGCTCACCATGCATGGTGTGAACTGTCTAGGCTATTTTCTGCAAGGTGTAGAAGGAAAAAAGGTGGGGACTAAGTATAGATGCTTGCTCAGTGACATAAGAGAGAGAGAGAGAGACTGTCATGATTATACGTATATGTAAAGATATATGATATGTGTAAAAGGATTAGATGTTCATGGTGTTTTGGTGTTTTTAGCATTATGTTATACTTTAGCTGTTGAAAAATAGCAGATCTACAAGCTTGTAGATCTGCTATTTTTGAAAAATCGTTAAAATGTGAGCAAATCTTTAAATATATTCTTTCACAGTGAACGTTTTTAACTTGAATCTTTGCTTCTGGGGGAGGTCCGGTCCCTGGAACAACATATTTTCAGATGCGTGTCCACGGACCAATTCAGATAATTCTGAGGAAAGGTTGAACACCACTGTCATAGAAACATAGGTTTTTCAGAAAACTGTTTTAGAAGATTTAGAAGATATTTTTATAATCGGCCTCAGGTCTAAATGGGTTAAGTGTTAGTCTAGTACGTCACTCGCACAGGCACAGTTTGCTTTTGACGGCTACAGTATTTGACAAGAGTCCACACACACACACACACACACACACAGACACACACACACACACACATACACACATACACACATACACACATACACATGCACACTTGTCAACCATCAACTGTTTTGGGGGTCAAGGTTCACGTCATCGATCGGAAGCAACAGCAAATGTCCCTCAGCAGTAATGCATGTTGTGTCACACAGAAATCTAACCATGATAAACACACAGACTGGCCTGTCCGATCTCGACGCCCATCCATTTGCTCTCTTCTTATTTTATTAGAAAGCACTTTCTGTCTGTCATGTCTCACTCTCATCGTCACCAATCGATGCACATATTTCACCTCTGATGTGATTATCTGGGTCCTCTCGGCCGTCCCCTGGTGCGAGCTAATATTGTGGATTTATTGTGACCACGTACGGGAACAATATAGCCTATTAGGACGGTGGTTCTCAACCTGTGGGTCGGGACTCACATGAAGTGACAATTTAAGGACTTTTAAGACCTTTTTTAACACCAGAAAGAAAGAAAGAAAGAAAGAAAGACCATTACTGCATCAACACACTTTACTATAAAAACTGGCCAAATTGTCAGATAATATAAGAAAGAGGCGGGGGGTTGTGCGACCTGAAAAGGTTGAGAACCAACATTTTGGAGCACCTTTAGATTTCTCTCTAACAGGCTGTGGCCAGCAGATGTCAGTCTAGAGTAGGTAAAACTTAGTGTAATGGTGTTGTGCCTGCTCAGTCTCTCCACCATGGAAGAAGTACTACTTTAGAAGTAGTCTGGACGGTACGAGTACAAGTTTGGTATTCGAAATGTACTTGATTAAAAGTACAAAAGTATTTCCATCAAAATGTATACTTAAAGTAAATAAACCAAAAGTAAAAGGGCTCATTATGCAGAAGGTCCCGTTTCACAAGTTTTAAAAAGTATTAAAATCATTTGAAAATAGCGGACCTACATTACAAGCTCGCAATGCATTGTGAGCTTGTAGTTTGGCTATTTTCAGTATAAAGGTCTGAAGTGAGGTCTGAACTATACTTTAAACCAATATTTGAAAATAGCCGCTCTACTCTGTACTACTGTACAGGCTCAAGAGGAGAGGTTGGTCTGCGTTCCATCATGCGAGCCAGGAAAGAGAACATTAGAGAACATTAGGCCATGGACCAGAGCTAGCCCTGAACCAGAACCAAACCAAGGATGTTCTGAGTCTGAGTCACATGCACAGACAGCAAACTAGAGCTGCAGTGCAAAGTTGAACAAGGTTTATATACAGTAGGACACAAAATAATATCTTAGTCATATAGCCTACATCTAAATAAATGTGTATCTACTTATAGAATAATGTTAATATTAATCAATATGGCTGAAAGGCACTTCACAATGTCCATTACATATTAACCCATTCACACACACCAATGAAACGAATTGTAGGACTTTTTTTGTGTTGAATAACTTTATTCAAATTCTTATCAAAAAATTAAATTTTACAATGGCTTATATCATGAATCATGATGCATGTATATTATAAATGCTATCCTAATGCATTATGGACCCGACCTTTAAGTAAAGTGTTAATTGGTAGTGTTATACAATGCCTTATATTTGTGTGTGTGTGTGTGTGTGTGTGTGTGTGTGTGTGTGTGTGTGTGTGTGTGTGTGTGTGTGTGTGTGTGTGTGTGTGTGTGTGTGTGTGTGTGTGTGTGTGTGTGTGTGTGTGTGTGTGTGTGTGTGTGTGTGTGTGTGTGTGTGTGTGTGTGTGTGTGTGAGTGAGTGAGTGAGAGAGAGAGACAGTTTTCTTTAGTATGCGTGTATGCCCGTGTGTGTTCCCTATTGTGTCTCAGTTATAATTGCACTGGGCAAACCGCCTCACACTGGTATAATCCTCTCTTTCTCTCTCTCTCTCTCTCTCTCTGTCTCTCTCTCTCTCTCTCTCTCTCTCTCTCTCTCACACACACACACACACAGAGTCATTTGTCATCAGGGGTTCCCCTGTCTTTGTTCATTATTGATAAGGAGGAGAGAGAGAGAGGATAGATATAGATCACCCCCCAATAGAGAGAGGAAGAAGTGAAAGACATTTGAGGAGAGAGTAGAAGCCAGCTGTAGTTTAGTCACAGCTGTAGTAGTTTGTCAGATTCTATTGACTGTCTATAGTAAGTTCCTATAGTACGTACATGCACACACGCGCGCGCACACACACACACACACACACACACACACACACACACACACACACACACACGTCACACACACACAGTCCACATTTATAAAATACATGATCAAAGGGCACAAATATTTTTCAGTTGCTTTCTGATGTCCCACACACGAAACAACATGTACCGAGACAACATGTGTCTCAGAACTTGATTCCAAACAAGCCCTAAATGTATAGAACACACACACACACACACACACACACACACACACACACACACACACACACACACAAACACAGGAGAGGAGCCAGTAAGGCTGGCTGGCTGGCTGGAGCCACACAGAGGCCGAAAGGCACATAAAAGCGTGCACATTATCTTTCTCTTTTTCGCTCTCTCTCCCTTTTTCGGTTTCTATCAGACACACCCCTTTCCTCGATCTCTCTCTCTCTCTCTCTCTCTCTCTCTCTCTCTTTCATAATGTACTGTATGCGAGGACACATGCTGCCTTTTGCTGTGGGCACTATATCAGTGATGTCAATTGTAAATACGTTTTCAATGTAACGAGTCCCGGGATGCAGGGATGGTCTTTTAGACGAGTCCCAGGGACATTCTATGAGTCCCACTTCAACGACGTTATAGGAGTCATATTTCGCCATTTTGACAAATTGCAGCATTTAACATTTTATATGGTTCTAATGTGGTTATATTCATGTAGAAAACAGAAGAAGAAATGGTTATTATAACTAAATAATGCAGAGGTCGTTGTTTTATTGCGTCCCTTAACTATAAACTGCGATTTGGGATGCAAAATGCACCCTATTTTAATCTCTGCTATATGGGTATTATTGAAATGAATGGTATTGTGATAAGAGACTGGGAATTTGGATATCGTAATAATGTGATATGACATGAGTGTTTTTTTTTATCCCACGATTTTGCAACCCATTTTTTCACCCAGTGTCAATTTTCTAATGTGATCCTGGGCGCTAGACTTCCTCTGCCAACCTGGGGGGGGCAGCGGACTGACCTCATGCTTCCTTCTATGCATGAGGAGTCCAAGCTGCTTCTTTTCACTTGACAGTGGAGAGTTTCCCCAGCTGGATGTAGCGTGAAAGGAAAACGTTATTCCGACCAGTTGCGTATGGGCACTGATGACGCGGAGGAGGGAACACGCCCCCCAGTGCCCACAGCGTCCCCAGCGGGAATCAAACCCAGGACCTTCTAGCTGTGAGGCGACAGCACTACCGACTGTGCCACCGTGCCGTCATAGCTTCGTTTATAAATATACATTTTATTCCGTTTTCGTTATTTAGTCGACGAACATTTTTCGCCATGGTGTTACAGTAGTCGACGAAATCAACACTGCTTCTGACTCTGCCTAGCTCCTCACTGCTCTCCTGCCACTTGTTGAGTGTGCGGGAGAATAGAGAGGCACGGGGTGGAAGTGAAGTGTGTGTGCATGTGCGTGCGTGCGTGCGGGCGTGCGTGCATAAGAGCTTTTGAAGGAAAAGGCAGTACGTGTCCTCGCATACATTTGAAAAAGAAGAGAGAGAGAGAGAGAGAGAGAGAGAGAAGAAGGGGGTGTGTCTGATACAGAAAAAGGGAGAAAGATAATGTGCGCGAGTTTATGTGCCTTTCGGCCTCTGCGCGGCTCCAGACAGCCAGCCAGCCAGCCTCACTGGCTCCTCTCCTGTGTTTGAGTGTGTGACAGAGCGCACGTGTGTGAGTGTGTGTGTGTGTGTGTGCGCGCGTGTGTGTGTGGGTGTGTGTGTGTGAGAGGGTGTGAGTAAGCGGGCGAGTCGGTCGCAACGTGTGCTGAGTGTGGCTGCCACTACGCTGCTTTCTGCCTCCCCATGCTGGATTAATATACCTCTGTTTGGATACACGCGCGCGCGCACACGCACACACATACAGCTGTTGGGGAACTCACACAGCTGCTGAAATGAGTGCGGGGGTTAAAGACAAGTCCTCTGGGAAGCTGGCTCAACGCAAGAAGAAAGGAAAGAAGGTAAAACACAACAAAACGAGAGAAAGATGGGAGGGTGTGTAAACAAAGGCTGTGGCGGGTGGCTGGCTTGATTTCACTCAGACTGGAGTTGCCTTTCTTCTGTGTGTGTGTGTGTGTGTGTGTGTGTGTGTGTGTGTGTGTGTGTGTGTGTGTGTGTGTGTGTGTGTGAGAGTGTGTGAGAGAGTGTGTGTTGCTGTTTTTCTCTGGGGTGATTTCTTCTGTAAAACAGGATTTGTTTAGTTACTTTCAGGTGACCTGGAGCTGAGTGCGTTTGTATTTGTATCTATCTGCGTACATTGAACAAGGGTTTAATTTTTGCTCATGGATGGTAGGGAATAGAGATCACAACTTTCTTCCTTTTTTATGAGATGTTTCTTAGCGGAGAACGGTTTCTATTATAATCATGGTTCTCTAGACTGTGTGTGCTGTCGCTTCGTTCTCAGTCATCCAATGGCAGTGTGATTGTTTGGGTCTATATAGCGGTGTTATCTTGTGGAGCTTCTTCTTTAGTTCTTCTTTAGTTTTTGCCAGTAAGCATTCATGTTAATAGTCTTTACTATCATTCCATTGTTCTTTTGTGTGGATGGATGTTCACTAGTGATCCAAAACAAAGAGGTGTTCTCATGCGCCGACGACAGTCGCTCATGACATCTCGCTGACAGGAAATCTTGAATTTGAATTCACAAGAAAGGAATTTGCCTCGCAATGTCTTTCACTAATGGCTTTCTTTCTTGTGGACATACTGTACATGTGCGTGCTCCCCCCCCACCCAGAGCTGTTGTCTCGTAGCACTGCACCGTATAGACGGCTGGGATAGCAGCAGCTCCTGCTCTTTGGGCACCTGTTGTTAACTCCGCCTGGATGCTTTATATAGTAAAAAACTTACAATGCATGAAATATTTTGGTCTTTTTTTTTTTTGGTGAGAAATAACCATAAAGACTGCAGCCCAGAGTCTGGACGGGAAGTCGGGAACCCCTTTTGGTGTTTTAAGTGTTGTGTTATACTTTAGCTATTGGGAAAATAGCAGATCTTACAAGCACGAGCAGGAACAACATATTTTCAGATGGGGGTCGGTGGCCAATTACATATATTTTTGGGGGTCCTTTTTCTTAATATGAAAATGTTTGAGAACGACTGACATATAGAAACATGCAGGTTTTTTTCAGAAAACTGTTGGGATTTAGAAGAGATTTAGTAGAACGGTCCTTGGGTCTAAATGGGCTAGTAGTGCTGAGAGGGTGGGATAAAGACGGGGTGGGGGGGAGTAAAGTGCAGGATAGAGGAGAGAAAACAACAGGAAATGGGAGAGGAGAGAGGACAAAAGGGAGAGAACGGGGGGGGGGGGGAGAAGAAGAAGATGATGGAAATTGAAGGGGTGGGGTTGGAGAAGGAAGGGAGAGGAGGACATGTTGATAACGGCAAGGAGATGCGTGAAGGAGGCTATGAAGGGAGGGACAGTTCCACTTAAGAATTATATACTTGAAAAAGATTGCTGATCTATAAGCTCACGATGTGCGCTGGTGGTGTGAGGCATTTGTGAGCTTGTAGATCTGTAGTATATTTCTTGGAATTTGAAATCGTTTGCCTTTTACAGATATTATGCCTAGACCGACGTGAGAGAGAGAGAGAGAGAGAGTACATTGCTCTTCAGAATACTGTACAATACAGATGAGCAATAAGTGAATAAGTGAATCCATGGCAGCATGTTTCATCGACAAGGCATGTATCAAGCTATTTGCTTAATGGGTTGTGATGTTGAACAGAGAACACACTGTCTTCCTCCGTCACGTTGATTAAGATAGGCTTTTCCTGCGCTTAGCAAAAAATGGCTGTGATTTAACCCTCATGTCCACGTTAGCCCCGCTGTGTGTGTGTGTGTGTGTGTGTGTGTGTGTGTGTGTGTGTGTGTGTGTGTGTGTGTGTGTGTGTGACACACAGAAACGGCTCCCTGCCTCCCTTTCTTTAGTTTAGGTAGGACAAGAGTTATTAGGGCGTCTAAAGTTATGCCTGATTCACAATTTGTCGTGCGCCGTTGTCGTGTTCTTGACATTGCGGAACTAGAAGCTAAAACATGCGTAATTAAGCTTATGCCTGGTTTATGCTCTGTGCATTATATTCAGACGGAGATGTTGGAGGTCAAAGCATAACACTGAAGATGTTAAGACGAACCCTAAAAAGTAATTAGTCTTAGAAAGAACTGTGTGTGTGTGTGTGTGTGTGTGTGTGTGTGTGCGTGTGCGTGTGTACGCTGTGCGTGTGTTTGTCTTACGACTAGTGAATGATACTGCTGGCTAAGCAGCTCCGTTCTATAGGGCTGCCTTATGTGAGGTCAGCTCTTCCACACTTTACTTCTTACTCTAATTGCCCTCCTGTAAATACACAAACACATGCATGCACACACACACACACACGCGCACACACACACACACACACACACACACACACACACACACGCACACACACACACACACACACACACACACACACACACACACACACACACGCGCAGGGTCTTCTCTATCTCGTCCCTGGCGTCTAACAGGTGCTACTGTATGCATCTCTCCCAGAGGAGCGGGGGAGGGAACACACATGCTGTAATTCATCCTTCCACATGCATGCTGTAATTTGGAAGGGGAGATCGAGGGCTTCCAGGGTGATGACAGTATAGTGTATTCATCACGTCTTTGATCTTTTCCGTATAGAGTCGGTTTCCAAAACTCGAACCGCATACTTCGGTTGACAGGGCGGTGTCCCACGAGGGGTCTGCACTCTGTACCTCCTTTCTTTCCACCTTCTATACAACCAAATCTCTCCTACGAGACGCACCCGATCTACAGGCGCACAACGTGTCACACGCCATGCACCGTGAGATCGTAGATTGGCCGTCGTAGCGTTTTCTCCGAATGTTCGCCAGTGATCTATCACATGCCCAGAATGGGGACACTGGGGTTCATGTGGTTAATGCCAAGTGTGTGTGTGGCTCACGTACAAGGACAATAATTGGCCTCAGTCCATCTGGTGCTGCTGTCATGAACCCAACAGAAGAGCATTTTCACAACACTTAATTAGCCGATTCTGAAGATCAGCTATTTTAATTTTTAACATAACATTTTGAAAACAAATGTAAACTTTTTTGAAACTCGCGGCTTATAGTTCTCAGTCCTCATGGGGATGGATTTCAGCCCTGAGGATTTCATAGGAGTCATTTAATGAGATCAGTGCAGATTTGCAAAAAAACTTTTCCAGTCTTTTTTGCTTCAAGCCCTGGAAACTATAGGCTTTACTGTAAGTAAGGACTGTAAGTATAAGGACTAAGTATGCACGGATACAGGCTAGCGACTGGCATCCAACGAGCAGTGCATTACAGTGCAGAACATGCTGTACTACTGTAATCACTCAGAGACCATAGTAGACCACACAGAGGAGGAAGGGAACACGGCCCAGCATGGAAGCAAGACGGAGATGAGTGAATGGAAGGTGGAGGAGATGGGCGAGACAGAGAGAGAGAGAGAGAGAGAGAGAGCGAGAGAATGTATTTTATACATGGGCTGATGAGAGCTGAGCGGGCAGGCAGTCGCTCCCATTCTGTGCCGGGAGACGATGAGAGGAAGTGCAGGGAGAGGAGAAGACAGAGGAAGATTAGTCTGATTACAAAAAGCTGTGTTAGTCTGAGAGAGAGAGAGGGAGAGAGAGAGAGAGAGAGAGAGAGAGAGAGAGAGAGAGAGAGAGATTTGACTGAAAGGGCCAGATAACACATGAAGAAATTATTCAAATGTTGCAATATTTTCGAGATAAAGAAATAGCAGTTGAACAAGCACGGAGTGTGAGCTTGTATCTATTTTTTAAGAGCCAACGTATACAATGGGGATAGAGTGCATGTTAAAATGATTGTGATGCTGTATTAAGACCTGATTCTATACAAATGTCTTCTATGTCAGTGGTTCTCAAACTATTTCATGTCAAGGACATGTACTTGGCAGCCAACCCCCATCTGAAAATATGTTGTTCAAAAATGTTCACTGTGAAATAATATATATTGAAAGATTTGCACACATTTTCATGATTTTTCATGCTATGTTGTTATGTTGCTATGTTGTGCTATGTTGTTCAAAAATGTTCACTGTGAAATAATATATATTGAAAGATTTGCACACATTTTCATGATTTTTCATGAGTGCCGCGCTACGAGCTAGTAGATCTTCTCAACAGCTCAAGTACAAAATAATGGTTAAAGTGGTTAAAAGCGATATAAGGTAAATGGGTTAACACATTTTACCGGGGACCCCCTGGAACCCCGCCAAGGATCCCTGGGGGGGGGCCCCGGACCCCACCTTGAGAACCACTGACTTATTGTGCGACTCTCTCTTCTTCTCTAAGTGCACTTACCGAGCTCTGTTGTGGGTCTGCCCACAAAATGTCAGAGAGGGAAAGAGCGGAGCTGAGAGATAGAGCGAGAGCTGGAATAAACCAAGAGAGGGAGAGAGATACATGAGGGACCTGTAGCTTGGCAGGTGTTAATGGCTGTAGCCATGGCAACCAAAGGCGCTGGGGGAGAGAGGGTGAGAGAGAGAGAGAGAGAGAGAGTTGGGGGAAAGAATGCATTCTTGAGCTCGCTCGCTTGCTCCCTCACTCTATCTATCTATCTATCTATCTATCTATCTATCTACAGTATAAATATATACGAAGATATAAATGGATAAATTGGTGAGGAAGCGTTGGTTGTAATGGACACCATGCTTATGTTACATGCAGTCCTACAGGGCCTACTCCCTACTGTATACACTTTATGTTTATCTAAAATACATTGTCAATTATTACATGATGATTGAACCAATAGGACTCACAAAAGGCCCTGTACAGAACAGCACAGAGATGATTCAGTGATGGGGTTCATACAGAGTTCAGTCCGTCTGTGAGTCAAGGCTTGTTATTCACGTTTTAATACCATTGTCTGATGAAAACATGTTTTCACCGACGATTAAGGGCCTGATTTTCACAAACACATAAACTATGTTTAATTGCACCACGCACAAGGATTCTTGTTTAGGGTTATAGGTTGAAGGGCGGAAAATCACCCCCCCCCATACCCATCCCTAAAAAAGGATGTGACGTTATTCGGGCCCAAGAGCTCCACAGTGGTGCGAAGCCCTATTGAAATCGCAATGATATTTTATCCGAAATGAATCGCGTTTTTGAGCCGCTAAACGTACTCGAAAAGTGGCGAAGAATTACGTATTGTAATCGTCTCAAAAAGGGGCGTGGCCTAATGGCTCAATAGCGCCCCCCTACAAAACTTTGTATCAGGAGTAATCGGGGTATTTGCGGTAGGGAACGCCCCTACTGACAATCGGGTTTATAATCTCTACTCCAGTTTAGATCGGGCAAGATTATCCTCTGGCGTGAGCCATTCAAAGATCCATTCTTATAGGCATCCCAAATTGTCTCACAGGGCGTTTTGATAGTTATCCGGATGGTCACTAATATAGTCCGCGTGGAACATCACGGTGAGAGTCACGCGTGACCGAGGAGACAGGTGTGAAGTAAACAAGTTGATGACTCTTGGCACGGCGAGCGGTAAGATTAAGAACAATCTGTGATGCGTTGGACAGCTGAGGCTTGTAGAGACGTGTGGCGAGAAGACTGTGTTGATAAGGTGACATATATCACAAGTCATCACTGCACGTGTAACCCATTTAGACCTGAGGACGATTCTACAAATGCCTTCTTCTAAATCCTGACAGTTTTCTGAAAAACCCATGTTTTCTAAAACGGTTAGTCCCAATACTAGATTCTGATTGGCTGGTTTCCGTTGTAAATCTCACGATAATCCACACCTTCAATCACTTTATATCATTCCCAGCTGATCCTGCAGCTCTGTAGCTGAACTGGGGGAATTGGGGAGCACTTGATTGCCTTACACACTCGTCTAAGCACCGCCCACACTCATATGACTCATATGATGGATGTGTGGCTCCGGGCGGCCTCGTAAAGACATCAAGCGCCTCCTATTCCCCCGTCACAGCGGCTGGAGTAAAAACAAGGAAGTGTGGCTCGCTCGGGTGGGCGCAAAGCGTAGCTACTTTTGTGAATTTAATAGTTTTATGAGGTTAATATTGCTATTTGTTTGTAACCATTTTAGAAAAGCAATAAGCCACGCAAGGTCCCAGCTTACCGTGTATTTTATAATGGCTGACGGGGTCGGAGACCCTCCGCTATGCGTCAGGTCTGACTACGCCTCTCAGCCATTATAAAATACCCGGTAACCTGAGAGACCTCTTGTGGCTTATTGCTTAATTCTATGTCGTTCTCAAACATCTTAATGTCAAGGACCCACAAAAAAATATGTAATTGGCCGTCAACGCCCATCTGAAAATATATTGTTCCATGGGCCTCACCAGAAGCAAAGATTTGAGTTAAAAACATTCGCTGTGAAAGAATATATACCTTCAAAGATTTGTGCCACATTTTCACGATCTTTCAAAAATAGAAGATCTACAAGCTCATAGCGCAGCTATGAGATTGTATATCTGCTATTTGTCAATAGCTAAAGTATAATATAATGCTTACAACACCAAAAAGGGTTCCCGTCCTGAATGGGTTAACCCGCTGCTTCTCAAACTGAGGTCCAGGGGTCCTTGAGGAGTTACGGAACTGTAACAGTAGCATATTATAGGTTATAGCATACAATATTATGTAGACATAGCATTCTATAGTGTACACTTATAGTTTCAAGATATTCTACTGTTAGACGGATGTTAGGTTCTTAGCTTAGTTATGATCCTTGATGACTATTTCTATGCATTTGATTCTTGCTTACTGTAAATCGCTCTGGATTAAGAGCGTCTGCTAAATGCCTACATTGTAAATTGTAACTCAGTACAAATTCAGTAATATCTCGGATATTATAAAATGTTTGATGTATCATCCCCTCTCATACACGTTCGTGGTTCGAGACCTTTAAATAATACGTATGTTACTACTGCACATGTAAATACACATGTCGCGTGTGCACACACACACACACACACACACACACACACACACACACACACACACACACACAGTGGGAGCATTTGGCTGTGTGACCTGAGCTCAACTGACCAGTCTGAGGAAATCCATACAGCTGATCTCACTCCTAGCCGCCACTAGATTGTGCGTGCGACGTGCGTGCATATAATAGAGTAGGTGGTGCAATCATGCATCCAGATAGCTGTGCAAACTGGGCCACTGTACCATAGTGTGCATGTACAGTCTACACACACACACACACACACACTCACACTCACACTCACACACAGACACACAGGACAGCGACACAGGATCTCCGGCTCCGCAAGCTAAACTAGATGTGTGCAGCAGGGGCGGTGTGTGTGCATGCATGTGTTTTCTGACATGTACTGTACTGTACTGTACTGTACTGTACCAAACATATTGTGAACTTTGGGCTTTGCCTTTGCCCTCTTCACTCCTCCCCTTTCATCGGTTCTTTTCGCGCTTTCCTTCACCTCAACTGACTCCAGATCTGCCCCTGTTTCCTTCCCCTGTTATGGAATCTGTCTTAATACACCGTTTTTCAGAATGAGAATAATGCTTGATCTGTTACCGATCAATAATTCACGTTTCAATGGAGACGGAAACGAATTCCAAAACAGACTGGTTAGTGTTTTATGCTTAAACCACTTTGAAGTTCAAAATTGAGTGAAAATAGCAGATCTACTACAGCTGTTTTTTTTTTTTTTTTGCTACTCACTGTTAAGTGAGTGAATTCATAAGACCCTCGATGTGGCCGTGAGGGTGATCGGGTAGTGAGTGAAATTTGAACTATTCCTCTGTAAGCAAGCAGTGAGTTCAGAGAACAAGATGACACCGAGGCACTACAGTATCTCATGGCTGAAGTTCTGAAGTTTATTTTTAAGTTTACGTTTACATAGATGTAGTGCTGGTTCTAGTTCTCAGGCGTCACGACTGATTTCAGGGTAATTTGGAATTCATAGCATGTATTCTACGAAAATAGTCGATCTACAAGCACGTGCTGTGAGCACGCCAGCAACATACTGTAGGTTTAGAATGATAACACCTGAAAATCATCATTATTATTTTCAGGCATGAGATTTTATTTTCCTTTATCCCATTTAGGCCTGACCTCAAAATCTTCTTAATCCTCCAGTTTAAAAAAAATAGCAGACCTACAAGCTCGTATTGGCGCGCTATGAGGTTGTATAGATCTGCTATTTTTCAATAGCTAAATTATAACATAATGTTTAAAACACCAAGAACAGAAAGTAGTGACGAATCAACAGATGCATCTCGTATCATTGGACATACAGTGATTGGACAATCAGTGTCCTGATAAAGCAGTTACTCTGACCATGGCGTCAAACGAGTATCGGTGTGTTTACGCAGATGAGAGTCCATCACTACAGTACTGTACATCTATTGGGCAAGCACTTACAGTAAATGTCAGTCCTGAGATTTATCAGTCACACAGTGAAGTATAGGGCTTAAGAGTGCAGTGATGTAAACAGGTTTTCAATGTAATGAGTCCCGGGATGCAGGGAGGGTCTTTTAGATGAGTCCCAGGGACATTTTATTAGTCCCACTTCAAACGACGTTAGGAGTCCTATTTTGCCATTTCATTTTATATGGTTATAATAACCATTTCCGCTTCTGTTTTCTACATGAATATAACCACATTATAATAACTAAAGCTAGCAAAAATAAACTAGAATAAAAAACAGTACAGTATTTTAATCTCTGAGAGTGTTTCATGTTTTCAGAAGAAATGTTCCCAAATGTATTGCCATGCAGGTATTGTAATCAGCCATTATGGTCTTGTAATGGCCATGATTTAATAACCACAGCAACAGTGATCTTTACCACTAGTTTTACTTAAACAAATCACACCCGTGTGAACTGAGTGGTGCAACTCCCCTCTCTCCCCCTCCTCTCCTCTCTCCCTCTCCCCCCTCTCCTCTCTCTCTCTCTCTCTCTCTCTCTCTCTCTCTCTCTCTCATTAGCAGGCAACAGTGCAGCACTAATACTATCTCTCTCTCTCTGTTTCTGGCACAACAGCGCCCCTACTGGTACTCATAGTCATTGGCTCATTAACCAACGTCACATAGGTGAACACGGACACTGCTGTTCCTTGGAGTGGTTGCACCACTCAAAAATGTAATTCTTTTAAAGTTTAAAATGTTCGCTTTTCACCTACGGCAGTGTGTGTGACATGGCAACCGGTCATTTCAGTAGCCACTGAAGAATGGCGATGGGAAATCAACCCATTATGACAAGAGTTTTGACTAGTGGTGCCGTACTACACCGAGTCATCTTTACTACAGCATGTCATTCACCCGACTGTATTTCAACGTTTTCCCCTGCCGAGACACTGATAGCTTTCCCAGCCAGGTAAAATGGAGACGTTCGTTTATTGACTTGGGGTTTTGACAGTGGATGCAAGCCTAGGGGAGGTCTTCCCTTTCAAGCATGAATCATGAACCCTCTCCCTCAGCTCTCATTAACTACCAAGTAGTTAATGACCCCTAAGAGCATTGCCCCACAGCTGATTTGGTTAGTAATCAAGCTTAATCAAGCAGTTTCATGAAATCCAATTCATAGAGAAATGGACTCATCAAGATTCCACGCCTCTGTGAATAACAGAGAATAAAAACATCACTCTTGGTGTCCTTGGACAAACTCATGGAGGTGAGCCTCACTATCGCTTCCAGGCATGAACCTGCAAACCATTTCACCTTTGCTGGTGTGTGATGGGCGGCTTGTTCAGCTAATACCAATGGCAGCCACACAAGACTGCGTCCCCTACCCAGTACCCTGTCCTAAATTAGCACAGTAGAATCTTCAGATATGTAGCCATAGTGTAACGAGTATGTAAATGAAGTGGAATCAGTCTAATTCCATACATCTTCGTGCAGATCGCTGCACAACGATGCTATGCTCAAAAAATGTCTTCCATTCTAATGGCATCACGAGGGTGTTTTTTTTCCCAACAAGAGAGGGTTATACTTCTATAAGGCCAAGAGAGTTCTGCAGAATCAGTCATGTTACTCTATCCCGCGCTGAACTCCCAGGTCTGGAATGCCCAGTGCAGAGCATTCCGGAAGCTTGGCACTGCCACCGTACGTTCCGCCCGCACCCCGCGGAGATTCGCCGTCGCCAGGGACACCCGATAGCCGCCTGGGTACTACAGAGTGTCTGGTCGAAGACGTAGCATTGGCCACGTTGTAGTATGGGTGCCACGTTGCAGCCCTTAAACTGCGCTCGGGGGAAAGTGTGGGCTGCAGACTGTAACCCAAGCGGCCGTCTCGAAATAAACTTTATTCTTTATTACAGCGGCATGATAAGAAGCTCGACACGCTGAAAATCTGCTAGCTTTGGACTCGTGTCCAATCCATGGACGCACCCCGTGCCTTATATTGGTTGCGTTGCATGCAGGGGAATGGTAAGCATGCTCGGGGACTCCATATCAGCACTTTTTCAGTAGGAACACAGTCATAATTCACTGACTTCTCAACCTTCACTGACAGGACGGTGGAGATAGACAGGAGGAAACGGGGAGAGAGCCAGGGTGTGACACGCAGCAAATCCATCGCTGTCGGAGCCGGCAATCGGACCCGGGATTCGCCTCGGCCAGGCATCCAAGGCCACGCGGCACGCGCCCCAACCTGGACATCAGTGCCCCCCCCCACCCACCCCCCCACTGCATGACTTTAATTTCTGAGCAATAGTTAGCAATAACCCACTGGCAGTCTGGCACCCTGGCCAACCTGTAGGAGTCCCAGTTCAGCGACTCCAACATGGCCATTGTGTTGGTTGGAGGCCCTGCCAAGCCGGCCGGATGCACCATGGGGATTTGAAACCCTGGTGGTGGGCAGGGACTTTTCCCCTGGGGCAGGAACTCTTCTCCTGCGCTACGTTGCCCTTAATATGATTATTTAACAAATGCATTGAGGCTCAGTGAAGTACACTTACTGTATGGTAACCTCTGCAAGCAGCATTTGATATGGAGCTGAGGACACCTGCAGGGTTCTTTCTCCCTCCACTCTGACTACTCGTTTGCTCTCTCTCTCTCTCTCTCTCTCACACTAACTCGGAATCACTGTTAATATCACCGCAGCACTTGTATCATGCATGCAGTATGCTGTGTGAATTTGTCGTAGAGGTGATATTCACGCCACACACGAGCGCGCACAGAATCACAATCAAGGGGGATATTCACACCAGCCCCGCCGCTGCTGGTGTTTTTCACACCAGCAGCGGGGCTGTTCGGTGCCGACATATTGTGTTTGTGCTGAGGCAGTCATGGCAGCAGAATGCCGAGCTTGGCTCTTGTTCACAAACTTCACATAGGAACAGGATGGATGGAGCACTACTCTCTTCTCTTCTTCTCTTGCGCCGTTGGCCTGCTTAATGTATGGGTCTGTGTCTGTCTGTCTGTCCTCTTTTTTTGTTCTTGCTTAATGTATGCAAGTCGCTCTGGATTAAGAGCGTCTGCTAAATGCCTAAATTGTCCTCTCTCTCTCTTATCACTATCTGCATCTAATGACTGTTGAATGAAATGGACAGCAGTTATGAATTATGAGTAGCTTTCGGTGCGGGCCACAACTAAGTGCCATATGAATCAGTACTCTCGCCTGGGCAGACTGTCCCGCTCATACAGTCTGGGACACGGAAGCTCTTTTGATGTTTAAGGGTTTCTCCCCTCCCGCACATTACTGACGTCGAAAAAAAAAAAAGTTCGCTCTGAAAGAATATCTATTCAAAGATTTGTGGTGTATTTTTACGATAAAAAAAAATAGCAGCTGCGCTATGAGCTTGTAGATCTGCTATTTTTCAATAGCTAAAGTATAACATAATGCTTAGTTAAAACACCAAAAGGGGTTCCCGCCCAGAATGGGTTAATCCTATTCCTAATAAATCATCGAAGCGTATATAGCTTGCTGCTTCATAGCAGAAATGGAAATAAAAAAATAACATGTACTGTTAAAAGATATTTTAAAAATATATTTCCGCGAACGAAAATGTGCCGGCTTCCGTTAATGGGATTTGGGGAGGTGTAGTGCGTTGCAGACTCTATAGCCGGCCCTATACTGTAGCATTCGGAGATTGTGGAATAGTTGTCTGGCTACGCGAGACTTAATGAATCGGGCTAAAGAAAGGATGAGAAAGGAAGATTGTCGTAATAGTTATTGGCCCCGACTCCTTAAGTGCCGTACTTTGCTGCGGTTGGTCTTGCTCAGCACTTGACTGGAGCCCAGGACTGCAGTGGTGTTCTGCTGTAGTGATCCCAGTTTTACACAGTTGGTGTTTAAGAGCAATCCATTCAAAACGGAACTCTGAGGAATGCAGGAGTTCCACCTGGTGGATTTAATCAATGTGTTTCTCTGGCACAGACGCTCGCCATCGACTGCCAAGGCACTTTGACTAAATTAACTACAATTATAATAATCAAATGCAGCCGATACAGTTGTAACAACATGGGACAAGTCTACTGGCACACTTCCCGTCAGTTGCCAAAGCAGTCTGTGACATTTTTTTTTATTTTTAGCATCAAACACAACAACAATTAATCATTTATACAGATGTAACAATTAATCATTTATACAGATGTAACAACGACCTATCTCTTTCTTCTGCTAGTTTCTTGCTAAACGTTCAATCTTGTGATGACCGTTTCCACAGTGGTGGAAAGTAACTATACGTACTATTTACTTATGTACAATTTTGAGGTATTTGATTTTGTACTTTCTTTAACTTCCAATACTTCTACTCCACTACATCTCAGATCCAAATATTGTACTTTTACTCCACTACAATTATTTGAAAACTTTAGTTACTAGTTACTTTGTATATTTTGATTATTATTACCGAACATACAACATTAACCACTTAAGCCCTACAGTATATACATTTCGGCCATTTGAAAATAGCTGACCTACAAGCTCACAATGCATTGCGAATTTGCGAGCTATTTTTGTATACATTTGAAAACATGATTCTGCACAATGACTATTTGTTCTTTTGGTACATTTGATGCCAATACTTTTGCACTATTTCTACATCGCAGTGCTGATACTTTTACATTTGAGTACCTTTTCCACCGCTGCGTTTCTGTTTTTAATCTCCAACAAAGTCTCTTAGGAACCCCAAACCCAGCGTTCATAATGCTGACGGCGCCATTGTCATGCTACTGTATACAACAGCAGGATTTGTTGCTGTGTTAGTGCGGCCATATTACAGTGTATAGGCCGTTAGCTGAAGCCCTATGGAGTTGGACTTACTGTACACAGCTTGTAAAATGTACCACAGCAAATCGCTTTGTCGCAATGGGCCTGAGGGCAAGAGACACTGCTGTGTGTGTGTGTGTGTGTGTGTGTGTGTGTGTGTGTGTAAAAGGCATATTGAGCGAGTACTCATTTTTATAGCACATGCACCATGATACATCCCAGCCATGTCAGTGAATGAATTAATACAATCAATCATATTGCTTTGCAAGTCATATTGCTTTAACAACTCTTCTATGGAATCTCATCTCATCTCACCTCATCTCGTCCTCTACTATGGAAGCCAGCTTCCATAGTAGAGGATGAGATGAGGCAAGTTAACACACGCACGCACACACACACACACACACACACACACACACGTACACTGTTATTAAGGCCTGAAGGGGATTGATCATCAGTACAGCAGAACTCTACAGTAAAGGAACACGGAATAAACTAGAAATGCACTCTGTCGAGGTGCCAACTTGTGCCTGCCCTTCATGCACACAAGTACACAACTAGGCCATACATACTTGTGTAGGCCATCACCATCAACAGCCAATTGGGGACCAATTAGAGATGTCCCGATAAAAAGAAAATCAGACCAAGTGCAAGTACTTAATTTTTATTATACAACAGGTCGTTTCAAGGAAGCAATTTGATTGGTTGAAACAGCCTTCTAGCCGTGATTATTGCCATTGCCGATTATCAATAATCACGTTAAACCACACCCTCTCGTGTAATATTGTACACGATACGAAAGTACTCACCGATATGAGTACCGATGTGAGTACTTCATTTTTGTTGAGTAACCACTTATTTTACCCCCTTTTTCTCATTGATGCAGATGGATCTCCGATCTACACTTGTCAGTTGTCATTTATGCTTGTAGAACGGCTGTTTTGGGGCGATTTGCTGCAGTGTTGGGTCAGACTTGCTCCCGTTGCATTCGTTAAGCCTAGTGTCAATTGGATGTATTGGTTCTCTGGTCAAAGTATCTGGGCCGGTTCCGAGTACGAGTACTTGAGGGTGGAATCGGCCCGAGTAACCGATACCAGTATCGGTATCGGAACCACTCTATAGCCTTACATACCATACATACCGGTACGCAGCCGTCCAAAGTAACAATCAATGAATAGTTGAATACTAGTTTATGGAAAAGGCTGTAAGGTAATAATGTGCACACACACACATAAAGGTGTTCAAGGTGTTCCAGGTGCCTTTGTTGCATCTTCTCTTCTTCTGTATGTGTATTTAGTATATCCATTCAATACCGATATTGCATTTTAAAGCCAATATTGGCCGACACCGATGTGTTGACAGATTCATTGCCCATCCCTAAAAGGAATATATATAGGTTATTTTCTCTCTCTCTCTCTCTCACTCTCTATCGCCCTCCACAAAATGGAATATTTGTACAGTAATCTTGATTATGTTATGTACACATTGTATGATATTTACTTTTGTTTAATATGTTGGTGTCAGTGTGTTGGCACAGGAAATATATTGTACTGTAAATTGTGTCTGAATAATCCCGTAAGGGATGTACTGCAAAAGGCACTCGGACACATTTACTTATTCATTCATTCATATAGGCCTAATAATAATTTACAGTACAGTACATATACTGTACAGTTCCCATGCATGCTCTCTCACACTCACGCTTATGAACTGTCTTAATGGTACAGTGGTGAGTGACTGAGTAAGCAGTGTGCAGAAGTAGCCACAGTATGCAGAAACACAGACGGTATGTCAGCTATACAGTACGGTATATACTGTCTTAATAGCTGCAGCCGCAATACTGCACCTCCTCTCTGCTCCCCCCCCCACTCTGAGACGCCTCTCTTTCTCAGCTCCTCTCTTAAAATATAAAATAATTCATCAAAATAATCCATCCGACGTCAGGACTTTCTTCTGATGGGTGATGGCCTAGATGGCCTTTCTCTGTCAGAAAAAACATCTGACAGACTAGTAGTGTCCCTTCATTCTGCCAACCAAACTGCTACTTAAAAACTGGTGCGTTTATATGACGCTTTTATCCAAAGCATTACATTCACCCTTTCACACACGCATTCACACAGGAAACAAACCGGGGCACCAACCGGCCACTCTACCCCTTGAGCCACTGCTGCCCCTATTTGTTCTGCTCGCTAGACCCCCACCCCGACTCAGTTATCTGATCAGATTAATCACAGCCGTGTAGCTTGCTCGGTGTCTCCAGACTCCAGACACTGGAGCACTTGTGTACATGTACTGTAGCGTGGTTATTTTAATACCTGGATATCGTTCCGACACGCTGTGGGACATTTGTCATGGAGGTTTTGCTATTTCTTGCGACACTCTTGTGTTTATCCATGGTCACTAGAGAGGGATTTCAGAGGTTTGTAGAGACTAAGTTCTTCCCTTCTCTGTTCCAAACTGTCACTCCTTTCACTGCTGACAGAATAGCCTGCCCTGGACTGAAGGCTATTCTCGTTAATCTCTCCTCTCCTCTCCTCTCCTCTCCTCTCCTCTCCTCTCCTCTCCTCTCCTCTCCTCTCCTCTCCTCTCCGGGCCTCAGTTCAGTTCATTGCTGGATAACAAAGACCAACTTTAAATAGAGGAATATCTGTATTGTTTAATATATTTAGAGGTGCTCCGATCGATCAGCGGCAATTCACCCAATCTTTACCCGATCTTTTATTTGTGCCATGTAAGTGGTATAAAAGTCAATCGGATCATATAGTATTAATATCGTTTTGCATCTTTGTGACAGGCCTAAACATTCTCCCCTTCCTCCCCACACACACAGGAACAGTTTTGACGTGAGTTTTGACACATAATAATTTGGGAAATATTAAAAATGTCCCCCATACGCACAAGATCGGTATCGGCCGATCGTGAGAAAAACAATCGGGATCGGCCCTAAAAGACCTGATCGGAGCGCCTCAATCTGATTGTTGACTTGACTCTTGAAAGTTTTGGTCCCAGTATCAACCTAAAATGAGCCCCATAAGAATGCTAGAGAATATACCACATGCAGTGGCTGTTGTATGCTGGGCTCAGTACTGGGTCAGACCAGTGGGGCATTTCTTGTGAACGGGAATCAGTTAGGTACTGTACATGGGTTCCCAACCACTGGTACTAGTACCACTAGTGGTACTTGAGCCCCCCTCTGGTGGTACTCAGAGGAGGTAGTTGTTCTGACCAAGCAATTGGTTGAAATAGGCTCTCCAGCCGTGCTGAAATGAGCCTGACATGAGCATGACCTAGCCGCAAGATTGTAGGACGGATTAATCACATTAGAAATATATCAGTTGTGCAGCAGAGCAGCAGCAAAATTGCCTTAGGAATGGAACAAAAACAAAACAATTTAAAGAATAAATTACATTTTCCTCCTGGGTTAATAATAGCTGAATAGGATGAGGCAGATCTACGCTCCTTAGTGTATTTTAGTTTCAGTTATTACAGTGCATGGTACTTGGAGTGCCAGATATTTTCTGTGGGGGTACTTCAGTATAAAAAGGTTGAAAACCCCTGAGTTAGGAGGACCGGAGGCCTATACTCCGTACTGGCTCTGCGTAAAGTGACAGTTTTCTGTAAGGCTCCATCTCCATTATGATACAAAATATATTTCCACGAAAATGAGGAGAAAAAAAATGCACGTGGAAAAATATTGTGAAAATATTAGTATGACCAAAGAGTTTCCTCGAGAAGGATGCAGGTCGGTGAAGCGACCCCATTTTCTGCCCCGGGGGTTGGAGGGGGCCGGAAGGAGCGCAGCTGCATGCGGCTTGTGATTGAGTGAGACAGGCCATTAGTGGTGTATAGGGAGCGCTCCACTGTGGTGTTCACTGTAGGGTGGACGAGGATTTACTATTCTCTGCCTATATCGCAACGTCCGAGACGGCGACTCGCTCGCTTTACCTCACTCGGTGGTGTCTCTCGTGGCTCAAGTGTTGCTTGAGACGGCGCCCCTCCGGCGCGGTCTTAAGGACGAAAGTCCCTCCCACCCTGGGGCATAAAACTAGTTTGCGGGCGGGAATGCATGGCCGTGTGAGAGTTATGCCCAGGAGAGGCAGACAGACATACATACGACACCGGTTTCTGAAATTCATATACCGGTACATACTGAGGATGAGACAGATATTGCATGTTGTTATGGGTTAGGCCAGGTAATACCCTCCGTGTAACCTTACAGTACATTTAAATGTAATGCCGAGGCGTGATAAAGAGAGTAAAACGTGATAACATCTTTGAAATGACATATTAATAAAATTATATATATTCATAATATGGCATATTAAATATCATACATGGTCATCTCAAACACCTAGGGGAGGGGCCGAGACTATTTGATTGGGAACATACAGACTGGTTCATTGATGTGACGGTAGTGACCATGGAGCCATGGTAACAGCAGAGCGTGACGGAGGTGACGTTTGTTAGGCAATGCTTCGCTCTCTCTCTCCATAACGGTGTCATTTGCATTCTCTGTCTCTATCTCTGTCCCTCTCTGTCTCTCTCTCACTCTGTCCTGTCCCTGAATGCACTTTCTTTTCCTCCCTCTGTCTCCCTGAACAATCCTGTTTTCATGCGCTTGTCTGTCCCTATTTTTTTATTGGTTTCTCTCTCCCAATCTCCATTTCACTCTCACTCGACTCTCTCTATCTCTCTTCCCATTTTCTCCTTTTCTGCTTTCTCTTTCCTCCTCTATCCAGCTATTTTCTAGTTTCTTTCCTTCTCTGTCCCAAACTTCTCGGCCCCTTGACTGAGTCGACTCCCTTTCCCCCTCCCTCTCTCTTCATGTACCTCTCTCTCTCCTCTCTCTTACTCCTTTGACCATTTCTCCCTCCCTCTCTATCTCTATCCTCCAGCCTCTTTCCACTCCATCTCTCCCTTTCTCCATCTCTGCTTCATGATTTAGTTGACAGCTGGTCGGTCGGCTGGTCTGTCTGTCTGTCTGGAGATTCTGACTTTCATACATACATTTTGTTTTGAACCACTTTTTGCTTTGGCAATGTTTTCTCATGCCTTCCATCTATCTCAAAGGCCTCCAATCAGCCTCTAACTTCCCTCGCTTCCATGCTTCTCCTCTCTCTACCTCTTATTTTTATGATCTTCTGAAATGGAAGATGGCACCATGCTAACTGCCGGTTTGTGCGTCCATCCAGATCTAAGTCTTGCCCAACAGTATAATGACAACAGGGATGCCAGGTTGAAAGTGGTTATACAAAAGTATATGTACACCATATCAGTCAGGACAGACATCCAGCCAAGGACTAAAAATGAGTTTCATTGCAGATTTTAAAAACAGTTGTATAAGTTGTATTTGGAGGCTACAAAATGAGAAGGCTATATAGCCTTCCCCTGTGCTTGACCCTCTTCTGGTCAGCTGATCTCAGTGTTAAGAAGACAGATTGTACCAACCGAAGGCCGCGAAAGGGCGACCTGTCACCTGACTAATACTGTACCAACATAGAGGGTATTAAAATAGTCAAGGCGGTTAGTAATAAAAGCACGTATAATCCTTTGAAGACCACTTAAAGATAAAAAGGACTTGACCTTACATATAAGCTGTAGCTGGAAGAAGGCCGATTTTATAACTGTGTGTTTATCCTGTCCTTTTTAAAACCACGGTCCATTGTGGTTTCAGTGGGATTCACATAGGGATTCAGAGTGCCCTGCAGATCTGGTTGGGAGGCTCTGCTACAGTACATGTTTGGCGAGTTGAGAGGCATTGGGTCCAAAAATATGTCAGTTTTTCCATATCATTTTCCAAAAATATGTCAGTTTTTCCATACAATACAAAATAATAATGACATTAATTAATTTAGGAGACTCTGCAATTCTCCTACTCCGCTGGTCATCAAATTATTGTCTCAGGACAAAAAAAATCCATTTAATTCAAGGCTTCACGGGGTGTGTAATTAATAGAAAATATGTCGTTTATTTTGGGTGAACTACTGTTAAAGGGCATGGACCATATTGGTATGGTTGCATTCATTGAAACCTGATCATTCTAACAGTAGCCTATGTTTTTGTGGACACACCTTGTGTGCTTACTGCTTATTAGCTGTTATACCGCACACAGAAACACAGTTCTTTTGGCAATAAATGAGTTGACTCTGTCTGGAATCTGTCTCCCTTTCTCCCTCCCTATAGTAGCTCTGCCCGTCCATCTCTCTCTGTGTCAGCCCAGCCGGCTCTTTTGTTTTGTTGCCATGACAGCCGGCCAAGGTGTCATCATCACCGGAGAGTGCTTTGAGTGTACGTGTATCTACTGACATACCAACACGAGTCAGATCAGGATGCAGGTTCCACAAGTGGCTCTGTCTTTTTGGCGTGTGTGCGTGCGTGCGTGTGTGTGTGTGTGTGTGTGTGTGTGTGTGTGTGTGTGTGTGTGGCTGTGCATGTGTCTACATCATACTGTGCCATTGTGTCTTATAGATGTCTCTGTGTGTATCCGTGTATGTTTGGTAAAAGATGAATCTGACCATGCCCTTGTGTGGAAAAACATCGGTCAGACTCGGTGTGTGATTTCTGTGTGTAGTAGGTCTACTACTTACTGTAGGTTAGGACGGGCTCACTCGGTAACTATAGCGGGAAGGTCGGGTCTAATTAACCTTTTTAATGCCACCAAGGGTCATCATTCCACATGGCTTATGGTGCGCACGCACACACGCACAAACATGAGAACATGACAAAGTCTTGTCCAGAACCGTCAGTCAGATGAGCTATGTGAGTTTGATTGGGGATTTGTGGAGTAGAGTTACTCCAGTGCTAACCCTTATAGGAAGAACCTTGATGAATTCTCTGGGAGTGTGTTTTGGTCCTTGCTCCTGGGAGCCACAGGCTCAATATAAGCCCACACTTTGTGCTAGGGAGCACGCTTTGACTTTTTACAGGGGCCTGCAGTTCCGAATCGCAGCCACCTGTAAGTGCTCTTCTAGAGCGGTTTTGAAAGAGAGATGGGATTCATTCACACTTCATTATGACTGTAAATGTGGAATGCATTCCACTTTTCCGTGGCATAGTATAGCAGGATAATTAATTTAAACCCTTGTTCATGGCAAAGCTTGGTTGAACGTGATTATTTTGTGGAGCTCCCTCTGGCGTTGTGATTGTGGACTTGATGGATTGTTTTTGAAGTAGTTAGACAAGTACAGGTACATGGATGTCAATGAGGTGTAGTGTATATTGTAGACCAGGCCCAAGTTACTGTACTGTACTGTCCTCATATAACAGTATGAAGAAACTATTGGATAAAGTTTATTACTATCATTGTTGCCGTCCGTGAGTTGAGATGGAAAGTTTACTGTCCAGTTGCAGGCCCTGGCCTAACCCCTGAAACACTATAATGTAGTTACAAAGGCTCTATGCAGTATGCACACAGAATAACTCTTCCTACTTCCGGGCAAGGAAGCTCTGAGAAGGAAGAGAAGTGGTCACGTGACTGGGCTGCGCCATGACACTTTCATGGACACTTTCATGGGAGCCAAACTCACACATGGAAGTGCAATGAATACATGGCTGTGAATGGAGCCGGCTGGACCAGCTCGTAACAATGAACAATTGAGACCTTTGTCATATAATCGGTTCAGGAATATAAAAGAAGACATATCACAGGTTGTTTTCTAATCACTTACTTTTCGATGTGCACAAGAGTGCACAGTAATCTTATCTGAGGATCTAAACAACATTTCTGGCTCCGAAGTATCGCGAGATTTGGCTGCCAGACAGGAAACGTCTCACGATACTTGGTACGTTCAGAAAAGTACTTTGTGCTCTTTAGATACCATACCCGCTGTTGGGGACAGTTTAGACAGCTCGATGGTTACTATGGTCACGTGGTGTTGGGTGGTGTCAGACAGGTAGTAAAGTCAGCTGTTCACCGGTGGCATTTTCATGAATGGAGAGAGAGGAGGTGAACGGGGAAGGTCCAACTTTGTTGACCGCAAATCGCTTTTACTATATGCTGTGATTCACTGTGGTACTAAACTTTTAACTTTAATAAACATAACAAAAGCAGTACCCTGGCCTGGAGCAATGATTCTCACATGACAACGACTGAAGCAGCGAGTCTGACAGGCAAAACATTTCCCCGCTTTAGCCTCTCAGCGTCATACGGTATAGACGCCCTACACCCGCCTAGGGCGCCAAATTGCTTAGGGCCGGCCCTGAGTATAATGTACACTGATCTCAAACCATTTCATTCCAAGGACCCCCATAACTCTGAGAGTGTACAAATAGAACATTTACGGGTCCATTTTGTTCCATTTGTACACTCTCAGAGTTACACACATGTACGGGGCCATTTGTGTCCCACTCAAAGACCTACAGTACTGCTGTATAGCAGAGTGTTTCCACAGTGAGCCAACATGCACAATAGCAGCATCCGGGACTCTGTTTGACCAGAATGGAACAGGGCATTAATTTAGTGTCATCGGTAACACCTGTGGAAGAAGTATAGGAAAGCGTTATTCTGTGTGAATACTTAGAGCCTATTGAGGCACAACTTTCAAAGCCGTTTCCAAACTAAGCTCAGAACGGGTTGCTCCTTCTCACTTCTGTCACGCAGCCAGGGTCTATCCATCACAGTGGAGGGATACGTATGACGATGAGTGGAGGTGCATGATGTGGCGGGCGCCCAGCGAGCGCACGGCGTAGGAATACCCCCCCCCCCCTGCTCGCTCAGAGTTCTATTTGTGGCTCATGTGTCCGGTTGCCTAGGAGACAGCTGGCAGGATGCCAGCAGGAGGCCAGGGTTGACCCCAGAGAGACAGACAGACAGACAGACAAGACGAGTACACAGAAAGACAGGTAGCCCGATAGATACATAATATAGATAAATAGAAAGACAGACGGACAGAAACACACATTACAGACCGGCAGATGTTACAGGTGGACTCGGCTAATAATTACAAATACAGGTGAAGGGACAGTCATTTGTTGGTGTATGCTGCTTTAGTGCTTTTGCATTGTTGTCTCTGTTTGACAATCAAATAAAGTGTCAATTGAACAGATTTTCCAGTACATTTGCACATAAAACAAACAAAAAAAACGTATAAAAGCACTTCACTGTACTAAACTCTCTCTCTCTCTCTCCTCTCTCTCCTAGGTAAGTCAAATGGCTGTTTCCTAGTGACTGTGTTGTCCACCTCACATTTATCCATACCCGTATACATCTCTTCTCTCCATACCTCGTCTCCTCACACTGCTAGCTCTCTGCGGCTCCCGCTTATGTTAACAGCTTTGGTAAGTCGCCAGTCTCAAATGTATCATCATGAACTCTGAAATACTTTTCGTGGAATGGATTTCTGACGTCTTTTTTTCAATCTTTTTTCAATTTTTAGTCATTTAACCCATTTTTGGGCGGGAACCCCTTTTGGTGTTAGCATTATGTTATGCTTTAGCTATTGAAAAATAGCAGATCTACAAGCTCATAGCGCGCCACCGAGTGGCGCGCTACGAGCTTGTAGGTCTGCTATTTTTTTTAAACTGTCAGGATTTAAGACATTTTTTTAATCTGATCTCGGGTCAAAATGCGTTAAAGAACCACCATTCTTCTTTGCGTTATAGAATCTGATCTCAGGTCAGAATGGGTTGAGTTAGGTAGTTGGGCAATTCACTTGGTATGGTATTCTTCTGTCACATTGCATTGCGTCGTTGGTTTGTGGTCCTGCCACACTCTGTGGTGTCAGTCTCCATAGAGATCACACAGCCGTCAGGTACAGCAGCAAAGCTCAGTGCCGATTGGTGCCTCCTCTGTCACGAGCCTATCGCGGCATCCGACCAATTAGACGGTTAGGATTCTGGCCAACAGGAGAGAGTTTTGCGTGATGCAATTCTTGACATGTTCCATCGAATCAAAATCAAATGTATTTACATGGCACATTTACATTGACCGAAGACAAACCAAAATAAATTCCATGGCAGTGGGGGGTGGGCACTCGACCATCACTTTCCCTTCTTTAGGCTTAAAGCAGATGAATAATGACAAAGAGACCAATGACGACTTTGGTTTATTGGTGATGTTGCTGTTTCCTGGGATGACGAGAAATTTGGATCAGTTTAATATGGTTACGTTGTTGGCATGGAAGTATTCAAATTGATAATGGCACATATGGATAAATCTATAAAATATATGATTATACGACTATAATCATGACCTCATGTCGTTGTGGGTGTGGACGTGGCTAGTAGAAATGAGCTTGTGGTAATTGTGTGCTGTTACTAAGCTGTTAATAGCCAACATATAAATGGATAAAGTGGTTAAAATGATTGTGATGCTATATATTAATTTTGCTGGCCCCCTGAAACCCTCCCAAGGACCCCACCCCACTTTGAGAACCAATTACTTTATTATGTGACAGGATCTCAGTAGTCTGCGATTTCCAAACGCTTCATCATACCATCATACAGTACCAACGGAAGAGCTACTGCATCATGCATAAGCGATACAGTAGTCTTTACAGTCGCGCACATTTATCCTAATACAAATAGAAAACATCTAAGCATATATAGCTTGTTGCTTAGCAGAAAATAAAATTAAAAGAAAGCTCTAAAGATATTTTAAAATATATTTTCGTGAACGGAAATGGCAGCTCCCTTACTCAGCTCATGGGGGCTATAGTCCCAGACTATCTGAGATTGTGGAATAGTTGACTGGCTACGCGAGGCTAGGATCTCAGAGCCAGAGGTCCCAATGTCGGGCAATGGGGGAGGTTAGGCTCAGACTATGAGGACAAGCTTATTTCGCACATGTTATTTTGCATCCCCGTTTCAGTTAAAACTCGTTGCTTATAGGAGGGATGCAAAGTGGTTGAATTTAAAAGACTACAGAAGGCCTTCTGACTTCCCATCTCAGATTCATGGGGCAGTGGTTTTGTCGTTTGACGTTTTTCTAGTTGGACCCATAGTGCAAGGAAGTCAGAATCTTGACGTGGAAGACAGAGTTGAATTAACAGAAGTTTGCAAAATGATCAAACATGAACACTCACATACACTTTGTCATGTGTCATGTGTCAAAGGCTTTGATATTGACTTTGAGATGTCCTTAAAAACCCCATCAAGGGACATGTTGAAAACGATATGACCGTCGGTCCCAAATAGAACGTTGAGTTGAAGTGTACATTGAACAAGTAAGTGCACAATCATTTTCCAGTCTCTCATTATTCCATGATGGCTGCAGCAGCGCTCTACGCACATGAAGTTGCGGTCAGCTCGTTAATGGACACTTATCTCTTCATGGAGCATCTCCGGCGACCACGCCCTCCCTCTCCCCTTCCAGCATGATCTAATCTGACGTTATTACATATCCTGTGTGCCTGAAGACGGCCTGGTCGATGGGGCCTTGGTCTGCAGTTACCATCGTTCTGACACGAAGACCTGCTTTATGGCTTGTTGTTGGCCTTCCGAATCTGACTGCAGATAATTCATTGTTATGTGCAGGGAACGCAGTTGTGTACTGTTTTACTGTGCTTCCACAGTGGGAGGGGTCGATTGGTGGACAGAAAGAGTAAGACAGGATACTGTACAGAGAGAGAGAGAGGGAGAGATTGCATAGAGAGATGGAGAAAAAACAGATTAGAGAGATACACAAATGGGGGAGAAAAAGCGCATGCTGTATATATACAGAGAGACGGAAAAAGAAACAAAGAGATGACAGTGAGAATGACCGTGTCATGTGTGTCTGACTGTCTGTGTGTATGTGTTATTATTACTGTGTGTGTGTGTGTGTGTGTGTGTGTGTGTGTGTGTGTGTGTGTGTGTGTGTGTGTGTGTGTGTGTGTGTGTGTGTGTGTGTGTGTGTGTGTGTGTGTGTGTGTGTGTGTGTGTGCGTGCGTGCGTGCGTGTGCGTGTGCGTGTGCGTGTGTGCTAGCGCGCGCGTGTGCCCTGCTGTGTGCGATAAGACCTCAACAATCATCTGGTGCAGCTGGTGTTGCCTTTAGATAAGGACTAAAAGGTGGCTCGAGACCTCAACATGCTATGATACACAGAGGAAACATTCAACAGCACCGGGATTTACACACGATAACCACAAAAGAGAGGGGGGGGTGAAAGATGGACAATACTGAATCACAACAATTAGCAGATAATGCCCTCTCCCCAACTGTCTGTCTCCTATACTGTCTGTCTCCCTCTGAGCATTCCAACTGTCTGTCTCCTATACTGTCTGTCTCCCTCTGAGCTTTCCAACTGTCGATGGGCAATGTGTGTAACCTACCCGGTTACAACTTTGCTAAATTATTTTGTTTTGTCTTGAGACAAAATAGAAACGCTTAAAGCTTCTTAAGTGGGAGAACTAGTACTGATTTAGAAGGCATTTGTAGAATTAACAGGTTAAAGGGAAGATTTGCCCAATTTGGGCTATAAATACCATTGTTCTGATGTGTGGATATAGTGTGGTTAAAAAAAAAGCCTTCTATGTATTTCTTCTTCTGCATTTCACTGGAGAAATACACATCTAGGGTATTTTCCCCCACTGTATTATTTCCCTTGCATTAGCCTGGCCCAGCCTGTGTGATTTCTGGTTTGTGCCAGATTGTCCAATGGATTTCTCCAGGTTTTTCTTTTTGAGCCTGGGTACCGAGGCTACGCTTGCATCGTTCCGAGCAATGGAATACATGTTCAATATCAGCAAATTAGAAACAAGCCAGAGTTCAATAATGGTGTGGACTCCCTGACTGTCAAATCTTTAGATATTGATAGTAAGTTAACGAAGTGAAGCCATACAATTTAAACCACAAGGACTTGTTCAGCGGGAAATCCACACAGACTGCCCTACTTGTGTGCATGTTCGATTTTGTGGTGTCAACCTATGCCTTATTTTTCTAAAGGAAATGCAGATCTTTATGTCTTTAAAAATACGGGCAATTTTGGTCAAGTGTGCATGGCCTTTGGGCAAGTAGAACATGACCTGCACTATCGGGCAAGTGCCTCTGAGACCTTATATGTCAACCCCTGTTACAGTATATTGTAGATGCAATGGAAATTGATTTAGCCTAGACCAAAAGCAGCAGTACAAAATTACAAATACAGCACATAAAATACACTGACGTGGTTCCAAGCAAACTGGTACAAGCCACTGGCTTTATTACAGTCGCTAGCTGGAAGATGTGCCATGACTTTAGAGAAAACAGTAATAGGGGGGAAAAGACCAGGCTCTGCATCTGAAAAAGTCAATATTCTGAACTGCAGTTACCAGAGGTGTAAACTAAAGTAACTAAGTACATTTACTTAGTACATTAGTATTTACAATTTTGAATACTTTTACTTCTACTCCACTACATCTTAGAGGCAAATATTGTTTTTTTTACCCACTGCAATTAGTTACTTCAAGTAGATTTTGATTACCCACTTCAGCCCTATATACATTTCAGCCATTTGAAAATTGCCGATCTACAAGCTCACAATGCGTCGCCACGCCGCATTGTGAGCTTGTAGATTCATTCGGGACATTTTGTACATCTGCTATTTGAAATGGGACATTCTGCATAACGAGTATACATTCAACTTTAAGGCACTTTGGTACGTATTTCTACATTGCAGTATTGGTACTTTTACACAAGTGAAAAATGTGAGTATACTTTTTCCACCACTAGCAGTTACTGTAAAGTGTAAACAGTCAACATTGGCACACCCGGTATGCTATACACAGCATACCGTCACCTGAGAGGCTTAACTATCCCCAGTTAACCCCCACACACCCCTGACACACTCCCAGAGGTGACGAGGCCTCCTTTACGTCCCAGAACAGAACATGGTGGCTGGGGTTGTTCCAGTGTGTGGAGTGGCCGATAAGGTGCCAGGCTTAATTAGTCCCAATGGACATTTCGGCCCCCTGACCAGCTGCACTTGATGGACCACCTCTGTCGGGTTTGGCTAGCATGGATGCAGGGCCCAGTCCATATACTAGTACTGAGCTTTTGGGGTGGCTCTCTTCTTTATTAATAGGTATAGAACACCCACACCCAAGCCCCCGGAGGGTCTCTCAGCATTACTCCCGTAGTTGAGCGAAGCAGTCCGGGACGGAATCCCCCTTTTAGTTCCAGGCTAGCTCATGTGGTGGCCCGAACATGACTTACACCGTGGTCCGCAGTTCATACAGTAGATAGATATAGACCATACAGTAATAGCTCCAACCACTACTGCCAACAACACCCATCATTCTGTTACAAAACCCACATAACATGAAAATGAATGACCAAATTAGACCAAACAACTACTTTTAAGTTAGTCACACAACAAAGTAACCCTTTTAAGTTGACTCTTTAACCCAAATGGATTGATTCTACACTTGTGTAGACACCAATCAAATACAGCAGATTCATCGCTGCAGGAGAAGCTACATAACAGTGAAGGCTCAGAGCACAAAACAAACAAAATACCGCAAGACACATTGAAAAGATTAAGACGAGAAAAAAGATTTCACATTTTTGAAAAATCTTGAAAGTGTTAAGAACTAGTACTGATTTAGAAGGCATCTGTATAATCTGACTCCGGTCTTAATGGGCAAACAGGGAAACTTTGCTCAATTTAAATAAATACCGTTGTTCTGATGTGTGGATATACTGTACAATAGTCTGGTAAAAAATCTCTTCTCCTCTATGTATTTCTCAGGGGTTGCATGTCATGGCCATTCACTTTTGCATTTCACTGGAGAAATACGCATACAGTAGGGTATTTTCTATTTCCCCCTCACTGGCTTCAGAGTGCATATGCACTTTTTATCAATTGTGTGTACACACATTTTATACTGTAGAGACAGACTGGCCATTCCCAACTCCATCCTTGTACACTACTGCCTTTCAGTGGCTAGCAGAGGAACTGCAGTTCTCTCCCTCTCAATTCAATTTAAAATGCTTTATTGACGTGACAATAGGACACCTGTTTCCAAATGGTACACAGAATCACATTGTTGAATCCAATAGAAATGTTGACAGAGTTATTACACAATACACACACTGTTAGGTTGATCACACACCTTTCTTTTTCTTTCTTGTTATAAGCAAAACTGCTGCCGTGCTGACTGCTGACATAGCACACCATTCTTCTCTCTGTCAATATTAGCAAACAGCACCTTTTAGGTGCTAAACAACGACAACAACAACAATCTTTGAACATTTAATCCTTTTATAAAGTTGTCAAAACTATATCGGTCGGTCCTTGTTCTCAGCAGGGAGCCATGTTCTCCGATACCTGCCTTTTATTTGTGTACCTTTTCAAATGGCTAAATTGTGGCGACAAAATCTGATAAAGAATTAGCAGTGACGTCTGTTGTCTCTCTCTCTCTCTCATTATCACTGTGTTGCAAACGTGTTTACTATTGGTAGAGTTACTTGAATATACTGTAAACATTTTAAAGTAATGCACATTTTATCAGTTCACAGTACACAGCTTGCCATTAGTTTAAGACTCAGTCTCAGTCTGTCTCTTTCTCTCTCTCTCTCTCTCTCTCTCTCTCTCTCTCTCTCTGACCCTCCCTCCCTGTCCCTGGTTTAAATTGCCTGGTCCCACATTTGCACACATTTTCAAGATTCTTCAAAAACAGCAGATCTTCAAGCTCGCGCAGCACTCCGTGTCTTGAGCTTGTAGATCAGCTATTTTTCAACAGGTATAAAGTTTAAAATAATGGTATAGCTGACACCAATGCGGGTTAAATTGCCTTTAACAGACTTGTGGACAATGTTATAGCTGTTCAATAATAATGTTCACGTTAATCCTGTCATCACACAGTTTACCAGTAGAGGGAGTGAGAGGCTGCAACATTTTCAGAAGACAAACTTAACACTAGTTAAACTACAGTGCACACACACACACACACACACACACACACACACACACACACACACACACACACACACACACACACACACAATCTACTGTAAGTTTATTTCTCTAGAGGGAAGTAGATGCCATTAAGGTTATTGGCTTGGAAACTCATAACATGGAGGCTAAATCAGTATGCACTCACTCACTCCTCTCTGAATCCGTTGATGAAAAACATGTGGCTAAAGGACTGACTTTAGTCTTACTACACAGTACACACTCACAGTTAAATCAGTGTTAACTAGCCAAATTCTCTGAAAGTGGAAAAAACCTTAACCTTGAACACTTTGTTTTTGTCAATTTTGTGTCAATTACACTATTGTGTGTATATGTGTGTGTGTGCGTGTGCATGCGTGTACGTATGACGCATGTTCATTTGTGCATGTTTGACAACATCAGAAGCTATACCAACGCTAAGTGGCTTGTTGTACAGTACGTGTATTATTACAGCTGACAGAATTTTGGCTTGGCTATGGTTTAATGGTGCCAAGAGGTTGTATAACTTTTATTGTAAGTCATTATTGTGTCCCCTGTGGTGGCCCCGATGTTTTCTGACAAATTAACATAATACACATAATTACCCTGCATTAACCGTGACAATTAATTCATAGTACATTTTTTGAATTATTTTGTGAGTCTTTAACTAGCAGACTGTGTTGTGCGTGCGAGCGGCCATAGGTGAGCATGTAGAGAGCCAAAAATCGAAACATCGCAGTTTGACCCCCAGCTGAGCTCATCCAGTCTGTGTCACCGCAAACCTAGTACCGACAAGTGCTGTATTAACCCAGAGGACCCCAGAAATTATATCTAATTGACCCCCATCTGAAATATGTCGCTCCAGCCAGCTCCAGTTGGGGTGGGTCATTTTCTGCCTAAGTTCGGCGGCCGACCATGGGAGGGTCCTCTGTGCACGCTCAAATGGGTTGAGGCCACACGGGGCAGACCAAAGGACCAGATGGGGGGGGGGGGGGGGATTATACAGGTATATCCATCCACGCTGCTGCTCCTGTCCTTGGAACGCCTTAGGATCCCACAGGATAAAGTGATTAATGTGGCCCGGGGAAAGGAACTTCTTACTACAACCACCAAGCAGGATTTGTGTGTAAATCAGGGGTGCCCACACTTTTTTTGACTCGAGAACTACTTTTAAACTGACGAGCTCAACAAGATCTACCCACCCCATAAAATATTATCCCATTGCTAAAAGAAAATGTTTTAAACAGTTACCCGAGGCGTTAGATATAAGACAAAGTTGACAAACACACTTAGAATGGGAAATAGAAGGGCAAAATGGAATTGGTAGGGTTTCTTTTTTATATAATGTTTGTGTGTAACGTCCTGGAAAACAATGTATTGCTTTGTGGGTTTGAGCTGACAGCTCCTTTTTTATGTCAATCAATCAAGTCACCTTAATTCAAGCGACCGATGCCAAAAACAGATTATTATATAATATATTTTTGGAGCATGTCATGTGATCTACCTGCACAGCCTATGTGATATACTGGGCACCCCTGGTGTAAACAAACAAATGTGTTTTAGCTGTGTCTGTTTGTAAAGCTGCATCCGCCATCAGTAGTACCACCACTATCGACCAGAGAGTAATCAATTATTAGCTCTGTTTGAAAGACTGACATCAGATTATTGTTTGAAATTGGTTAGTACCTACAGTACTGATGTATTTATTCATTACAAATTAAGATTTGGGATCTAGTATAATGGCAGCCACTGGTCATAGTTAGTAGCCTACATTTGCACGTACATGGTATTTGTCCTGTACCATACCAACAACTAAAGGGGACATATTTATTATTCTGGCATTTGTTCTTTTAGGCAACAATATCAAGAAAATAAATGACCTGGATTAAAATCACCCTCCATCACAGCCTGTTGAATAGTTGTGTTATAAGCACAAAATTGTTCCTATATCAAAAGTAGGATTGCAAATTTTGCAATGTAATTCAGTTCTTCCTGGCTGGTAAGTGATTAAAGACAGTATGTGAAATATAATTTGAAATGCTGTGATAGGCCAAACATTCCTGAGTTAGCGGCTATGGACCAACTTGAGGTGATGTAGCATTAATTTGTCTCCATGCACAATTAAAATAATCGTGGCAGGCAGCTGGCTTTTGAATTAAATTGCCTAATGCTGATTCCTGTTGAGAAGAACAGCACAGCACTGCTTTTTATCTACAAAGCCTTACTTAAGAAATTGCCTAATTATCTTAACAGCCTATTGGATCCTAAAGTTGGCCATCACCACACCCGTTCTCAAGATCACTTTGTTTTAGAAATTCCCAATCTTAGTTCTGAACTGGGTAAGACGGCTTTTCGTTACTATGCCCCTCACTGTCTACAATCAGTTTTAAAACGGATGAACTTGATTTCAACTTGATCGCTTTAAAAGTCTTGTAAGGAATACTCTGAGATCTAGCTGTAGATTCTGAAATGTCCATTATCTTGTCATTTATTTGTGTTTAAAAAAATAGGTATGTTATGTTTACTATAATCAGGGCGTCATTGGAGAAGAGAGCTGGCTCTCAATTGACCTTCCTGAATAAATAAAGGTGAAAAAAAGAAGAAATACTAGTTGAATGAAAACTACTGTACTGCGTAAGACTTAACCAAGAAACAAATTCATACAGCTCAACAGCATATTCCAGTGTATAAGTTAAAACTGAGAAAAGACTCATGCTAGTTACGATGCTTGTGTTGTGCTTGTGTACAGAACGTAGCATAATGCAGGGCACCCTGTGTGTTAGCCTGTGGGGTCCAATAACTCACACCTTTTGCCAGTAAAATTCTCAGCTTGCAGTCCCGTGGTTGTGTGCATTGCTGCAGGCAAGAGCAGGTGCTACTGTAACTAAGTGCTGGCACAGCAGAGGCGGAGTGTGTGTGTGTTTGTGAGTATGTCGTGTGCGTGTGTGTGGGTGTGGGGGGGTGTGGGGGGAGCAAGGAAGCAAGGAAGGAACTAAGTAAGTCACTGAAGGGATAAGAGTCGGACATCCTTACTAGAGGCGCTCCGATCAGGTTTTTTGGGGACCCATCCCGATCACCGATTTGTTTTTCTCACGTTCGGCCGATAACGATACCGATCTTGTGCGTAAGGGGAACATTTGAATATTTCCAGAATGTCAAAAACCCACGTCAAAACTTTTCCTGTGTGTGTGTTATGGGGAGGAAGGGGAGAATGTTTTAGGTATAAAAGATCGTTTCTCCAGATCGGATAAATTGCTGATCACCGATCGAGTCATTCGGCGTGAAAATCGAATACCGATAACCGATCGGTAGCCGATCGATCGGAGCACCTCTAATCCTTACTGCCTGCTGGTGTTGCTTGCCGTAATAAATAGCAGATATACAAGCTCACAGCGTGTCGCGTTGGTGGCGCTCTGTGAGCTTGCAGATCTGCTATTATTTACTGAACACGACACTTGCATAAATCATAAATTATCACCGCAGGCATGAATCAGGCTTCATTAGGTTCCTTCATCAGAGACGAGTCTTCCCTCCTTCTTCTCGTCCTTTACTGTTGAGGTTTCTCATCCGTTTAATTCCTGGGAAATCCCCCAGTGTTCGCAGGACAGGGCTTCTCACCTCTACATTCCTAATCTCCTCGTGTTCATGAGAGAGATAATGAGGGATTAATCTAATACACCCATTATGTGCAGTCTGTCTCTCACAGGTGGCAAATTGTGGCACTATATGAGTGGAGTTGGCCTTTCGTTAGCCCGCAGCGCAGCTAGCAATCGGGGGAGGGGGGCGGGTGTCGTCGAATGTTGTATTGTTACTTTTTTCTCGTTTCAAACGCCCCTATAGGAGTCCTCTCCTCTCGTTATTGGCATCTTGTGGGGCGGGACTTGTCTTTCCAAACACCCTATGACTGGTCCCACATCCTCCAGCTATAGCCAATAGCAAGCCTCCGTCCCCTCCTGTGGCACATTATTTATGACGAATCACACCCCGTAGCGCAATCCTCTTGCCCCGTGTCGTTAATATTGAATTAAGGCTGCAGCTCGCACACTCACACAGAATGTAGTGTACGCACGCGCACACACACACACACACACACACACACACACACACACACACACACACTTTCACTTAACTGTCTCTGTGTTGTATTGTATAGTTATGACTACCTCTCTCTCTCTCCTGTGTGTATGTATGTAAGTATGTATATTTCTTTATGCTGCATAATTTGAATATTTAGGTTACAATAAGCAATTAAAAACCACACACTGTAACATCTAAATAACATTGTTTAAATACTAAAAAGACATTTTCTGGGCTCCCTTATACACAGTGTATGTACTGTATGTGGATGAAAAATCTGACCTGTCTGAAGTGGTTGCTGTGCTGTACTGCACTGTACTGTACTGTACTGCACTGTACTGTACTGTAGTCCTCCCTGATGTGTGTGTGTGTGTGTGTGTGTGTGTTTTCTACCTGCCACTTTTGTGTTGCAGCACAGACAATACATACGTACACATACACACAGCTCCGCGTAGGAGTGGCTAGCACCACTCAAAAAGACCATTTGAATATTTGAAACAACAAAGGAATTCCCTTAATCCCTTAACGGCATGGCCTCTCGTTGTCAATTTAGCCTGTAACTATTAATAATGCATGGGTGCGTCTGAATAATTAATCAAATCGTGCACAACCATGATGCAAGAAAACCTCAAAGACAAACCATTTTTGCAACTGTGTTTTTGACGTGCGTGTGCGTGTGCGCGTGCGCGTGCGCGTGCGCGTGCGCGTCCGTCCGTCTGCAGCTAGTCTCCGGCACTGGTTGGACCAATCGACAGATTTTGTCCAAACCTCACTCAAATTGGTATTCATTATTGGTTTTCAAAGTTCAATCACAAAGTACACCATTTTTTGAGTAGCTATAGCAGAGGTGCCTCTAAAATTAGTAATAGCAGTACAACTCCTTGTACTGCTACAAGTGTTTTTCATCTGTTTCACTTGACTATGATGGTATGATGGTGCAAACCTGATGTTTATCAGTTGACTGTATTAACAATGTTTTTTTTTAAAGAAAAATGGCTGTATCACTTGTTTTGTTTGTATAATAATCTGTGAATATTGGGTCTTTCTGTCATCATCAGTCTCATGATGGGCATCCTTGCCATTTTGCATCTTTGATTAATGATTGACGGTATTATGAGTACCAGCACTGGTCAGGTGACACAGCCGTGACATGTACTGTATACAGTATGTACTGTAGGTGCTTGTATGTGAATCTCATTGTCTGATGAAGAGCCGTGAGGCTCCAAACGTCCTGTCCACTATTGGAACCTTAATACATCTTTTTAAGCTTTGAGCTATAATCCAGTGGTGCAGACTTTACCTTTTTTCAATCACAAAATACAACCTCTTCCCTGTACTTCCTTCAGGTGTTACCGATGATACTAAATGAAGGCTCTGTTCTATTCTGGTCAAACCGAGTCAGGGTGCTGCAGTTGTGATGTTGGCTCACTGGAAACACTCTGCTACACCAGGGGGTCTCAAAGTGTCCTTTACTGGGTCCCAAATGGTCTGTGAGAAGAACAGGGCCCTTTCCACTGAAAATGATATGGTTCAGAATCAGAACCCTAAAAGTTGGTTCGGAACTGGAACCAAAAAATGGCCACCGGTTCCGTGAAAGCACCAAGATTCCAAGAATCTATACAGTAGAACAGCACCAGTTGAAGAACTAGCCCTGGTACAGTGCGTCTCTCACTGACGCCCTGTCGGACACCCATCCACTGCTCTTTAGAATTCTTCAAACTAAACGACGTTACTACTCACCGAAACAAAGCCTGATAGACCTTGGTAAAAGTCTGTTCTCAAAGCTGGGAAGGTCTCAGGTCCCCAGCTGCTCTCTAAAATGCACTTTGTGCCATTTTAATAACGCAATGTACCGGGCAGAGTAACTTCTTCTACTATGGCATTTCCGGGTTGTGACTGCGCCGATCCACTTGGATGCATTTTTATTACATGATAAAATTAGTGCATTTTAGAGAAGCTGGGGAACTGAGACACTTCCCAGCTTTGAGAATAGACTTTTACCAAGGTCTAGCAGGCTTTGTTTCGGTGAGTAGTTACGTTATTTTGGGGGAATTCCAAAGCCTCGCAAGGCAGTGGGAAAATTGCTACAGAGCAGTGGATGGGTGTCCGAATGGGGTGTCAGTGAGAGACTCGCTGACACACTGGACCAGGGCTATTCCAGAACCAAAGCTCTTTTGGTGGAAAAGGGTCCGAGTACAAATGGAACCAAATGCACTCTCAGAGTTATGGGTTTCCTTGAAATGTAAAAGTTTGAGAACAACAGTATACTAAATGTGTCATCGGTAACACCTTTGAAGGAAGTAGGATTTCCTCAATTCCATGGCTGGCTAGCTTTCTGTGGCTTTTTGAGCATATTCTGTGCTCAGCCTATCAAATCATCGCTATGCGTTACACACATTGCTCAGCCAATCAAATCATCGCTATGGGTTACACACATTGCTCAGCCAATCAAATCATCGCTATCGGGTTGCTCACATTGCTCAGCCAATCAAATCATCGCTATGGGGTACACACAAACACACAATGCTCAAAAATAGGCGTACAAGAATAGCGAATATAGCTGATCTATACAAAGTCGGAGCGCTTTTTTCACTTTCTTAATCGTATTCGTAAAAAAAAAAAAAAAACGTGATTATTACCGCGTGTGTGTGTGTGTGTGGTGTGTGTGTGCGTGTGGTGTGCGTGTGTGCGTGTGTGTGCGTGCGTGCGTGCGCGTAAAACAGAGATGAAAAGAAAGAGAGACAGTGGTTTCGTAACAGGAACATGATGGATGCATGAACATGATGCTCTCTCTCTCTCTCTCTCTCTCCCAGTGTCTCTCAGTCATCATCATAACCAGTGGCAGCTGGTGCTGACATGGTTCATCCACACCGAATTGTCCTTTTATTCCCCCACTGTCCCACGTGCTCTCTCTCCCCCCCTCTCTCTCTCTCTTTCTCTCAATCTCACGCTCTCTTTGCCTCTCTCCCTCTCTCCCTCTTGCTCTTTTCTGAATCCCCTCCTCCTCTTCTCTATACCTATCTCCTCTGTAGCTCCCTCCCTCTCTCTCTCTCCCTCTTTCTCTCTCTCTCTCTCTCTTTCTCTCTCTCTTTCTCTCTCTCTGTGTCTCCACCTCATTCTCAGTGTCATTTCCAGCTTGTGCATGCATGTGTGACTGTGTGTGTGTGTGTGTGTGCGTGTGTGTGCTGGCATGTGTGAGTCAGTCAACCACACTGCAGACTGAGTGTGTATGGAGGATGGCTCAGTGCTCAGGTGGACAGACAGCAGACAGGGGGGGACCAGGCGAGGAACAGGCAACAGGACTTAACCATTTACCCAGAGGATGGAGCAGTCTGCTGGGCTAGGGGCTGTTGCCTCAATGTCCCTGTAGCATTAGCAACCCTGGAGCACCATTAGCTATTCTGTAACCAAGCCTGCTTTTTTGGGGGTTATTTTTATATATACATTGTTCAGTCGATCCACCAATAGGACTCTTCCATCCAGCTGTGGACCCAGTAAAACGATTTGCACGTTCACTGATTGAACTTGATGAAGATTCCTCTTCGTGTGTGCGTGCGTTTGCCTGCTTATTTTTGCACTTTTTGCTTTTGCACTATAAGGAGCGGGGACGGCAGCCGCGCGTCTCCGAGGTCTTAAGAGCGGCGAGAGGTTGGGAGAATGCCTCCCTCTCCACCTGTGTCATCTCTCCATTCCTCACTGAACTCAGCCCTGCCCCGAGCTAGACCCGCGCCCCTGCAGCGCATGGACGCACACTAGGGACAGAAAGGTTTGTGGACACAAACACAACGGGAAAGAAGACACAAGAAGTGGAGGGGAGAGAAGGAGGTTAAATAAGCCTCTGAGGAGAGAAGATTGAGTGGGGACATAGCGCTGCACTCTCTTGATTTCCCACCTGTGATTAATCTGAGCGGCGGGGCAGCATGGCGCACGCAGCCGGGGTGCTGAAGAAAAAGGCGGACGTGGACCTAAACTCCGTAGAGGATGAGAAGACCAAGAAGAAGAAGGCGGCGAGGAAAGCATCCCGCGAGCTGAAGAGAAAGGTATAGAGGAGAGGAGAGGAGAGGAGATCATTAACATGGCATATAGGGAGGCAGAGAGAGAGGGCTGAGAAAAAACGGGAGGATTTTACAGGATTGGAGACGGTGGAGGATTAGAGGGAGATACAGAAAGAAATAATTATGTGGAGGTGCTGGAGATTAAGCTGACTCTGGGAGATTTTCTTTTGTCCTGATGCAGCCTCTTCACCCACACACAGACACACACACACACACACACACACACACACACACACACACACACACACATTTGGAGGGACGGAGGCGGGGAGGGAGGGGTCCCACGGGGAATTGAGAGGCAGCAAGTGGGACGGGTGGCTTGGATGATGGAGGGAGAGAGAAACTGGGGTGGAAACTAAGGATGGGGGAAAGATGGATGGAGGGAGAGATGGGTGGATGTTGATGAAGAGAGAGAGGGAGGGAGAGGGGGACAGAGAGAGAGAGAGAGAAAGGGGGGGGGATAAAAAAAAGGGCAGAGAACTGAGAATATTTATAGAGGTGAGGTTTGGTTGGGTTTTTTGCGTTGAAAGTAACTTCATTGGCCCCTGGTGTTTCTGTGTGCGTGTGCGTGTGTGCGTGAGCGTGCTTACGTGTGTGTGTGTGTGTGTGTGTGTGTGCGCGCGCGCGTGTGCGTGCGTGCGTGCGCGTTGAGACGGAGAGTTGTCTCGTCTCCCAGACAGCATAGTGGATCCATGAGTGATGTCTTTACTATCGGCTGACACAGCACTATAGGCCACACAAAGCCAGCTGCGTTGAGCTGGCCGTTGATGTAATGCAATCGAATGCAGTTTTCATCTAAAACACCAAAAATGTTTCCTGCTGCTATTTCCTCCCTTCTCTGTTATAGTCTCTCTCTCTCTCTCTCTCTCTCTCTCTCTCACACTCTATCATTCCTTTCTCTAGCTGTTGTAGGTTGTTTTTTATCATGTGATTGATATGATGCATTTGGTTTCCCCGAATGTGTCTCCGCCCACCTGACAGTAGGGCTCTGGATTCACATTAGTCAACAGCACATGTGAAATTGAGCCATTAACCCTTTCCAGTTAGTTGCCTGTATCTATACACGTGTGTGGGTGTCATTGCCCAAGGGCAATGTTGAGACCCTACTTTCACTCAGCCCCCTCCCCGCGCGCACACGCACACACGCACGCACACACACACACACACACACACACACACACACACACACACGCACACACACACACACACACACACACACACACACACGAACAGTGCACACATGTCATTTATTGACGTGATAAATCCATAGGACTTATTGATGCCTAATCAATACTTCTCACCGCAACGAGACGGCTGCATTCAGCAAAACACAACTCTACTTTAAAATAGATTTTGTGCTGAGTGTGGGCGTTTTTCTTTTTGGTACAATTGCTTGCGCAAAATCATTAGTGGACTTGAGTGAGTGCATTTTGTGAGAGAGAAAGATATGGCCTGACTCCTGAGTGAGTGAGTGTGTGAGTGAGTGAGTGAGTGAGTGTGCGTGCGTGCGGGCGTGGTGTGCGTGCGCTCGCGCATGTTTGCTTGGTAGACTTTAGCCTACATTAGCCTGCGGGGTTAGTCACCTGTCACAGTCTTAATTGCGGTGACCTCATCAGCAACAAGGTCACACAGTCCTGAAGCAAAGAGCCACAAAGGTGTCACTCACACAGCTGTCACATGATTGTTTTCTCATCTAGGAACGGTTACAGTCGTTGAGTTGACACACTCCAACCCTCTCGTCGCCACTTGCAGGGACAGAGCACGCTCATTTGGCTGACAGCGGTGTCAAGGAAATGCAAACAAGACTACGTGCATGTTAAAAAACTAAAAAAGAAACACCACGCTAGCAGCCCCTAGAGAGCATTGGTTCTCAAAGCCATATTTTATATTTTTTTACTGACATTTTTGCTTCTGGAGGTCCCTGACATGGTGGTCCACAGCCAAATACATTTGGGGGGGGGGGTCCTTAACACTAAAAGGTTTGAGATTTTGAACATTTGAACATGTTCACGCTAATTCATTGATATATGAATTATACAAAAAAACGCACTACTTGATTATTCAATTGATCGAAAAAGTAATCAATAGATAATGGATAGTTGCAGCCCTATAGCCGGCGCTATATAGAGGAAAAGCCAGTGGTGTCACCAAATCAGCAGAGGCCATCGTCAGGTGCGCAACAAATCCCATGGCAATCCAGCTGGTAGTTTTTCTAGATGTGTTTGGGATCTATCCTGCCCTTAGACAGCTATAGGTCAGAGAGGAGCAGAGTGGAGTGAAAAGGCATATATCGGGGGGGGTTATAGGTATGATTGGTGGTGCCCAGATTCATGGCTCATGGCAGACGCAGTTTTTTTACACTGATTTACACTAATGGACCATATACAGTTCTACGTATCTTGTTCATGTTTTTATGGGTTAAATGTCGAGCATGAAGTTATTTTTCAATTTGTCGTAATGGAAACTACCATTATACGTTTTCCTTGTGTGACACCTACTGCATCTTATAGGGGGAAAGATTTGCACATTGTATAGAGTGTATACACTCTCTTGAGTTACAGACCCATAAGGGTCCATTTGGTTCCTAATTATCATTTAGCTGGGGACCCCCTGGAGCTCTCTCAAGGACCCCTAGGGGTCCCCGGACCCCACTTTGGGAACCACTGTTGTAGATCATTCAACTCATGTCATGAGATGCTCTGGGTATTAAGAGCATCAGTGAAAGTGACGGTAGTGTGTGTGTGTGTGTACGGTGCACTATATACTGTAGGATTAACCTTGTGAACTGTTTGCTGGCACGGCGCCACAGTGTTTGGCAGCGACACAGTGAAAAATATAGAGCTTTGACCTTCACCACGTGATGTGGGACCTTCCTGCAACAGGCACTGGCAGCAACGTGTTGAATATCATGCGTGCGTGCGTGTGTGACTGTGTGTATAGTGACATCAGTAGTTTCCCCGCCGACGTTTGCAGGGTATGGTACCGCCTCTAGAGGATATCGTCTGTCCTGGAACCACTTACGGTAAATCAATAACCGTGTCTGCCATGGGCCAAGTCCTGGCACTGCCATGCGTCTCACCGATCTAACCCTCTTCTCTTCTCTTCTCTTCTCTTCTCTTCTCTTCTCTTCTCTTCTCTTCTCTTCTCTTCTCTTCTCTTCTCTTCTCTTCTCTTCTCTCCTCTCCTCTCCTCCTCAACCGCCTTTCCTCTAGTCTCCTCACCTCATGTTACCTATCCTCCCTGGCACAGCCTCCATTCTTTGTCTGCGGGAATGGAGATGAAAGACCGATACCGTAAAAACCTCCTCCTCCTACTCACTAGATGTGCCTTGGCTCCAAACAGTGTATATTTCCAGTTCCACTGCGTTCCTCTTTAACTGTAACAATCGTTTCGTCCATTTATCCGGGGGCCGTAAAAAAGTAACCCCCAGCAGCTGTTCTCGCAAAAATAAACCTCCATATCACGCTGTATTGTATATCTCAGAGGGTCTCACTATTTCCCCTCTCTTTCTGCAATTTCTGCTACACACACACACATTGAAAACACTTTATGTCATGATGTAATGTAATGCATGATCCGGTTCAGCTTCAAACAACACTGTACCTTCTGGTGCGGCTGCGATGAGTGCCACATAACCATTACTGTATAAAGCCCATGTTTAGAGATGTGAATTCAGGGCCTACACATCATCAATTGCAGGGAGCTACTACTGTATACTGTAGTTCCCACCGAGAGCTACAGTATTGGCTGCAAGCACACCAAGCAAAGCAATACCATTAAGCCATGAGGTCATGGGCTCTGCTGTTAGGCTATTATGGCATGTCAGTATGTATTAGTTGCTTTTTGTTGCCGGTGTCTCAGCCCTGCAGTCAGCACTATGTGCTACTGATCCTTACTGTAACATGGGGCTGGGCAGCTGCCTATAGCTACTGTAGCTGACTGGACATAAGTTGTATTGTGGAGAAATTGCATTGGAGGAATTACGTTAATTACGTCGTTTGTTTTAGGGCACTAAACGTCGACGTGAGACGTGGCCTCGTAACGTATTACACAGCTGTGAATCTGAAATCGTGTGGCAGCCAATCTTTTGGCATGCCTCACTTCACACAAGTGTGATTTTTTTTCTTCTTCTGTATACGTAAGGTATATGTTTTGTGAAAGAACAATATGATAATAGGGAAATAAGCCTATACCTAAATAGCCTATACTGTTTTGGTTTGAGTGGAATTTAATATTTTAACTATCCGCACCAATCACTCCCTTTTCACCCAGGCATTGACCATATGAATATGGAGGTCTTAACGAAGCCCTTTTTTCGATTTGACACATTAATGATTAATAATGAATTTATTAGTGAATAAAAACGCTGACTTAAACGCGCAACCTCGCACCCTCACACACCTCCGCCCCTTAGCGACACCTGGGGGCACAGGGCACCGTTCTCACTGTTACACCACTGGCATGCTTCCTCTAGCTACCGCCGCAACACAACAAAGAGTGCCCTATACAATTTGGCGCCGTTTATCCGTTTATTTATCCGTGGTCTATCTCCGACCGAGCCACACTATTAGCACACATCTCTCCATGCCAAAAAAAAATCCAGAATCCGGCTAGGCTACATTTTACCGACGCAACTGTCATATTTACTGTACAAATATTGTTTTTACATCACCACACGATCCCACGGGCAAAGTTGCTGTGACGCCATCCGATCCCAGTCCACCAACAACAAACAACAACGACTCATGCTTGGACTGGAATACTCTGCCATCACCCCCCAAAAAACGCATCATGCCAAAAAGAAAACGCACCGCACTTTCTGAGCGCACGCGTGACGCCAAATATTTGTGAGCCAGTCGCGCAAACGAAACCGAAGCAGGTAAGCAGCTGCATATCTGAACACATTTAATCGTTTGCACGCCCGTGCATCATTGCTTCTTTATGTGCTTGCGTGCGCATTTCCCAACTCTGTGATTTATCCATACATCGCTGTGTGTGTGTGTGTGTGTGTGTGTGTGTCGCGTCGCCCTCCAGCTGCAATTGCGAGTGTGCGCTGAACCCACACTCACGCACTAATCCATCCCATGCACATTATTAGTCGCCTATATTTACTACAGTTATTTACTACAGTACGCCTACACGCTGGGCCCAGTGTTTGTGTGTGTGTGTGTGTGTGTGTGTGTGTGTGTGTGTGTGCCCTCCCTCCCCCATGGTGCTGGTGCCGTGGAATCTAAAAAGGAACAGTACTCTTTGAACCTCACGACGGCCATTTACACAAAGCACGACCGTTCACTTACTCTAAATATATTTATGGGGGGCAATAGTCCATACAACGGGTAAGGACTATGTATATTAATACAATAAACAAGCAAAAGGGCATTGCCTGACCATGGATCACACCAGGATGGACCTGCAACATGACTGAGGAACACGTTCCACTTCAAATCATATTTATCCAACTGATTATTCCTCTTAAAGGATAACCTCTCCAAAGCAGCCACAATACCAAGCTATCAATGGTTTACACTTATGATTGTAAGCAGCATTTTCTTGCAAAAGAAACTACAGTAGCCTACTAATTAGCCTACTTTTGTGACCCAACCTAACTTCCCAAGACCATCTTTAAACAATTCCCTGTTCCCCCCTATCAGTAATGTGATCTATTACAACACATCACCCACACTGAACATCATTTGCTGTTCATGCATTCAGAACGGGTAAGGACTAGTATCAATAACTAGGGATTTCCCAATAGACTTTTCTCGTTTCCGATCCGATCCCGATACCACAATGTCTGTGTTTGCCGATACCGATACCAGTGTTGCGATTTCGTGTTGTGTTTATAGTTATCTAGCTATATATCTTGTGTTGTGTTTATAGCAGACTCTTCACTCAAATGTGCCGTTTGGGCAACTCGAAAGTGAACTCCACATGGACCAACATTTTATTTACCTGCCATAGGGCTGTATTTTGCGTGTCTTAAGTACCAGGTCTTATTCCCTAACTTGAGTAAACTAAAGACCTGGAGGCGTGGTCAATGCCATTTGGCTATTCTGAGTGGCCAAAGAGCATTGACCACGCCTCCAGGTCTTTAGTTTACTCAAGTTAGGGAATAAGACCTGGTACTTAAGACACGCAAAATACAGCCCATTGTGTCAAACTCCTTACCCCTGTGTCGGATCGGTGGTTATAGACTGGCATATTCGCCGATACCGATATGACCCGATATGACAAATAAGGGCCGATAGCGACACTTTTCCGATACCGATACAGTATCGGGACATCTCTATCAATAACCAACCGCAAATACTGCTATAGTGATGTCTGTGTCAGAAGGCCTAGTGCTATGCAGCCCCCAGGCCCAGCATGGCTGGAGACTGGCAGCAGGACAGAATCAATGCGGCTATAACTTCAAGGAAGTGAGCCATTAGAGCAATCCACTCCAAAGACAGAGATGTGGCGAGCTGCGTCTCTCCATGGATTCACAATGTAAGCCGGGGTCTCTAGGTGGGCTGCAACTATTGATATATGATTATTTGGATTACTCTTTCAGTTTGTTGTCGAATATAACTAGACGTTGGGGCGCGCTATCTATACAGTTCCTCTACGTCACACCGCCGATCCCGTGTCAGAGGCTTGTCAGAGAGCCGTCGTAGTGTATCCGTGTCTCTTTTATGCCCATACTGTATATGGAGGTCTCTGTATCTGTCAGTCCTTGTCCCCTTCATGCCCATACATGGAGATCCCTGATGTCATCAGTGGATGCCATGTACTGTAACAGAGAATGTACGACATGGGCATGTGTCTCATAGAGGGAGGCTTTTAGAGAGGAGATGGGTAGAGATGAGAGGAAAGGAGGAGAGGAGATGGGTAGAGAGGAGAGGAGGAGAGGAGGAGATGAGATGGGTAGAGGAGGAGAGGAGAGGAGATGGGTAGAGAGGAGAGGAGGAGAGGAGGAGATGAGATGGGTAGAGGAGGAGAGGAGAGGAGATGGGTAGAGAGGAGAGGAGGAGAGTTGGATGAGAGGAAAGGAGGAGAGGAGATGGGTAGAGAGGAGAGGAGAGGAGATGGGTAGAGAGGAGAGGAGGAGATGAGATGGCTAGAGGAGGAGAGGAGAGGAGATGGGTAGAGAGGAGACGAGATAGGTAGAGAGGAGACGAGATGGGTAGAGAGGAGAGTAGGGTAGAAGGAGAGGAGAAGAGGAGACTGCTATCAGGTTTATTTTTGGGCAGGAGTCAATTCTGTCTTTTTCATCTGCTCTCATCTCATCTCCATTGCTCCTCCCCCAACCCATCTATCTGTTTTTATCTTTTCCCTGCCTCTCTCTCTCTCTCTCTCTCTCTCTCTCTCTCTCCCTTTCTCTCCTTTTTCTCTGTCAAGTTGGCAGAGGGCTGTATTGTTCTGCCACGCTTCTGCTGCTGGGGGAATCGTGCACGCACGCACACACGCACACGCACCACACAGAACTCCCCTGTGGCGAGCCATCCCACCATGATAATCCCCTGACACTTATTTAAGCCAAGACTCATTTTTCAAGCAATAACCCCCTCCAGTCCTCCGCTCACCCCCCTCCCTTTCTCCTAATTTTCTCCGTTCGATACACCCCTCCACCTCTTTTACCCCTTTTATTTAAATGTACCCCTCCCCCGTCTCTCTCCCTCCCTCCCTCCCTCCCCCGTCCGTCTCCCTCCGCTATCGTCTTCATTGTCTGTGTAGAAATAATGGTGGCAGCGTTATTCCCCCATCCATATATTCGACCCCCACATACACATGTGTCTCTTTCATGTGGCTGTTCCTTGCTTTTTGTCTCTTCTGTTCAGACGGGTTCCAGAGTCTCTCAACCTCACTTAAGATGACTCGTATTGATTGTGCTGTATATTTTGTCTGTTAAAAGTAGACGTTTATCAGTTTTTCTCTGCATCTGTCTCCTTTTTTTTCATCTGTCTCAGTGAGAAGCTTAAGCCTGATTTGGTTTATGTTGATGTTGTTGTATGACAGTATCCCTCTCTGAAAATAGCCGATCTAAACAATAGATTCGCTATATTTGATGAGCGACACCGTTGTATAAACGAAGCATTGTGATTTAGATTCAAATGAAAATGTGACAATGTCTCACATCCTTCTCTCCCCTCGGTCGTCCTCTTTTGAATTCCTCTGTTCGAGACGAGACTTATAATTAGGAGTGGGCGATATCGTGATAAATATCGTCGAGGCGATACAGTGTCTCCACGATATGCCGTTTCAGAGATGTCGTACTTCTGTACAACGATGGTTTCGTTCCCCCGCAAATAATAAACTGTATTTTGGTCTCGTACTCCTTTTTCTTTTCATTTTTGTTAGCTTAGTAGTGGTTGTACTGTTAAGTAACTTGAAAAATAACCATCAAAACCGCAGAAAAAAAGATTGTGATAACGGGATACTGGTAATATTGTATTATTCCATATCGCCTACCCCTACTCTCAAGCTATAGTCTGTGCCTCGTAGCATCTGAATAGCGCCCTCCTCTCCCATCCGTCCAGCGTCCGTACACTCGCAGGTGTGAACAATATTAATTAAAGGAATACAATTGAAATCAATATGGAGTGAGCTCTCTCCAAATTGCAAGTGACTGCACTATCATCCACAGAGGGAACTGTCTTGTGGTGCGTCACAAAGCTGCGTGAACAAGAATTCTGTTGTTGGCCCACAAAGTGTTCACATTAGTCAGACGCATGTCCCCCCCTCCTCCAACCTCCATGCATTTGTGAAAGCGGCAACGGTAAATTCTGGGAAGATGTTATATAACAGACAACGGTTCATATATTGCATCCACAATAGTCAGCTAATAGTCAGGCCTATACGGTTGGGTTCCCGTAACTCTCCTGTGTTTCCCTCTAAAGCTGCTGTTGCTGCTGTAGGACGCCAGAATGTCCCTTATCTTTACATACGCTATTACCGTTCAGCCTCCACTCGGCGCTCAGCGAGGAGCGGCAGTCTAGTGAGGAAAGACCTGGCTGAGCAGAGAGCGTCATGAATTATGAAACATGGTTCCATTAGAGAGGAGAGGAGAGAACAAGACAGGAGAGGAGAGGAGAGGAGAGGGGGAGATGAGGAGAGGAGTAAAAAAAGAGAGGAGAGGAAAGGAGAAGAGTAAAGGAGGAGAGGAAAGGAGAAGAGTAAAGGAGGAGAGGAGAGGAGAGGAGAGGAGAGGAGAGGAGAGGAGAGGAGAGGAGAGGAGAAGAGTAAAGGAGGAGAGAGAGGAGAAGAGTAAAAGAGGAGAGGAGAGTGGTGTCTTCACTCTGCACCTGGCGAGCTGTACTTTTCAGCCGTTAGCCAAATATGAACAGTAGCATCAGAATACTGATTCGATACAAATCGGTGATTTGACGTAGATGGGGAAAAAGGAGAGAGAACACCTACTAGACCCCTGGGTTAAGGCTTATAGGGCTAGTTAATGGCGTACGGTTTAAGTGGATAAGATACTGGCACACGGCTGTTGCCAGTGGGGGTGATTCCACACCCACTCTACAGCTTGCACTGCATAAGGAGAGAGAGAGAGAGAGAGAGAGAGAGAGAGGGGGGGAGAGAGAGAGAGAGAGAGAGAGGGGGGGAGAGAGAGAGAGAGAGAGAGAGAGAGGCGGAATCAAATTAAGGAGCATGGGAATTGAGAGCGGGACTGTCGAAAGAGGTAGTACAGAATAACCAGGGCGAGAGAAAGTGCGACTGCTTTCTTTTAGCCAAGAGGGGAGAGAGAGACCCGGAGACAAGAAGATAGAGAAAGCGGGCAGAGAGAGAGAGAGAGAAGGGGAGGGGGATTCTGTTAGTTAAGCCTTTCATCTTGTCTTCCCCCGCTTCCCCCTGCAGCTGTCTTCTTCTCTCCTCTGCAGTGAGAGAAATACATTAAGAACTGGGACACCCCATGCATGCACGCGCACGCACGCATGCACGCACGCACGCACGCACGCACGCACTTCTCATTGCCAATACCCCTGCTCTTTGTTTAGATATTTTTTGCCTTAGCCATTAGAATATGATGGAATCCGTTCCAATGGTTAACCACTTTAGCCCCATAATATACTCTGTTTCTATGCCGAAGAATAGCAAATATATATCGCTATAGATTGAGAAGAATGTTCACCGATAATGACATGCCCAAAATAGTGACACCAGGTTGAAAGTGGTTGTCAGCATGTTTGCTACGTGCTAACACACATTCCAGTGATGTTATGTGCTTGTGGCGTCCTATAGGCATAGGTTGTTCTTGGCTTCCTTCTGTCTCACTGCTACTGGGAAATAGGACACAGTCATACAATTATTTATGTCATATGACAGGAGCCATGTCTGGACCCCTTGACAACAATCACCACATATCCTGCAATGTGCATTAAACAATTAAAGAAATGCACCTGTGGCTGCGCCAACATTCTCTTGTTCAATCTATGTCATTGTGACCTTCACCTTTGACCTTTTCAATCCAAAGCGTAGTCATCTCTTCAGGACAACCTACAGTACTGCTCATACTGTACACTGTACACCCACAAGTATTTATGAAAATCCGCCCAGCTGTGCTCAAGTTCCAGTATCTTGCTAACACACACAAACACAGGGAATGCAGTGAAGAGAGTACGGTAGTACCTATAAGTACTGGTAGTACGCGTGGATTCAAGTCCTTCCATAGAAGTCTTCTATGGAAGCATGTCGCGCAACATTTTGGGCAACATGCTTCCATAGAAGACAGCGTGTTGTGAGCTTGTAGATCGGCTATTTTCAGTTATTCGGGTTTTTTTAAGGCGAAAGAGCATTTGAAGTGGTCAAACCTGCAATCAGAACCGAAGCATCTTCCATGAGACATGTCTCGGATATTTCTTAAAAGCAAAGGTCAAAGCCTTTTTTTAGAAGGTTTTAGAATCATAATACCTAAACATCGTCATCGCCCATTATGTAATTATCATTTTTTAGGAAACGGCAACTAGTCACTCACAGTACTCACAAACCACAGATTGGGACAAAGTGGTTCAGTCATGATATTTAATTTTGCTTTTGTACCTGTAGCAGCTACACAGACAACTCTCAGGTGAATATTTGACAGTTCATTATTCGACATGGGAAACATTAAACAAAACAACACGCAAATGTAGCTGTTGCTGTTATAAACAACACAGCCAGCAGGCTGAATGTAGATTAGAACAAAGCTACCATATACAGTATACAGTTATGTAAATGCATATCCGTGAGGAATATGAGGAGTGTATGGAAGACTCTCGGTGTAGTATAGTGGATCACTAATGGGATGTTAACAGTGGAAACATTGCTGTGTCATCATTGATTCCGTGGAAAGTCTTTCCATGGCTGTTGGCATGTTTTTCTCAGACCTAGAGTGCTAGCGGACGCTTTGAAGGTTAGCAGCAGGGTGGGGCTCTGTCTCGATTAGAGACGCTCACACGCACGCACGCACACATGCACACACACACACACGCACACACACACACATGCACACACACACACGCACACACACGTTCAGGCAGGCAGGTAGCGTGATGGTAAAGTGCTGAGTGGTGTTTATATACTGTATCACCCGCTGTCCAGTTTACCGGAACTAGGCAGGGAGTCACCAAGGGGACAGTGTGTGTGTGTGTGTGTGTGTGTGTGTGTGTGTGTGTGTGTGTGTGTGTGTCTCTAAGTGTGTCTGTACCAGTGTGCCTGCTTGTATTCAATATTTATGTATCTATGTGTGTGAGTGAAAAGAGGTGCGTTCCTCGGTCCCCAGAATGTAATTTTTTGGGCGGTTTTGACGAGAGAGAACTCGGGGAACTCGTGCTGCAGCAGACAATGCTGCAGTCGTGATGTGATGGCAAACGGGCTGGTTTAGATGATACAAGCACAAAATACAGTATATACAATTAAGTAATGAGTGTCAGCATCCCAAGTGAGAGACGGCGGAAGTATAGCAAGCCAGTGGGATGCTGCACACTCCACCTAAGTGCTACGGTATATCGACCTATGGAGACGTTCCATAATCGCTTCCAGAACTCTCAATCTGGAGTCGTGCAGCTAATGGACAATTGTTCACAATTTCCATTTTCCCTTTGATCCTGCTCCAACTGAGTTCTATACAGCGGATAATAGGTGAACCTTTGCCTTCTTATGTGTTGTTGTTTGTGGTCATCTGTTGCTTCTGATCACTGAGGAGGAGAGTGCAGAACATGAAATGTCAGGGTTGGTCATTGCTGGATGGGTAGAGAGAGAGAGAGGCCATGATGTGTAATATAACGAAAAGGTTCCAGGTTTGTTTCGCAGCCTTTTTCGAGGCTTAACCCATAACTGCTTGTCCTGAAAACTTATCAGAACCCCCTGAGCAGCCATCAGCTGGGTGAAGCTGAAAACTGAATCCCCCCCCCCCCCCCCCCCCTTGTAACCAGGTTTCCCCTTTTTCCATGTCCCGTACTGTGCCAAGAATTAGTCAAAAAGGAACGAGGTTTCCATGTCAGAGCCTTAATTTGGATGTCTCATCATCACAGCCCAATTCAGGTGGGAATAATATAAGTCTTAAAGCTCATAAATGTAGGGTGTTATTATAGAGAACGTGTGTTCGTGTGTGTGTGTGTGTGTGTGTGTGTGTGTGTGTGTGTGTGTGTGTGAGTCAACAATAGAAATCAATGATTTCAAATCATGCTATTGTGGTTTTCCTCCACTCTGTTTTAAGCAACGGCAGTTGCCGATCTTCTCATGAAGAGGAAATAGAAACCATGCTGACGTGACTGAGAGACTAATGAACACATGACATCACACGCTTCAGGACCATGTTCGATGACATTGGTCCTGTAATGTGATCTGTCATGGAGCATTTAATTGTATTGCCAACAATTTATAGCCTAATTTGTGCTTTGTCGTACGACCTTGTCCCTTGCTGAAAACAACGGTATTTCAGTTCTTTAAAACAGTTAATCTTATCTAACTATTTTCTTTATTTACTAGGGAGGGACAGCTGCACATTAATCAACATGTCGGTTTACACATCCATGTAAATGAGCCAGAGTTAACCAGAAGCTAATTTTCGTCTGTAGTCAATGTAATCAATGTAATTAGAGTCTGTCTGTCTGTCTGTCTGTCTGTCTGTCTGTCTGTCTGTCTGTCTGTCTGTCTGTCTGTCTGTCTGTCTGTCTGTCTGTCTGTCTGTCTGTCTGTCTGTCTGTCTGTCTGTCTCTTTAGCCTCCTGGTTTTCTAGTATGTCCATTGTCCATATACCTCTTGGTTTGTCAGCTAAACAGACGGTCTGCTACACCCACACACACACACACCCACACACACACACACACACACACACACACACATGGCCTCGCATGTATGTATGAAATTCTTCCACAGCAGCTGAGCAACATCAGCTCCCATGGTCCAATGGGGGGGTGGGGGGGAGCGTTACCGGCCTGTCGGCCAATCACATGGCAGAGGGAAAGCCTGCAGAGAAGTAGCTCCGTGGTGACAGTCAGGGAGAAGTGGTGTACTGTAGAGAGTTCATCCTTATGGGTGACAGTCAGGGAGAAGTGGTGTACTGTAGAGAGTTCATCCTTATGGGTGACAGTCAGGGAGAAGTGGTGTACTGTAGAGAGTTCATCCTTATGGGTGACAGTCAGGGAGAAGTGGTGTACTGTAGAGAGTTCATCCTTATGGGTGACAGTCAGGGAGAAGTGGTGTACTGTAGAGAGTTCATCCTCGGGTCTAAATTAAGTACTGTACTTAAGTACAATTTTGAGGTATTTCCACTTGAGCATTTCCAATTTCCAATACCTTTTGCTACACATTTTGGTCCAAATATTGTACTTTTATTCCACTATTTAAAACTTTGTGTTGCTGTATAGTTATACTATACATTAACCACTTACAGTATACATACATTTCGGCCACAACATAGCCGATCTACAAGCTCACAATGTGTCGCATCAATGTCAATCTTTTTTAGATATTTGAAAACTTGAAATGGGACATTCTGCACAATGAGTAATTTCTACTTTAAGTACATTTTTATGTCAATAATTTTGTACTTTTACCAAACTTGTAATTCCAAACTTGTCTTGTAACAGAGTATTTCTATATAGCAGTATTGATACTTTTACTTAAGTAAAACATGTGAGTACTTTTTTCCACCACTGGATGTGAACACTGCTTACCGTATGCCTCATTTATACTTGCTCATGCATCGTGCCGTGCACCGAACCTATAGCAGATCTACAATCTCACAAGCTAGCCTTACATGTGAACTTGTACTAGCTTGTGAGCTTGTAGAGCTGCAGTTTTTTGGTGCACAACTAAGTGTTGTAGTCAGGCTGTAGTTTACTGTACATGGATATGGCATATAGTTACCGTAATATAACTCTTAAGAGCGTACAGTTGGAACTAAATGGGGTGCAATCGGCTAAACGGACTCTCAGGATTTCACTGTGTTGTACTTCTATTTGCTAATTCACGGCGCGCAGCGAAATAGCAGACGTCAACACAAACACACAGCGACACTCCGAGGCCAGTACTAGCAGAATGTAGTTCACAGACAACACGTACAGCATATTATTATACAGGACAGGACAGGTGGTGAGGTGAGGTGAACGGCAGGGCTATGGGGTCTCCCAGGGAACACAGCAGGGGAAGCATCCGGTGTGTTCCAAGAAAGAAAGAAAAAGCATATAGGGACGCAGGGACACAGGGACGCGGGGACACAATATGTGATGCATGGACACCACCAGGGACGGACAAAGCTGGGCATTGGAGTGGCTGCACCCTATGGTTGCACCACTCAAAAAGGGGGGAAGAAAGCCCCAAACAGGCTAGGTCTTGGTTTAAAAAAAAACAAAGATTGAAGTGCTGTGTTCCGGAAAAGCTGCCGGTCAATCACCTCAGCTTGTGAGGCTGTCGGAAACGGAGAGGAGCTCGGAAGGAAGGACATTTTTTTGTACGTGATAAGAAAAAAGAAAAATAAACCAAAGAGGTTTTCAGGAAGGAGAAGTTGTGGTTGTATTTAAAGCCCCTCCGTCCCGATTCTCACTGTGCTGCTGCTGCTGCTGCGTGGATGCTGAGACTGCAGTAGCACACGGCCAATCACATTGCTGTGTTCAGCAGCCAAGCAGAAGACGTGAACGCTCTCTCTCTGTCTCTCCCTCCCTCTCACACACACAAATACACAAACACACGCACGCACGTACGCAACTACGCACACACACCGACGTGAACGCTCTCTCTCTCTCTCTCTGTATCTCTCTTTCTCTCTCTCTGTCTCTCACGCACGCATGCACACACACACACACACACACACACACACACACACACACACACACACACAGTCACACACCACTACAGGTCTTCTGGGACCCACTCGGATATTTTTTACACATAATGACACACCACTACAGGTCTTCTGGGACTCACTAGGGTATTATTTTTTTTACACACAATGACAGAACCGAGTTATAATAAATTATTCACATTTTTTTTTGTTTTTATTGGGCTTTGTGGGTTTAGAGGACTGTTATCCTTTCAGTTGCTTTTCGCTATGCATGGCTGCCAGTTCCCACCTGATGTCGTGTGGGAGTCCAGACTGCTCCAGACCGTACTGAATAACTGGTAGCTTACATAATGTCTTGAGGCTCGGACTGAAGTCTAAGACATACAGGTCACCAGGGTTGTTGGCTCCTCCCAAGAGGATGATACGATCTCCCACCATGCAACAGCACATTTTAAATATCCTATGTGGGCGTTTCCCCTTGGGCTCAACCTTCTTCCACGAGAAGGTCTCTGGACTGAATTTCCACACATCATTTAGGTTTCCTCCAAATATGTACAGCTCTCCATTGTAGGTAAAGGCTGAATGACCGTAGCGTCCTCCTGGTAGAAGCTGTGTAGAAGGTGTGTCCAGCCAGAGGTTGGTCTCTGTGTCAAACACTGTGATGGTGTTGTGGTAGTCAAACATTGTGGTGTTGTGGTACTGAGTCCCTCTCCAGCCTCCAAATACAAACATCTTTGTCCCGATGACAGTAGCAGAGTGACCTGATGAAACAGGAGGTGGTGTTCCTCTGGTGTTAATTAAAGTCCAGACCATTGTGGTGGTGTCCAACTTGTAGATGTCATTAGTCCATTCAGTCCCGGTCAATCCTCCATGAATAAACATGACCTTCCCCAAAACACAGGCTGAGTGGTTCATCCTCCCCTTTGGAACGGTTCCAGAAACCTGTGGTTTGAACCATCTGTGGGCGTCAACATCAAATGCATAAAGAACATTGCAGTAAAGATATCCTCCCCAGAGGTAGACAATATCTTCAATCAGCACAGCTGTGTGGCCCTCACGCCTGGAGGGAACCTCAAGGTGAGGTTCTCCTGTTCCAGGGGTCACTGGGGTCAACCTCCTCCAGCATAAAGACATAGTGTTGAAGACCTTAACTTCAATGGGATCTCTATCTCTTCTCCTCTTGTTTCCTCCAAAGCAGTAGATCTCGTGTCCGACCACCACAGCAGCCTGGTCCTTCCTATGTTCTCCTTCCAGATGTATCGTCCAGTGAAACATTTCACACAGCAGCTCTACCGTCAATAAGTGTTAACAACTAGTTTACAGGCGAACTTGTTAGGATGAAGGCAGCTCGGTTTCCTCGTTGCAAGTCACTAACTGAGTATCGGACAAGGCTTTATAAAGAACAATTACACCGTTGTGATGTCATTGCATGATTGCATCATAATGTAGGATGGCTAATATGGTCACTCAAGTTCCTACCCGGAAGGAGGAGTGAAATCGCCTGATGCGCTTTTGAGCAACTTAATGCAAGTGGATGGAAGGAGAACTCGGATGCCAACTCTATTCATATATACTCTAAGGGGCAGACGCATGTTGTCTCAGTAAGACAGCCCCTCCCCCCTCTCCGAGGGGGGAGGGGCGAGTATTGATCATTGGTCACCATGGTCCACACACTACAAATTAAGAAAAAAAAGTATTTTATTTTCTTTCTTTTTTTTAAAGAGCACATTGCCAAAAGGGCAGGGGGTGCTCTAGCACCCCCTAGTGTCTATCTGTGCACGCCACTGTGTGTGTGTGTGTGTGTGTGTGTGTGTGTGTGTGTGTGTGTGTGTGTGTGTGTGTGTGTGTGTGTGTGTGTGTGTGTGTGTGTGTGTGTGTGTGTGTGTGTGTGTGTGTGTGTGTGTGTGTGTGTGAGAGAGAGAGAGAGAGCGCGGTAAATGTAGGTAATTTATATTTTCCAAATGTATTTTTTTTAAAGACTTATTGTTATTATGCAGCATTTATCTTTCTGTCAGTCTCTCTCTCTCTCTCTCTCTCTCTGCTGACTCTGCATTGTCCACATTGACACTAGAGTGGATGTAAAATATGTGGACGTAGGTTTTGCTGAAGCTGCTACTGTTCAGGACTCTGTCCTATAAGACTGTTCAGGACTCTGTCCTATAAGACTGTTCAGGACTCTGTCCTATAAGACTGTTCAGGACTCTGTCCTACAAGACTGTTCAGGACTCTGTCCTATAAGACTGTTCAGGACTCTGTCCTATAAGACTGTTCAGGACTCTGTCCTATAAGACTGTTCAGGACTCTGTCCTATAAGACTGTTCAGGACTCTGTCCTATAAGACTGTTCAGGACTCTGTCCTATAAGACTGTTCAGGACTCTGTCCTATAAGACTGTTCAGGACTCTGTCCTATAAGACTGTTTAGGACTCTGTCCTATAAGACTGTTCAGGACTCTGTCCTATAAGACTGTTCAGGACTCTGTCCTATAAGACTGTTCAGGACTCTGTCCTATAAGACTGTTCAGGACTCTGTCCTATAAGACTGTTCAGGACTCTGTCCTATAAGACTGTTCAGGACTCTGTCCTACAAGACTGTTCAGGACTCTGTCCTATAAGACTGTTCAGGACTCTGTCCTAAAAGACTGTTCAGGACTCTGTCCTATAAGACTGTTCAGGACTCTGTCCTACAAGACTGTTCAGGACTCTGTCCTATAAGACTGTTCAGGACTCTGTCCTACAAGACTGTTCAGGACTCTGTCCTATAAGACTCCTGAAAGCAACATTCTGCTGTTGTTTTTTTTGCTCTTTGATTTACACTGACTGTAATTAATTCGTTGCGAATTGGACCAGTAAACATCCTCACCTGCATGGGTCCAGTGTAACATCGCAGATGAGGTTTTGCCACCTTTTGCCCATATATGGAATTCCTCAAACTATGTAGTCACCACAAACCCCAAGTACAGTGTGACATTACGTGTGGAATATGCATAGTGGTGTAAAGTAACTAAGTACATTTACTGAAGCACTGTACTTAAGTAAATGTTTAGGTGTTTGTACTTTACTTGAGTATGTGAAATGTTCAGCACTTTTACTTCTACTCCACTACATCTCGGACACAAATATTGTACTTTTACTCCACTACATTTATTTGAAAACGTTAGTTACTTTGTAGATTTTGATTATTATTACAAGGCACACATTAACAACTTCAGCCCTGTACACATTTTGGACATTTTCAAAAGATTTTTATACATTTGAAAACTTGAAATGAAATACATTGCAGTATTGATACTTTTTCCACCACTGGTCATAGTACAGTACATAGCACCCTGTTGACAACATGGCTCTGATAGGTTGAAACACAGGTGTGCCACCTTTTGTCCATAAAGGAATTCCTCAAAGTATGCAGTCACCACAAACCCAAATACAGACATATCACATAATATGTGACTTTGGAACTGTTGTTCTGGGAGGGATCTGCAATCGTGTCAAGGATCCCGTGCTGAAATATAAAGTCTACCATTTAAACGAAGACTTCACATTCACCTTGGCCAAAGAGTGAATGGTGGATCGCAATAAAGACAAATGCAGTACTTCTAGAGTTCAGTTATAGACATCCTGGACAATGCAAGATGCAGCATTCATGCCATTTATGACTTTGCGTATACCAAAACCATCCAAGCCATTCAAAATGTTGACAAAAAGACTAAGTTGTCCGTCATCAGGCCAACCAAAAGGCTTCTATCGATAACTGTCAGGTTTGGATTGCAAGGACCACAGGACCCGACCATCCAATTCAGTATTTTAGCCGTGACGTGAGCGCCCCCTCCAGAGATACTTCCGGTTCCCACTTTTGTGTCACTTTTGTGTCCCCATAGAGTTATACTGTGTCCCTCCGTCGGACTAAATCTGAGACAAAAACAACCCACGAAAGTCTCATTTTACCGCTTTCCTTGCAACAACAAATCTACTGGTCTCCCAAAGTCCCAAATCTGTCTGTGACAGGCCGTCTGCCCCACACTGAATACTATCGCCATTTTATTTCATTGTAAATCCTCATTAATGCAAACTAGATTCAACATACTCAACTCAACCCTGCACACATTCTAAATCTAAATCTAATAATGATAATAATAGTCTTTATTGTCATCATATGTTTTCTTTGTCATGGACACTTGTACAGAACATTAATAATTCTACTCGAGTTGGAAGCATTAATATGCATTTTAACCCTCAATGGCTTCCTTTCTGAAAAATAACGTCATTGTGAAAAGATTCACACGCTTAGATATTCTATTCACAATGAGATGCGGACGGGAGCTGTGTGCCACTTGGACCCGGATGTAACGTAGGACTACAAAGTTACGTCTGACTTAAATACAGAATAGTGTTTGAGGTCAACAGAAAGAACGAACTGATGAGTAATGGATGGCGCACCAGCCACTCTGGAAGGATGGCATGACCTTTCATGAGCTATAAGCGGCCATGAACAACAGCATCGCCTCCACGAAGCAATGCAAGACCTGATCCAGGGCAGAGCAGCACACACACACACAGAGCAGCAGAAAGGTGTTGTTGTTGTTGGTGTTGTTGTTTTCTTTTTGTTTACTGAGGCCACAGTGAAGAGAGGAAGGGGAAGGCACTCAGCCAAAAGAATTCAGACAGTACTGTCTAGGGCAGTGATTCCCCACCTTTTAGGAGCTGGTCTGTGCACAGCTGTGGTGTTAAGTGGTCAAATGTGTGGCCCGCTCGCGGTTCATTTGAATGATCAGTCAAGCGAGTGTGTTCCAGATTGGATCGATGGAACTGATTGAAGTTTATTGAAATGGTTTCCGGCACAGGATAAATCCTCTACGCCAGACAGTATACATATTCAAATTGTGACATACACAAACAAGTTCATACTGTACATACAATGTAGTATGCTTACCCCCATTATTAGTATTATTTTATATTAATGTGATGTTATCGTTAACCCATTTAGACCGTGTAATCTACATTATACGTTGTTTTTCCTTTCAATCCGGGAGGCACCTCCGTGTCTCATTAGTTGTTGCTGTACATTTTTAATATGCCCAGCTTTGTAAAATAGTAGTGTTTTGAGAATTATTTGGGGGCCCACTAATGTAGACAGCTCCATTGATACCACCATAATTCAGGGCACACACAGGGCACACGGCGTACATCCAAGAGGCTCAGTTGCCACGGCAACCTCTTTATCGCCCCTGTGCTCCCGAGCTCTCTCCTCCATAAAAACATTGTGGATAGACTTGTAAAATGCGGCGTGTGTGTGTGTGTGTGTGTGTGTGTGTGTGAACCCACGGCACACTGCCAGACTGGATCACCAGCCAAGGTGCCTGGACCGCTGAGCCACGGCCCAGGCCCGCCACTTGCCATTTTTAAATAAGCATCATGGTGGCGCTATAAGAGCCCCAGTCGCGTCTTTACCTATAACTGCACTGATCTGCAAAGGTTTGTATGCACACTCCCTAGACTAGAGGCCAAGGAAAAAAATTTGAACTACTGATTTAGTACTAGGCATTTGTAGAATCGACCTCAGGTCTTTACTAATTGCTATTCTATTCTCACAAGAATGCAAGTAAGCTTAGGCATTTACATACTGTATATAATAGCCTTTTTTCTCTCTTCTAAAATGTTTTTTTTATATCTGACAGGCCAGTGATGCAGCAAACTACAAACTACAACTGTACGGTTAGATTATTTCCAGGATAAACTAGGACATGATCTCTGCTGTGGGGTGGAAGAAAACCTTGTTAGCCCCAAACTGTTACTTTTCAGGAGTGGTAACTATATAGAGATATACAGTAAGGTTTCTGCCAGACGGAAACGATATACTGTATGCTAGATGTTATGCCTCAGCGTCTGTGTGGTGTGTCCGGGGTTGTTTCCGTCGACTAAAACTACAGTATGACCACTACCTTTTTTCACTGACGAAAACTAAATGGAATCTAGATGAAAAGTAAGCTATGATGAGTAAAACTAAGACTAAATATACTGTCGATTTCGTCAACAAATAAAAAGACTAAAATGTTAGGAAGGGACTAGTGGACAAGATATTCAGTAGAAGTAATTTTACACTTGGTTGCATGCTGAAAATAGCCAATCTACAAGCTTGTAGGTCGGCTATTTTCAGCAAGTGTAAAATCAGCCATTACGATGGCATCTAGCCCCGCCAAAATACATTTTAGTCGACTAAATCACCTGTAGAAACTAAAACATTCAGGGTGACTAAAATGTGACTAATACTAAATGAAAACGTTTCAAGAAACTACTTTCAGATACTGTAGGTCTATTTTCACTATCCGAACAGGACTCCAAGTTGAAAGTGTTGTCTGTGCAATGATGTTGACAGTGTCTGCCTTCAGATTTTCCCCCGAATCAAATTCCCAAATATCTTAAGTTACTGCTGTGGGTGTCCACACAGCACACAAATAGTTACTCCCTAACTTTGTGGAAGTGTATAAGATATTGCAAATATCAGCATTACATGTTGCAAGAGGGACTTTCCCCCAAACACATGAGCAGATGTTGTGTAATGTAACTTTGGCGAGACTTTGACTTTCCGAGACTTCATCAGAGATTTTAGCTTTGTTTTTGACGAGAGTGATGCAGAAATTGTAAAACAGCAGGAGAGCTAGTAGAACTCTAAGCTGGGAAGAATACGATGTCATTTTTTTGTTGCAGTTCCTTTTGTGGTGAACGTTATTGCCTACTGCTGCCACAATGCCATTGCATTGTTTGATCCTTTCATTTTCTGTCTTGTAATAATAATAACTAGCGTTTCCCCGGCCCCTGAGTGTACATTTTTAAAAAGCAGTGTCGTCAGCAGAGCAGACTACTCTCATATTGTGATAAATCATCATCCAATATAGACCGGAAACCCTTTAAAACTGGTAACGTGAATACTGCATGGATTGTGTTGTGGGCAGGGCGGCTGTGTACAGAATGTATGTAGATTGGATTGACCATTTAGCTTATTACATCTTTAGCAGAAGACTATTTATCAATACACGGGGTGTAATGTAACTTGGAGGGTGACCACACCACAGCTGGGCTGCTTCTTCTTAGATATCAGATTGGCAATTGGCCCATTATTCATATTCATTATTCATATTCATATAGGACGAGGTCACGTGCACTGGCCATATATGGAGCGTGTCTTGAGTGTACAGGGTTTGATGAGGTCAGATCAACATTATGGAATGTCAGAGGCAGGTCAGCTCCATATATGGAGATCTAAGGGTGACAGCGGGGGCAGTGTCTTGAGTGTACAGGGTTTGATGAGGGCCCAGGTAGGGCCAGGCCTCAGTTGAGAACTCTAGTTTTATGGCCTACTAGTGTGCAACAAGCAAGTATGCACTCGGTAGAGTGCAGTTCTAGTTAATCATTATTCTTGTATTACCTATGAATTTAAACTATGTTACCACAAAATGTACTGAAATAAACTCAACTAAACTACCGTAGCCTAATCTAAGTTTGGTTACATTTGTACACTACACTCAGTTATAAAAATGGATAAATGTAACCCTAATTACTGTGAACAATCTTAAGGAATTTCTACCACCCAACAAGGCTGTCTTAGCTGCCTGGAGAGGCAGTGGTAGAGTATTTATACAGAGAGGAATTAAACATGTGTGCGATGGCCACATTTAAGCCTAATCTCTACGTGGTTGCATGCATGGTCTGTGTGGTACGGTAGGTACAGTAGGTACTGTACAGTATAGGTATACCCACTCAGCTGCAGGCCAGCATGGAGAGGATAATATTCGGTTATATCGGTCTGTGTCTCAGTGCCATGGTAATAGGCCTAGTAGGCCTACCTAAAGGAAGCGTCCAAATCCTGCTAATCTACCATGTGGACTCTGAGCTCTAGCTAGGGCCCGTGTTTGTGTGTGTGTGTGTGTGTGTGTCTCTGTCTGTCTGTCTGTCTGTATGTATGTGTGCGTGTGTGCATTGCTGGTGCATGTCTGTTTGAATAACCAATGCGTGCTGTGCTGCTGACTGGCTGGCTGGCAGGCATTGCTTCGTAGAGAGGAATGACATGATAAGCTGGATCACAATGGGAGGTGCATAGCGACACATTCTGTGTGTGTGTGTGTGTGTGTGTGTGTGTGTGTGTGTGTGTGTGTGTGTGTGTGTGTGTGTGTGTGTGTGTGTGTGTGTAGGCAGGCGTTCATGCCCACATTCAGCCGTACTTGTGTGCAACTCTGCTATACCCCACCGCAGGCCAGAGTGCACAGGGCTATACGTGTGCTCTTTGCCAACCAAACATCACGTTTTGCCTCCAGTCCAGTGTATATTTGTGCTGGCTTCAGTGCTCATCATATACCATGCTTTACGCTGGCCAACACTAAAAAGGACCTAGCTAGGAGATGGATGAGTCCAGTTTGGTAAGTCACACATAGCGTAGCAGTAGTCTGTACAGTATGTGTGTGTGTGTGTGTGTCTGTGGGCGAGGATGGCTCTCCTAAACTCATACTTTGTAACTCTGTCTAATGGCTGTGTGGATATGTTCATTAATAACATGCCCACCGATGACATTATCTGGGGGATTCCTTTGGCTAACGGGAATGACAGCCTTTCTCTTCCTCTTCTTCGTTAACATTCTGTGATAGTATAGAAGCCCTCGTTCTTGTCATCAATTACAAAAATAATGAATAATGGATCTTGTTTGAAATGACCAAACCTGTTTTTTTCAACTGTCATAGCCCTCATCTGAGGCATAACACCATTAGAAAGACATGTTATCAGTTATCACATATAATGATAAGCATTGAGGACCAGTTGAACATGGTTGAACATGGGTGAAGTGCTCATTTAAGCCCTATTTTATTCCGTACTTCACCGTACGACATTGTTCGTACGACAAAAAATTGCCAATTTACAAGCTCTCCGTCCATTTGTGCTATATTAGAAACTTTTGGGGACTTTTCGCCTATAATGACATGCCCAAAATAAGGACACCAGGTTGAAAGTGGTTTATTCACCAGCCTACTGTAAATGTAAACAAGAATGACACACGTATCATTAACTGCCAGGTGAAACAAGCGCTGTCTCCGTTGTGCATCTGTCCCCCTTTTTAATCCCCCCCCCCCCCCTATTGTTTTATATTATTATTATTATTTATTTTTTATGTGTATATTTCGCTGTCACAACCTTCCGGCCATTGTTTTCGTTAGTTTCCGACGTTGTTTTGTTGGTTCAATCACTGTGTTTTGTAATGGGTTATAAAATAAAATAAATTGTAAAATACACAATAGACACCAGAACAGATAGAATTGATAAATATCACTGTACAGTATGTCCCCACCCCCTCCCTCGCCAATAATAAATACATTGTTTTAAGCATATCAATCTAATAGGCAAACTATCAAACTCTCTCGGAAGTCGTTTCCCATTTCACCCGGATATTGTTGATGCATATAGAATTGTCTTTTGCTGGGTTTGTCCCAGGAAGGAATCAGGATGGCCTGGATTTATGTAACGTTTGCAGTCAAAAAATCAATCCTGACAGAAATGCCAGTGAAAGGTGTGCCCTGTGGCCCGGCCACTTTGTGCACACAGACCCCATGTGGTCCATGTGAGTGAACCCGCCGGGTTCAAATCTGACCTAATGTCTCTCCTCTGATCTGCCCTTGGTTTCCTGTCTCTCTACACTGACCTGTCTAAAGTAATGCAGAACATAATAAGTAAAGATAATACCAATGAAAGTTTCCCTCTGGACCAAAGGCTTGGACTAGACACATGCACACGCACACCTGCGCGCGCACACACACACACACACACACACACACACACACACACACACACACACACACACACACACACACACACACACACACACACACACACACAGGACACGCCTAAAAAGTCTACTAAAAGTATTGTCCCCTAGCCTGTTGTTTCACAGAGTATTGGTGAGAGATTAGTGCCGGAACTCCTCCGATTACCCCCCTGTGTGCCCTGGGCTCTCTCTCTCTCTCTCTCTCTCTCTCTCTCTCTCTCTCACTCTCTCTTTCTCCAAGCCAGGTATTTTTAGCTGTGACATAATGCCCCAAGCCTAACCCCCCCCCCCCCCCTCTCTTGCTCTCTCTCTCTCACTCACTCACTCACTCACACACACACACACACACACACACACACACACACACACACACACACTCTCGCGATCTCCCTGCATATCTCCCTCTCGCCCGCTGTCACCTAACACCCCCCCCTCCTCCTCCTCCTCCTCCTCCTTCTGTGGTGTCTCTGTGTGTCCCTCTCTCTGGCCCTCCCCGCCGGTGGTGGTGCATGGTGATGATGGCGGTGCCTGGCTATAGGAGACTCTTCTGGGCTAGTGGGCTATAGTTGGGGCTACTATAGCTCCCAGTGTATATTAGTGAAGTGTGCTCAGGTTTCAGTCAGTCTCTGTTGAGCTGCGGGCTGAGCAACAACATGGCAGTGGAGGAGGCAGCCGACTACCTTGTGGAAGTAAGTGCAGGCATTGAGCCCTCCTCGCCGGTGTCGAGGCTAACAGCACGGGATGAGGTGTGTGTATTTGTGTTCTTTTTTGTACAGTATATGTGTGTGTGTGTGTGTGTGTGTGTGTGTGTGTGTGTGTGTGGGGGGGGGGGGGCTTGGGGGGAGTGCAGTTATGCTAGGGTGGTCCCGAGACGAGACGAGACAGTGGCGCTGGGCAAGTTTGCTGACAGGACAGGTATTCGCAGAAGCAAGCCTGTCAGACTGCAGTCAGTCGCTCTACTGCAGATGTTATGTGTGTGTGTGTGTGTGGGGGGGGGGGGGTTGTATGTGTGTGATTCTATTATCTGCGTCTGTGTTTTCCTGTGTGTCATGTCCATCAGCCGCTAATGCTGCAGTGTTATGTATGGACATATTGGAATGTCGTCTGATAGTGGACTGTGATGTGAATGGAAGCACCTGACCTTGGATGGTGCCGCATGCTCTCTCTCTCTCTCTCTCTCTCTCTCTGTGATCCTTTACAAGCCTGTGCTTCTGTTGTCCTTCATGAGAAAAGAGAATCCTGGGGAAATGTATCCTTCTTAATAATATCCTTACTGGGGATTTGCTGCCAAGCAGTAAGATGTCTGGGTTCCACCAAGATAAGAGTATAGGGATTGCCTGTCTGGACTTTTGGGGAACACTGAATCCTGAGCTCATTTAAACACAATCAACTGATACAGTATGCCTCCATCCATCCTCCATCTTATATCTATCACTATGCCCAGGGCATCCTGAAATTAGGCAAACATTTGCTAAAAGTAGATCATGTACATGCTCACAATGCGTCCTGACTAAGTTACTAGAACTCTAGTACTACTGGTTCACTTTGACCCTATATACTGTTGACCCTAGTACTGTTGGTTTACTAAGTACTATGACCCTCTAGTACTGTCAGTTTACTAAGTACTATGACCCTAGTACTGTCAAACTAAGTGCTATGACCCTACTGTCAGTTTACTAAGTACTATACCTAGTACTGTTGGTTTACTAAGTACTATGACCCTCTAGTACTGTCAGTTTACTAAGTACTATGACCCTAGTACTGTCAAACTAAGTACTATGACCCTATAGTACTGTCAGTTTACTAAGTACTATGACCCTATAGTACTGTCAGTTTACTAAATACTATGACCCTAGTACTGTCAGTTTACTAAGTACTATGACCCTATAGTACTGTCAGTTTACTAAGTACTATGACCCTAGTACTGTCAGTTTACTAAGTACTATGACCCTATAGTACTGTCAGTTTACTAAGTACTATGACCCTAGTACTGTCAGTTTACTAATTACTACGACCCTAGTACTGACAGTTTACTAAGTACTATGACCCTAGTACTGTCAGTTTACTAAGTACTTCTATGACCCTAGTACTGTCAGTTTACTAAGTACTATGACCCTATAGTACTGTCAGTTTACTAAGTACTATGACCCTAGTACTGTCAGTTTACTAAGTACTATGACCCTATAGTACTGTCAGTTTACTAAGTACTATGACCCTATAGTACTGTCAGTTTACTAAGTACTATGACCCTATAGTACTGTCAGTTTACTAAGTACTATGACCCTATAGATAGAGCGTCGCAGTCCCTCCCCCTTTCAGAACAACGAGTGGCCCAGGAAATGAATCCCAATGCATTTTTCCCATAGGCATTTCAAAACGTATTTATTTAAAGACCTTTTAAGCGTCGTACGAAGCCAACTCTTGTCGTGACAAATCATGACAACACAAACAATTTTTCGGGCCAAACAAAGAATTAGAAAGTAGAAAAAAACGGCAGGTTACAACACTTTTTTTGTTGTTTTTCTTCTTTGTAATTATTTGTTTGGTCCAAAATATTGTGTGTGTTGTCATGATTTGTCACGACAAGAGTTGGCTTCGTATGACGCTTAAAATGTCTTTAAATAAATACGTTTTGAAATGCCTTGGGATTCATTTCCTGGGCCACTCGTCGTTCTGAAAGGGGGGGGGACTGCGACGCTCTATAGTACTGTTGGTTTACTAAGTACTATGACTCTATAGTACTGTCAGTTTACTAAATACTATGACCCTAGTACTGTCAGTTTACTAAGTACTATGACCCTAGTACTGTCAGTTTACTAAGTACTATGACCCTATAGTACTGTCAGTTTACTAAGTACTATGACCCTAGTACTGTCAGTTTACTAATTACTATGAGCCTAGTACTGACAGTTTACTAAGTACTATGACTCTATAGTACTGTCAGTTTACTAAGTACTATGACCCTATAGTACTGTCAGTTTACTAATTACTATGACCCTAGTACTGACAGTTTACTAAGTACTATGACTCTATAGTACTGTCAGTTTACTAAGTACTATGACCCTATAGTACTGTCAGTTTACTAAGTACAATTCAATTCAATTCAATTCTATTCAATTCTATTCAATTCTATTCAATTCAATTCAATTTCATTAAAGTGTCAAATCACAACAAGTTGTCTCAAGACACTTTACAACCAACAAAGATCCACCCAGAGCAAGCAATGTTGCGACAATGGTAACGAAAAACTCCCCTTTAGGAAGAAACGTCAGGCAGAACCCGACTCTAGGGTGGGCGGCCATCTGCCTCGACCGTGTCGGGGGGGGAGGGGGAATAGGAAGAAAGAATAGAAGAGAGATAGACAGGGTGGGCTCCGTGGAGGGGTCTGGTCCACATCTGGTCCAGGTCGTGCTCTGTGAGGCCGCGTCCACGGTCACACTTCTGATGGGCTCCATGAAGAGGCCTGGTCCACGGTCACACTATGACCCTAGTACTGTCAGTTTACTAAGTACTATGACCCTAGTACTGTCAGTTTACTCTAGTACTGTCAGTTTACTAAGTACTATGACCCTAGTACTGTCAGTTTACTAAGTACTATGACTCTAGTACTGTCAGTTTACTAAGTACTATGACCCTAGTACTGTCAGTTTACTAAGTACTATGACCCTATAGTACTGTCAGTTTACTAAGTACTATGACCCTATAGTACTGTCAGTTTACTAAGTACTATGACTCTAGTACTGTCAGTTTACTAAGTACTATGACCCTCTAGTACTGTCAGTTTACTAACGTACTATGACCCTCTAGTACTGTCAGTTTACTAAGTACTATGACTCTAGTACTGTCAGTTTACTAAGTACTATGACCCTCTAGTACTGTCAGTTTACTAACTCTGACCCTAGTATTACCTGGCTGGTAGGATATAAAACCTGCAGTGCAAGTGGTCCCCATGCAGGGACCAGGGTTGTGATCAACTGCTGTACTGTATACACCTGCTGTACTGTATACACCTGCCGTACCGTATACAGCTGTACCTGCTGTACAGTATACAGCAATGTCTCTCACCTGGTGTAACACGGACGCCCCGATTATGCAACGACCATGAAGTCAGCACACAATATTTTGTGCACGCACTGTTCCTTTGTCGAAGTTCTCTCCTTTTGTCCGTGACTCTTATCGGAACATCTCTTGACCTACCTCGGAGTCCTCAACCCACGGCTTGAGAAACATTATACTGAACTCGTTACATACTGGCATCTGTATACTGCCATCATACCTGCGGGCTATACGGTAGCGGACAATTAGCAGACAATAGGCTGTACTGATTCACGACCTGCTTTTTACAAAGTGTTATGCTGAAGAATCGTTCAGCGCTTAGCAGTTGCTTTTGTGTGGTGTTTGTGGAGGACATGTCCAGTTGTTCCGCTGGAGGTTGTATACTTGTGGTTGTAGCGTTGTACTAAGCAGCTCCTTTGATGTGAATATGGATAACTATATATGAAGCAGCTAAATGTTTTAGTTTTTAACTTTTTATCCATGTGTAATCTTCATTAAAATGTTGGGTTAGTGAGATTTTAGTTGTTTTAAATAAGTGCACAATAGATATATATTCTGATATTATGAGGAGCGGAGTGGATCAGGGGTAGAGTCAGAGTGGCCGGATGGTAAAACCGTGAGGTTCCCAGTTCCATTCCGGGCTCCCCCAGAGTTAGTGTCGAAGTGACCTTGAGCGAGACTCTGAACCCCTAATTGCTCCCGATGTGCAGGTTGGTGCCTTGCATGGTTTCCTCCACCATCGGTGTATGAATGTGTGTGAATAGGTGAATGCAATGCACAATCTTTGTGAAGTGATTTGGTTAAAAGCGCAATATAAATTCATTGATATAGTGTTTATTGAGTCATTGATATATAAGTTGTAGCCTTCCACAGCTACAACTTAAACCATGTGAGTGACTAGGCCTACCACTTAACCACAAACAAACCACAAACGCGCGTTCTGACTTGAAAACAAACAAACTCATTTTCAAAATGATTTTGAAAATAGCAACTTGAACTTGTAGATCTGCTATAGTTTTGAAAATGTTGCAATACATTTTGGGGCGGGAACCCCTTTTGGGTGTTAAAACATTATAAACATTATGTTATAATTTAGCTATTGAAAAATAGCAGATCTACAAGCTCATAGCGTGCCACAACACTCTGCCATTACCAAGCACCCTCTCTTTCTCTTTGTATTAACTGTGTGCTGTGTGCACTAGCGCCTTTCTATTCAGATCATCTGAATAGATATTCGCCACAATAGATTTCCCATTGTGTTTCAATTCAAGTCCACTTAATTGGTCAGTTTCAGTAGCTGGTTCATGCTGTATGCTTTCCGGAGCAGTAATATAATCGAATACTCTCCCTTTCAGGACAGTGTGCTACAGTAATCCTTAGTCTTTCCAGAGTAGTAATACTCTCCCTTTCAGGACAGCCTGCTACAGTAATCCTTAGTCTTTCCAGAGTAGTAATACTCTCCCTTTCAGGACAGCCTGCTACAGTAATCGTTAGTCTTGCGTAGCCAGAAGACCAGTGATCTCGGCCTGCAGATACATCTGGTGACATCTTACAACCGGGTGGAGAATAAAAATAATTTAAAAAATGCAAAGACTTGAGGGTGGTCCTTCATACTGGAATATTTATATTTTTGAGTGCAGGTGCAACCACTCCAAGGAACAGCAATGTCCGTGTTCACCTATACACCTATGTGACGTTAACCTACCTATGTGACTATGAGTATACCAGTAGGGGCGCTGTTGTGCCAGAAACAGAGAGATAGTGCTGCACTGTTGCCTGCTAATGAGAGAGAGAGAGAGAGAGAGAGAGGGAGAGAGGAGGGGGGAGGGGAGTTGCACCACTCAGTTCACACGGGTGTGATTTTTATTTTATATCAGTTTATTTTATAACCCTGACCATTTGATTACTGAGAGGATGTCAATCCTGCAACACATTCCACATCATGGTCATGGCATGACGTTGATGTCAAATCTACTCAACATCAGAAGGTTTAATTAATAGATCGATCTGCCGCTGATGGGTGATCGGCCGATTTTCTCTCAAAATGACGCAATTTACCCGATCTGGATAAACCAATCTTTTATACCATTTAAGTGGTATGAAATCAGATAATATTGTTTTGCATGTTTGTGACAGGACTAAACATTCTCCCCTTCCTGCCCACATAATAATTGGAAATATTCAAAAGTTCCCCTTACGCACAAGATCAGTATCGTATCGGCCAATCATGAGAAAAACGATCTGTGATTCGGGATCTGTCCCAAAAAACCTGATCGATGCTTTTCCATTCGTGACCTCCATTCGTTCACCTCCACCCTGGCCAACGTAATGAACGTATTCTCACTACCAAGACGGTAAACGGGTGACTTCTTGGGGTGGATTTGACCAAACCTCAAACGTTTGACTGGACGTTTGACGGACTATAGGGGGGATTTGAGTTACGATTATCTCCCTATAATATCATACAACATATCTCTGAGCTAGGTTTATTGACCATTTCTGCAGATATTCGCCTATAGACGAATCCACCTATAGGCCCTCGGCGCGGCCATATAGCTGCGATGTACCATTAAGCGCAGCTTTACACCGCAGCACTGATTAGCTACACCTGGCCTACAGGGCACTGCTCCATGGATTCCTCTATAATGGAGGTCGTCCAATGATCCGTGGGCCGGCGGTTCGAATCCCGGCTCCGCCTGTCCACATGCCGAAGTGTCCTTGGGCAAGACACTGAACCCTACATTGCTTCCACTGGTTGCCACCATGGAAGTGAGGAAGTGAGGATGCTGGCGTCAACTGTTCGCCGCTTTACCTCCGAACTATTAATGTATGCGCTTTGAGTTGAGCACTTGGGAAAAAAGTGCTATAAAATGCCATTCATTATAAGGACTATAGCCCTAAACAGGCATGCCAGGTTGAAAGTTTAAAACCAGGAAAAGACAACACTTATGCCACATCACGATATTATGATAAAAAATGTCAGACCTCACATCGCGATATCTATATTGTAGAAAACTCCACCCTACTCTCAGCTATAGAGGAGTATTCTAGCTGGTAAAGGGAGGCTGGCTATATGTTGTGTGTGCTGTGCACTCCTACAAATTATAATATTGATTTCTTATTTTATTGCCCAGACCTACGGTACAGTATGTATATTATAATGCTATCAAACAGAGGGACATAGGCTATACTGTATTGTACTGACCAGAGGACTATTCTACATTCAGTGGTCGAACGACACATCTTATCCACTTTCATGCCTGCTCTGAGGTTGCTATCAGTTGCATTCCTACAGTGTGTGTGTGTGTGTGTGTGTGTGTGTGTGTGTGTGTGTGTGTGTGTGTGTGTGTGTGTGTGTGTGTGTGTGTGTGTGTGTGTGTGTGCGTGTGTGTGTGTGTACTGTGCGTGTGTGTGTGCGTGCGTGCGCGTTGTGCACTTGTAGTCACTTAACGGCTTTCACATACAAGGCAAGCACTCTAAAGCGTAGTCAGTATAGTGACTGTCTCTCTCTCACGCTCTCTCTCTCCCTCCCTCTCTGTCTCTCTCTCACGCTCTCTCTCTCTCTCCCTCCCTCTCTCCCTCTCTGTCTCTCTCTCACGCTCTCTCTCTCTCCCTCCCTCTCTCCCTCTCTGTCCTTCTCTAATTACTGCTAGATCAGCAGTCTGACTCAAAGTTGTGTTCTACACTGTGCAGACCTTAATGCTGTGCACCAGCTACTCATCTTTGGTACATGGTATATATTCACTGACTGAAGGTTCTAAAGTAAAGGTCAGGAGGTCAAAGAAATCAGCACAGTTTGTTTCGAAAATCTGCCCGGGTGTGTAACAGTGTTGATGTTTCTGTGAAGATGGACAGGAATGAGGGAGAAAGAGAAGGGCCTTGTTTGTTTTTTGCTAGAATTTTTTTTTATTATCATCTGTTATACGTATAGAGACGCGCAGCACAGGACGTCATGAACGGGACTCGAACACAGTCAGGCCAGAGCCTATATGTGGCGTGCGCCATGCACCACTTGGCCAGCGGGCGCCCCAACAGTGTGTATTTTGACAGGAGCAAATTTTTATTTCCTTTTAGTCATAGTCTTTTTTCTTTCTTTTTTTTTAATTACATTTTTTTATCCCACGATTTTGTAAGCCAGTTTTTCTTTTCACCCAGTGCCAATTATCTAAGTAATCCTGGGCGCTACACTTCCTCTGCCAACCTGGGGGGGCAGCGGACTGACCTCATGCCTCCTTCTATGCATGAGGAGTCCAAGCTGCTTCTTTTCACCTGACAGAGGGGAATTTCCCCGGCCGGACGTAGTGCGTGGAAGGGACACGTTATTCCGACCAGTTCCTTTCCCCTCCATCAGGCGCCCCGGCTGGCCAGGGGGAGGTAGTTTTAGAGACCAGGATTACGGCATGTTTTTGTGAGGGTATCTACCCTAGGGGACACGGGGAGAACATGCAGAAAGGCCCTATCGCCTGTCCCCGCCTCGGGTATGGGCACTGATGACGCGGAGGAGGGAACACGCCGCCAGTGCCCACAGCCTCCCCAGCGGGAATCGAACCCAGGACCTTCTAGCTGTGAGGCGACAGCACTATACCAACTGTGCCACTGTGCCCCTTAGTCATAGTCTTTTGAATAAAATTCCATTTAGTTTTGGTCATGTTATAGTCATCTCAACAGTTTTTGGTTGTAGCCTAGTTTTAGTCGAATAAATATAATACGATTTTACTCGACTACCGAAGCCAAAAAAGTTTGAAAACCACTGCTCTCGACTCCAGGAAAGGAGGGCTAGGAGATATGGTGATAAATATTGTCGAGACGATACAATGTCTCCATGATATTCGCACATTCTATGACTCGCAGTTCTATAATGTTAATTGATACTTCTGTAGATCGACGGTTTTGTTCCGGCAAAAATAATACGTAATTTTGGTCTAAATGGTCTGTTACTCCTTTTTCTTTTAGTTGTTGTTACGTTGTGGGTGGTTGAAAAATAACCATAAAGAAACGCATTGAAAAAATATTGTGATATTATATTTTTCCATATCGCCCACCCATACTCTCCTGCATAGAAAAGGGATCACTCTTTCCCAGCAACCTACAGGGGATTCCCTCTAGGCCGGGGAAGATATTAGACTCCTCTGAGCCACTCTGCTGCTAGCTATACATGTTGTACTGTACAACAAATTCCAAATGCTGGTAATCCAGCTAGTAGTCCTTGGGTTATCTATCTCATGTGCCATATGCTGCCACAGGGGCTAAAGACAGACATATTTAAATGAGCATACTGTATAGTGAATCTGATATACTGTACAGCAATTTGCAAAACTGGGTAGCACAGCATATCTTTGACCCGTTCCGTGTGTGTGTGTGTGTGTGTGCGTGTGTGTGTGTGTGTGTGTGCGTGTGTGTGTGTGTGTGTGTGTGTGTGTGTGTGTGTGTGTGTGTGCGTGTGTGCGTGTGTGCGTGTGTGCGTGTGTGCGTGTGTGCGTGTGTGTGTGTGTGCGTGTGCGTGTGCGCGTGTGCGTGCGTGCGTGCGTGCTTCTGCTTGTCCGGTAAGCCCTCTGGCCTCAGTGCTGACACCGATAACATAACCTCAGTTTGCACGTGTGTGAGTTTTCCTCCCTGCGTGTGTGGAAGAGAGAGAGAGAGAGAGTGAGGGCATGTTTGTGCGTTGTGCTGTCTACTCTCTGCCTAACGCCATGGCGAGCGTGTGCGTGGGCTTCTGTCTGTGTGTCGTTTTGGCTCACATGTCTGCCTCTTTGTTTGTGTGTGTGTGTGTGTGTGAGTGACAGACTGTGCATGCGTTCACACCTCAGATTATCTCCATTCAGTAAGTGGAAGTGAGCTCAGCAGCAGCATTAGATACTAATCTGCCTACAATAACAAACAGCAACGCCACAGTAGCGCTACAGTATGACCGCAGCAACTCTTTCTGAGCCACAGCATCAACCAGGAGAAAAATGTCACTTGTCAGCTCTTGATGCACTCCGCCTCTATCTTAACTGGATGTTATCCTGGTGTAAAAGAGTCATGAGCTGAAATAGCTGTACCAGCTCCACATCAGACCCATGAAATGAAGCCCCTGGCTCTATAGGCACAGCAGACTTCTCTTCCTTGGCTTTGTCCAGTGCGCTACATACTAATTCCTACACGGGTTGTGTTTATAACCACGCCACAGGGTTAGGGTTAGGTTTAGGTATAGTTTTACTGAGGTTAAGGTTAGGCATAGGTTTAGGCTGTCGATCACAGCGACTGGCCGATCACAGTGCGTCGACTGCACAACCCGTGTAGGCTTTGGTATGTCGTGTCCAGTGCTGCTGCACACAGAATAACTCTTCCTACTTCCGGGTTCGCTCCCCTATATACTTCCTTCACAGGTGTTGCAGATTTAAGATCTGTGTAGCCTTGTTGAAACGGAGCGTTTAGTGTACAGTAGTTTTCAAACTTTAATTTCAAGCACCCCCGTAAATTCTCAGAGTCACAGACCTGTAGGCCTACGCCTACGGGGGCCTATTTGGAACTCACTCAAGGACACTGCTAAAGTGTTTCCAGTGAGCCAACATGCACAATGTCCGCACCCTGACTTTGTTTGACCAGAATGGAACAGTGACTTCGTTAGTATCATCGGTAACACCTGTGACGGAAGTAGCCCCGCATTCTCTTTCCCTTGGTGAACGATTAGAAAATCCTTTTTCATCAGAGCAGGCTTGGCTTCTGAGGGCTTCAATGGGGGATTTCTCAGGTACAGGTGTGAACATGCTGTACTAATGTAGCCTGGAAACCAGACAAATCTGGGTGAGATGATTGGTCAGATTTAATTACATTTAGTTTCGCTCACCCCAGAGTTGTGGGTGACCAATCGGAGCCCACTGTTCAAAGTGAGACTTTTTTGCTGTGACGTTGGAATCTGTTTGTAAACCGCCCCTTGGAAATAAATCTTCCACACCGAAGTTCCAGACTACTATCTACGCAGTGATATTAGTCTGGCCATGCCAGGCTAGTAATAATGCATAATAGTACATAATGCTGAACTAATGCAAATATTGTATTGCAACTATGCCAGCATACTGTACAGATTCTGCTTTTCAAGGACATAGTAGTGTACTGTACATGTTTTAGCTCTGATACTTTACCAAACTTGCATCTATCCATGATGTCCACATGTCAGTCCCTGGTTAGACATCCAGAATGAAAATCAGTTGGGTATTGATTGATTGATTGATCATTTTATTAGACAATAAAATGCATACAGTACAGGGGTACAGTCAAGCACAAAATGGTCCAAAAGGATAGCACCGAAGAAAGACCTTGCAGTCTTGTTTCCATTCGGGTCCCAATACATTAATTCAAAACACAACAATGACATCAGCAATGATATATCTCAAACATACATCTGGGTAGGCCTACATGTTGGAATAGAGGGGATAAAGAGGTGGGGCAATCACATTCTCTCCCTTTGACCTGATGACAGTGACAGATGAATTTTCAGACCTTTTTTAAAGATTTGCTTGTTTTGAGGGAAGGGGGGGAGGGTATTCCTCACATGAGTGGCAGTACTGTGAAAGGTGGATTTACTATTTGTTCTAAAACTGGGTGGCACCAGATCATTATTCACACTCCCTCTAGTGTTATGTCTGTGTGAATTGCTCACCTTTTTAGGTAATCAGTCAAGTAACTATATGTAGGCGCTAAGGTCATGGCAGAACTGTATTTACAATCTTGAATGTTAGTCCCATTTTCAGTTGCTTGACTCTGTCTTCTACCCTGAGCCAACCTATGCTATCAAATTGCGTTAAAGGTGGGTCATGGGCCCTAGGCCTAGAAGGAGTCGGATTAGTTTGTTTTGGGAGGTCTGGAGCTTAGTTTTTTGTGACATTGAGATGTTAGATAACCAGGAGGTGCAAGCATACTGCATAGTCAAATAAGGGCTGAATAAGAGCTAGTGTCCTGAGAGCTCTCTTATTAAAAAAGGAGGAGATTCTGCACAAGAATTTTGTCCTTTGGTTTACTCTTTTGATCGCTCTTGTTGCCATGCCTTCACCTGACAGTTTATTGTCCAGGATACAATCCAGATATGTAACCTCTTCTTTGCTAGAGATTACCATGTCATCAACTCTGACTCTAAAATAATTTACATTACCCTACTAAGGGAATGGTTGGACCCAAAAAGAATAGATTCTGTTACCAAGTGAGAGTTTGTTATCAGTATAAGCCAAGTTCGGATTTCAGTAAGTTCTGAGCTGAGTGCCTCCTCAACCTGCCTTTTGTCTCCCCCGGATATCAGCAGTGCTGAGTCGTCTGCAAACAGGAACAGTTTGCAAGTACACTCATATCGTTAATGTATAATAGGAATAGTAACAGCCCTAGTATGCTTCCTTGGGGATCCCCACGGTTCACTGGGAGGGGGGAGGACGTGGTTCCATTCATGTCAACCATTTGTTCTCTTCCCTCAAGGTAGGATTTCATCCAGCGTACTGACGTACTATCAAATCCTATCGCCTATGGCAGCATCCCATGGGTACTAGCTTAGTAGCTTCAGCTATTTGGCCATTATAACTGGCCAGCCACACCTTGTTCTATATGCCTAATGCCAAATGGGCTAGTTATAGAAATCCTGTCAAACCTACAATATATAATACCTTGTCTGGAAGGAAGCAGGCTAGTCTATTCTGTTGGTGAGGAGGACGTTGGATGTTAGCCAATGGTGCAAAAGTAATCTGCAAAGATTGTTTTGAAAGCTTCCAGTAGCAGCTTTCCATGATTAAAAATGCTGACAATGTCCCAAGTGCTGAAAGCCTGTGCTCTGCAAGTCTGCACACACAAAAAAAGAAGTAAACAGTGCCCCTTTTTGTGTCAATTACAGTCTAGAGAACTGTTGATATTTAAGACAATATTCTTTTTGTAATTGGAAAATAAATCACTCGTGTGAACTGTGAAGTGATCATACATCATCATCACATTCCGTGCTCAGCCACTCAAATCATCACATTCCATGGTACACACAGACACACAAAGCTGGGCATAGGAGGTGGGCCGAGGGACAAGCGCACTTCAGAAATTATGATCATATACGTTGGCCTCAATATTCATTTTAACGTATATATTTTCTCCGGATGCTAACAGTTATCTCTCTCTCTCTCTCTCTCTGTGTGTTCCTGCAGACAGATATAAATGCCAGCTACCTGCGAGCGGCGAGGGCGGGTAACCTGGAGAAAGCGCTGGACTACCTTAAGACTGGGGTGGACATCAATATCTGCAACCAGGTAACTAACTGGCTGCCAAAGCTCTACAACCAGATATGACAGGAGATAGTGCTGTCATCTCTGTCCTAGATAATGTAATGCAAAATCATGTTTTTTATTTTTATTATTATTATTATATATTTTTTTTTAGAAAGAATGTAATATATATATACAATCAATGCATTCATATTTTGAATGGCAGTCTTCGTTTTCTCTGTGTAAGTGGTAGATTTAGACGGCATTTTTGTTGAATCACAACTTTGTGTTGATTTGATCATGAACACAAATTGAACACAAGAACCTTTTTTAAGATAATACTGTCCTTGTCAGAAACATCTAGCATAGTATTGAACCTTGGACCATGGGAATACAGTAGATAATACATAGCAATACCGCTGAGTAGCTGCAGATCATTGATAGGCTCTTTGAATGTATTTTTCCCATAGCCTGTATCTGCTCAAGCTTAATAATAAAAAAACAAAAAACTAACGAGGACTAGCTTTAGATTATTATTACAGGCTTGAAACACTTAGGCCGTGTTGTATACACGTTGGGGCGTCGGTAGCAAAGTGTACTATATAGGCTTTGAAGTCTGACAGTGTCGCGAGTTCGAAATCCCGAGCCCGGCAGCGGATTTACTGAAATAAAGGCAGAAAAGTTCCCGAAAAATAAATAAATGATGACAATATAAAAATAGGGACACCAGGCTGAAAGTGGTTAACATCATACAGTATGTCCTACTTAACGCTCTGTTTTTTATTTCTCCGTCTGCTTCTCTCCCTATACATCTCTCTCTCTCTCTCTCTCTCTCTCTGTCTCTCTCTCTCTGTCTCTCTCTCTCTCTCTCTCTCTCTCTCTCTCTCTCTCTCTCTCTCTCTGTAGAATGGTCTGAATGCTCTCCATCTTGCCTCCAAGGAGGGCCATGTTGAAGTGGTGGTAGAACTCATTAAGCAGGGAGCCAATGTGGACGCAGCGACCAAGGTATGTCCTCCTGCCCACAAACTATACTGTTGACTTGGGCCAATGACAGCAAAGGGCTGTTTCCTCTTCTAATTACGACGTGTGAGACACGCTCTGGCACACACCGATGCATAAATGCATAATGTGTATGCTGTACGGACCACGCATGTGAACACCTGCCAGTGACTGCTGTACATTCCTTGTTAACTCCTGACAGTGTTCACGCCCGCACGCACGCACGCGCGCACACACACACACACACACACACACACACACACACACACACACACACACACACACACACACACACACACACACACACACACACACACACACACACACACACACACACACACACACACACAGAGTTTAGCTGCTTCAGCAGCTCACCAACCTGACAGTGCCAAAGCAGCACTAAAGTGAATGAATATAGCTATGAACTAGTACAGTGGGCTGATTTGGAAGGAGGCAAACGCACTGCCAAGTGTCCCACAGAAAACAGAGTTAGAAACATCTCTTGGCAGGAAGGGAAGACATCTGGAACCAAAATCTGCAGGATTAATAGCAAAACATGTGCCTCCTGGTGGCGCTATAATGGTCCAATGTGAAAAGGGTCTTCCTCGGCCTAGTGCGTGCAAAGTTTCACGGAAATCAAACGCTGTGTTCACGATTTGAGGCATTTTGTTCAAAACTAGCCACTCCTGCAAACTTTAGATGCCAATCTTAGCCAATCAGGATAGAACATGAAGAGTTGGACAGAGCTGTCTTGATCACAGCTTGACTATAGTGATAATGTGTACCAATTTGCGTGATGTTTGAACAAAATGTGTAGGAGTAATACCGGTATGCCTCCTGGTGGCACTATAACAAGCCAATGTTTCTTGCTGATCAGTCAAACACACACGAGGACGGACTGACGGGTCGGGCAGGGGCCACACCTTCGGCACCAGCATGCTCATTCGGCAAAGTTCCCCATGTCCAAGCATTGGACTCGAGTAAAATAACACTGCCAAATTGTGTCTTCATGCATATAAAAGGTTATGTAATTTCAAGACGGAATAACAAATACTTCCCAAAAACATTGAAAGTGACAATTAAAGGGGAATTAATAGGCTGATTGTCATATTTCACGTCTACTTGTCTACTCAGGCTTTTGTGAACACCCAGGACATGGTTTTTTTGTTGCTCGCTTCAGTTTTTAGATATTTGATATTAATTTTATCTGACACACCCCCTTCCTATACAAACTCCATTTTAACCATGATACTGTAGATACACCTAACGCACAAAAAAAACGATAAAATGAAATATCCCTTTTAAGTGTGCTAAAAACATGGCAGACTGTGTAATACTGACTTTAGTACAAGCTAAACAGATGCAACTAATTAATAACGGGTGTGTTACATTTAGCACATTGACACATGCACATGTTGACTACTGTGATTCTGGACACTCCTAAATATAACACATACACATACACTGACTACACACACACACACACATACTGTACACATTCCTACACTGTCTTCAGAAAGAAATAAAGAAAGAAGAACAAAGAACAAAAGGAAGACAGATAGAAAGCAGAATGTAAAAAAAGGTTGTCTGAATAGTTTGCAAAGCCACTGCACATGTACAGTACAGTACAGTACAGTACAGTACATTCCTGTGACGTATGAGCTATGTACCGCTATGTATTTCCAAGAAGCGAGGTGGGTTTCTCTGTGGCAGTCAGCCATGACATTCTACGCCAACTTGAGAACGGCACGTAACAGGGGCCAGTGCACTAGAAGTAACACGTAACAGGGGCCAGTGCACTAGAAGCCAACATTCATGCCAGTAAATTATTATTGAATTGAAAGGGAGAGTGAAAGGGAGGGAGAGAGAGAATTATAGGGAAGAGAAGTTGGAGGAAAGGTTTTCCAGACACACTTTCAAATGTTAAGTGAGTGTTAATCATTTAACCACGTTCAACCCGGTGCCCCTATTTCGCGGCACCGTAATTTATGTGCAGACATTTTCAACGATGAGAATAGCGGATCTCCAAGCTCACAATGTGTCACGTCGAGACATCGTGGTGAGCTTGTAGACCGGCTATTATCCGCTATCCGTTGTGTGACACAGTATACTAACTTTATATGGGACTTGAGTGGTTAAAATGAATGCTCAGGATTTCACAGAGTACATAAAATACAGACAAGGGGAGAGCGAGAGAGAGAGAAAGAGAGAGAGAGAGAGCTCAGCATTTAGCA
>NC_137879.1:31444050-31446550 GCF_963924005.1 Protomyctophum bolini
CACACACACACACACACACACATAATATCATGTGATGTCACAGAGAATTACCTCCCAGGTATAGTTTGATGACTCATGCATGCTGCGGCTCTGTGAGCCTGAGCCACTGCCCTACTTACTTACTGTTGTCTGTGATTGTGTGTGTGTGTGTGTGTGCGCGCGCATGCATGTGTGTGAGCATTGTGAGCTTGTAGATCAGCTATTTTCAGTGTAAAAAAAATCATTACGACGCCATCAGGGCCTGCCAAAATACTTTTTTGTAGACAAAATCAACTGTAGATTTAGTTAGACTAATTTAGTAGACTAAAATCGTATGATATTTAGTCTACTAAAACAAAAACCTTTGAGATGTCTAAAATATGACTAAAGCTAAATCAGAATAAAAGAAACAAAATAAAACTAAATCTAAATGTAGTCAAAGTCAAATTAACTGCTTCACAGCACATTCAACAATGGATGATGAATAACCATACATTCTTGCGCAGTGTTATACTCAAAATACGACGCCATCCATTTAATTTGTTTTCCGCGTCTGTGCGAGTGAGAGATAGCGGTATTTCATCCACGTCTAATTTACGAGTCTTAACAACAACGTTGACTTGTGAACGGCGACTATAAACCATGGTTGTCGTGAGACTCGTGACAAGGAGGACATACATAGCGCGACCGCAGCGACTATTACAGGGTCCTCTCTCATGTGGCGCGGCAGCATGTCGTCTAGACCTCAAGAAACAACACGGTCTGGAATGACTGATGGCCTCGTGCTGTTCACAAATCAAGATGGGAGTGGTTTACTCCTCAGTGACTGCATGCGAATCATCACTTACCAATAAACACGCAAGTCAAGACCGCCAGACCACCCAACAACATTCAAAATGAAATTCACTTCGTTTTTTCCCCCCTCTGTCATTTTGTGGGCTGGCTTTTTTTTAACGAAACGATTTAGTGAGCTGAATGAATAGAAGGTGAATAGGAGAGTGGAACACAATTCAATTCAATTCAATTCAATTCAATTCAAAGGGCTTTATTGGCATGAGAAAACATACGTTTATATTGAACACAATGGCTGACTTTGTGACATGACTTCCTGATCCATGCAATACCTCAAAATTACTCCAGTACTGTACTTTTGAGGTAGTTACGTTTTTTTTTTTACTTTACTGGAGTATTTCTCATTTTCAGTACTTTTACTTCTACTCCACTACATTTCAGAGGGAACTATTCTACTTTTACTCCACTTATTTGAAAAGTGCTAATCACTTTGTAGATATAGATTATTATTATTACAAAACATACTCAACTTCCCCCCTGTATACATTTCGGCCATTTGAAACTGTTCTACAAACTCACAATGCTTGTAGATCTGCTATTTTCTAATGTTTTACTTTTAATAAATGTTATTGAAAACTTGAGAAATGAGATATTCTGCATAATAACTACTTTCTACTCTTGGTACTTTAAGTACATTTTGATACCAATACTTTTGTAGGATACTTTTATTCAAGTACATTTTTACTTTCTGACTTTTACTTGTAACTGAGTCTACATGGCAGAATTGATGCTTTTACTAAAAATGTAATTCTAAAACGGGTAGTCCCAATACTTGATTCTGATTGGCTGGTTACCGTCACGTGACCGGTGTAAATCTCACCCATAATCCACACCTTCAATCACTTTATATCATTCGCAGCTGATCTCTACATCTCTGTAGCTGTACTGGGGAAGGGGAGCGCTTCATTGCCTTACAAACCCATGCCGTGCGGGCGTCTAAGCACTGCCCGGCTCATATGACTGTGAATGTGTGGCTCCAGGCAGCCCCGTAAAGACATCAAGCGCTATTCTCCCGTCACATAGCCTACTTGCCGAGCACAACAAGGAAGTGATGTGGCTCGCTCTGGTAGCGCAAAGCGTAGCTACTTTTGTGAATTCAATAGTTTTGTTAGGTTAATATTGCTATTATGTTTGTAACCGTTTTAGAAAAGCAATAAGCCACTCGAGGCCCCAGCTTACCGGGTATTTTACACTGGCTGAGGGGTAGAAGACCCTCGGCTGCTTAAGTATATACAGCCTATAACACTTTCTTTCTTTCTTTCTTTCTTTCTTTCTTTCTTTCTTCCTCCCACCCTCCCTCCCTCCCTCCCTCCCTCCCTCCCTCCCTCCCTTCCTCTCTCTCTCTCCCTCCCTCCCTCCCTCCCTCCCTCCCTCACTCCCTCCCTCCCTCTCTCCCTCCCTCTCTCCCTCTCTCCCTCCCTCCCTCCCTCCAGGATGGCTTCACGCCGCTGGCGGTGGCGCTGCAGCAGGGCCACGAGGCGGTGGTCTCTCTGCTGCTGGAGAACGACACCAAGGGCAAGGTGCGTCTGCCCGCGCTGCACATCGCCGCGCGCAAGGACGACACCAAGGCCGCCGCGCTGCTCCTCCAGAACGACCACAACGCCGACGTGGAGTCCAAGGTATAGGCTCGTCTTTAACCCCGAGACCGCGTTCTGCAAAATGTCTTCTG